>NC_047053.1:0-300000 GCF_011762595.2 Tursiops truncatus | reverse complement strand
AAAGTTTGGATATAAAAATCATTAACCACCTCTACTTAGAGGAGACAGAGTTTTAACCCCTGTAATTTCACTATAGTTGAGACCTCACTGCAGCTTCTTTGAGCAACCTCAAAGAAGCTTAACTTAGGTTGAAATATTTTATAGACAACTTCCTGGTGTTAAAACCAAACTACTAAGCCTGCACATCTGCTGAGAAACCTCTGCAAACTGCCAAACGTGCCTTACTCACTGTTCACCATTCCTCAAACCAAATCCTCTTTGGCTGGGCCACTAGGGTTGTAGAAATGCACGTTCAGGGAATGACAGATGGAGGACATAAGGGTTCACTGCTGGGATACGACCATAAAGCACTGCAGCATGACAGACCCGAGTTCGGAAACAGGTTCTCACACCACTTCTTGTCTGTCTATAGCTCAAGTTCTTACTAGTGAGTAATACAGACGTGGTTCATCAGCTTTCAAACTAAGCAACTGACATTTGAAGATTAATCCAAGCCACATATGAGCAAAAAAGAAAAAGAAAAAGTGATCCTTTCCTCAGGAAATTCGGCAAAGTTAATGATGGGTTAAACTTGACTCAAGTTAAGCATTACAGGGGTGGGGGTTGACAAGGAGGGAAAGAGTAAAAAGGGCAGGGGCTCCCGCCTCAAGGCAATGTGGAGATGGGTCACATGCATACTGACCAACAAACAATATGGAGCAGTAACACGATTATCTCCTGAAAAAGTTATCAACTAGGCGATTTCATTTTAAGGGCACAAAATTCCACCAGCAAGAATCTCACTCCCATCCTCGTAGAAATCGGTTTCATCTCCGATTTAAGTTCATCCTACCAGGCAGTGCTTCCCAACACCAATACTGATAAAAATAAAGAAAACTGGTGCTTAACATTCTCTACATGCTCAGCAAATGTTAGTTTTCCCATAAAAAATGCTACTCAAGGTGGACACTGCCTAACACAGCGCCTGCCCTCAGGCTGCGAACTGTAAAATCGCGTTACACGGTAAAAACAGTTTCTTCAGTCAAGATAAAGAAATAATGTCATTTTCTGATTTCCAAGTCACCAATAAGCCTAATCGCTTAGATGGTACCTAAGCCCGAAAAACAGGACACTGTGTACCGTTCCCTCAGTACCTCAGGGAGGCGCCCCAGCCCCACCTGCCTTTAGACAGCCCTTTCTTTAAACCCGCTCCTGCGCAGCCACAGGGGACCCCCTCCCCAATCCCCGTCGCGCTGACAAACACGCGACTCTAAGCGGCAGAGCCGGCTGGTTTCTAGGACTCGCGGCGCTCTGCACCTGCGCCCGTGCACACCTGGGGGAAGCTGGCGCGTCCCGGAACGTCCCTGCGGACCCTGGGCCCGGGGGTGCTCCGCGCCGAAATGGGGGGCGCCCCGCGCTGAAATGGGGGGCGCGCGTCCCTGCGGAACCTGGGCCCGGGGACGGCCCGCACTCAGAGGGCGGGGCGGGCGTCCCTGCGAACTCTGGGCGCTCGACGGCTGTACCCGCATCCCGGTGACCACGAGCCTCCGACCCAGCAACCCCCAGGCACCAGCCAGGGCAGCGGAGGCTTTGCACAGCGTGGGCGGCACAGGCCTCAGCAGCTGCGTCCTCTCCCTCTCAGCGTCTCCATCCCCGGCCCCACCCCGCCCGGAGGGTCCCTAAGACACGCCCCGCGCTGCAGCGTCGGGGACCCTCCCCCTCCTACCCGGCAGCCCCGGGAGAGACCGCCCCCCCGCGCGCACGGCCGCGCCCACCCCGCCCCCGCCCGGCGTGCAGGAGGTGGGGGAGGGGACGGCGAGGCGCGAGTCCCCCCCCCCCCCCCCAACGCAGAGCCGCGCTGCAGGGGGTGCACCTTGCGCTTGCGGGCCTCCGCCGAGCCGCTCCACACGAAGCACTGATAAATGGCGCGCAGGTTCTGCTTCCAGTTGTCCACCTTGAAGCTGCCCAGGTGCGCACAGCCCGGAGGCGTCACCACCAGCTCCGCGTCCATGGCCTCGCCGTCCGGCTCGCGCCGGGGCGCCGGCGGAGACGAGGACGACGCCAGCGCGACGCGGGGCTGCGGGCGGCACGGCCAAGGGACAGGCCCGGAACAAAGCGGAGTCTCGCGACCGGGTGGCGGGCTCCGCCCGCGCTGCGCTCGCGGGTAGCCGAGGCCGCAACAGGGCTACGTCATCGCCGCCGGGGCGCGCCGCGCATGCGCCAGCCGCCGGCGGCTCGCCCGCCGCCCCCTCCCCCATGGGCTTGGGCAGGCGATGGGTGGAGCTGGAGAGGCTCCGCCCCTTCACCCCCGCCATTGGTTAGCGGCGGCCGCGTGACGTCCCGCCCTCCGAGGAGGCGAGGCGGGACTGGACCTGTTAGCGCTGGCGGGCGCTGCCGCAGGGGCGGAGCTGGCGGGGCTGGGGGGCGGCGGTCGCTGGTCCCCACCGGGTCGCAGTCCGGTGAATCCGGTCAGGCTTGCCGCACGTGGACTCTGGACTTCCCGATAGGAAGCAGGGAACCACAGACTCGCGCGCTGTATCAGGTTTCGCCGAGGCGTCGCCGTCCAGCTCGCTAGCCGCACATTCACGGCTCTGGGAGCTCGAGTCCCGCGTCCTCCGGGTGGGCTGTGCACCTGCTGGCGGACCCCGCAGGTGCGGGAGGTCCGTGAAGACAGGTGCCAGCTTCTCGAGGGCTTTTCACTGCGTCCCGCGCCGGCCCACCTCCGCAGCTAAAAGACGGAGAAATAAAGATGTTGTCGCGGCAGTTAGAGCTCAGGGCCCGGCGGGAGGGGTGTGGGGTGAAGCTTCTGTGGTCGGGACACTGGCCGGCACGCTGGCCTAGGGCCTTGGTGCTTGCAGCCCCTCCGCCTGAAGCCTGCCCGACCCCAGCCCGTGGCTTTATCAGACGCCGCCTGCCCAGCGAGGCCTTCTCCTCCACCCTACTGGACCTCACGAGACCCCTAAATCCTTCATCTCCTTACCCAAAGAATTTATTTACTTGTTCTTTTAATATTTGTTTATTTATTTGGCTACACCGGGTCTTAGTTGCGGCACGTGGGATCTTTGTTGCCCTATGCGTGATCTTACTTGGCATGTGGACTCAGTTGTGGCATGCATGTGGGCTCCAGTCCCCTGACGAGGGATGGAACCCGGGCCCCCTGCATAGGTAGGGAGGAGTCTTAACCACTGGACCACCAGACTTCCCTGCCCTGTTTTTTAATTAACTATTCCCAACGTAGCATGAAAACTCCATGATGGTAATGATTTTTGTGTTTTATTAACGTCAGTGTCGCCCAGTGCCCAGAGTAGTACTAGTTATATGCAGGTTCTCAAAAATAAATGTTTAATTAATTAACCCAAACAAACTTTTATAGGAGAATCTAATAAGATCATTCTCAGAATAAAACACAGGTGAAGTAAGGCACGTTATAGATATGTTAAAGAAAGGTGTATCCGTTTAATAAAAAGTAAACTCAGAGGGCTTCCCTGGTGGCGCAGTGGTTGAGAGTCCGCCTGCCGATTCCGGGGACACGGGTTCGTGCCCCAGTCCGGGAAGATCCCACGTGCCGTGGAGCGGCTGGGCCCGTGAGCCATGGCCGCTGGGCCTGCGTGTCCGGAGCCTGTGCTCCGCAGCGGGAGAGGCCACGGCAGTGAGAGGCCCACATACCGCAAAAAAAAAAAAGTAAACTCAGAAATAGTTAGGAATTACAAATTATATGTGATTCATCTCTATTAATATTCAATGTCACGAGTATTTTAGTTTTACTGTTCTTGTAAATATGATTCGGTTTCAAGAATGTGCCCTTAGGGGCTTCCCTGGTGGCGCAGTGGATAAGACTCTGCACTCCCAATACAGGGGGCCCAGGTTCCATCCTTGGTCAGGGAACTAGTTCGCACTTGTATGCCGCAACCAAGAGTTCGCATGTGCAGCTAGGGGTCCCGCCTGCTGCAACTAAGACCCGGCGCAACCAAATAAATAAATAAATATTAAGAAAAAAAAAAGAATGTGCCCTTAGAATTCAGGCCCCTAATATCTATTGATCACATTTTTTATCAGTATGGTCATCCAACCTTGGGAGAATTTCTGCGCTCTCTACTTGGATTATAAATAATGATTTGAAATGCCCTGTAATCAGCCTCATACATAAATAAGATTAAAACATGATATATCCTTGAAAAGCAGTTCCGAGAAGAGTCATGGATGAAACTGTTTACTACGGCATTTTTTTTCTGATGGGAAAAAAGCTGAAAACACCCTAAATGACCATTAATAGGCAAATGATTGAGTAAACTATTAACTAGGCATTCTAGGGAATGCTATGCTGCTGTAAAAAGAATGACCTAGGTTTCTAAGTACTAATATGGAAAGTCTATAAGACATACATGAATAAAACAAGTTGCAGAAAAATACAGATAGTATGGTGACATTTACCGAAAAATAATACTGTATGTGAGTATCTATTAAAGGGCTGGGAGAAACAAACAAATCAATCATAGTTAATGTCTGGTGAGGGAGAACTTCATCTATGGCATTTGAATTATTTTATAATAAGAATTAATCGTAGTATTTCATACTTAAAAAATCACTAAAACTTGAAATGACAAAATGTTCTAAGGCGGGGAAAGGGGACTTGCTCAAGTTCCACAGCATCTAGAAAACGGGTCCGGAAGTTCCATTCATGCATCCACCCAGAAAACAAGTCAGACTCTTAACCTTCAGTTCTGGCTCCACCACTTTCTGCCTGTGTAACATGAGGCAGATTGCTTATCTGTTAAAATTGGGGTGACACCAACTCAGTGCTTACATTAAAGGGTTACAGCACAGAATAAATAGTAATGCATGCCAAGCTCTTAGTACGTGCCTGTTGTTTAATTAAGGGCTTGAGAAACAGGGACTTCCCTGACAGTCCAGTGGTTAAGATACCACGCTTCCACTGCAGGGGACTTGGGTTCAATCACTAGTTGGGGAACTAAGATCCCGCATGCCGCAGAGCAGCGCAGCAAAAGAAAAAAGAAGAAACATTAGCAATTGATCTGGAAGTTGCTGGGCATTGAAATGATTGACAATATCCAACTTTAAGAATCCCACAGTGTAGTGGGATAAATAGGAACACTAGCAGGCAGTTTCAGTACAGCCATTGCTGTGTATCCATAGGTACCACATCCAAGGATTCAAGCAACCTCGGATGGAAAATATTTGAAAAAAAATGCCAGAAATTTCCAAAAAAGCAAACCGTGCGCTGGCCACAGCTTACATAGCTTTTACATTGTACTTACAACTATTTACACAGCATTTACATTGTATCAGGTATTATAAGTAATCTAGAGATGATTTAGGTATACAGGAGGATGTGGGTAGGTTATATACCACTTTATATAAGGGACTCGAGTATCTGCAGGTTTGGGTATCTACAGAGCGTCCTGGAACCAGTCCCTTGAGGATACTGAGGGATGACTGAAGTATGAAATTGCAGAGATAGAGGAAAGTCCAGGTAACATGAAAACCCTCCAAGACACCTCTCACCCTAACCCTGCCCAGGCGGTTGCAGTGGAGGGGATCCGGAAATGTTTCCTATGCCTGACCTAAGAGTAGAAGGATGGGCAAGAGCTGGCCAGTTTAAATATAAGTGATATGGGGCTTCCTTGGTGGCGCAGTGGTTGAGAGTCCACCTGCCGATGCAAGGGACACGGGTTCGTGCCCTGGTCCAGAAGGATCCCACATGCCGCGGAGCGGCTGGGCCTGTGAGCCATGGCCGCTGCCTGCGCGTTTGGAGCCTGTGCTCCACAACGGGAGAGGCCACAACAGTGAGAGGCCCGCGTACCGCAAAAAAAGAAAAAAAAGTGATATGGTCAGGTACTTGTCTCAAAAGGCATTTCCCACTATCCATGGGACTAACATGGCCTAAAATGTTATTCTCTATGTCTGTTTTTTGTTTGTTTTGTTTAGTTTCCAAATTTTTTTTAATGTAAACATCCATGGAATTGTGCTTTCAACATGGTCAAGTATATCCTATAATCCTCTCTCAGATAACAACTATGAACTCTTGTCAGAATGCAAACACAAATACCTGAAGGCCTTGGAGAATGAGCCCAATTGTGAGGAAGTAGATGCTTGGACGAAGGGACCTGCCCCGAGGAAGAGACCTGTTTTTTATGGCTTATAGACTGAGGACAGACCACGCTAGCAGCAGCCCAAACAGGGAGGCTGAAGATAGAAAACGCACAGTCTTTGTGGACTGAAGAATTAGAGAACAGAGCACAGAAAAACTAAACCACTGAAAAGCGAGGACAGAGTCAGGGAAGGGGAGCCCCAGAGTCTGTGGATAAACCACGTGCAAGTTGACCACTGAATCACTCGTGTGGGGGGCAAATTCCAGCAGCCCAACTGGAACGAAAAGAAATGAGTGGAGATTTAAGCTGCTGCCCAAGAAATGGTTAAATTAACAAAAAAAAGTTTCTGTTTTTTTAAATATAAGATTCAATACCCACGTTGTTTGATGTGGAAATGGTGTGGTTTAGCTGAAACGTGATTTCAGCTCTTAAGTTCAAGTCTTTTTGTGTGTGACGTAAGAAAGTAGTCCAGTTTCATTCTTTTGCATGTAGCTGTCCAGTTTTCCCCACCCTGTTTTTTTTTTTTTTTTCCTGAGCCGTGCCATGTGGTATGCGGAATCTTAGTTCCCCGACTGGGAACTGAACCCACGCCCCTTGCAGTGGAAGCTCGGAGCCCTAACCACTGGACAGCCAGGGATTGCCCCCAGCACCATTTTTGGAAGAGACCGTCCTTTCCCCATCGTATATTCTTGGCTCCTCTGTCGTAGGTTAATTGACCATGTCTGAGAGGGTTTACTTCTGGGCTCTTAATTCTGTCCCACTGATCTAGGTGTCTGTTTATATACCAATACCACACTGTTAATCACCCTAGCTCTGGGATACAGTTTGGAGTCACTCTGTGCTGCCTCCAGTTTCCAGCTTTGTTCTTCTTTCTCAAGATTTTTTGGGGGTTTTTGGTGGGGTTTTTTTTGCTATTCAGGATCTTTTGCAGTTCCATACAAATTTTAAAATTATTTGTTCTAGCCTATAAAGTTTTTTATTTTTTTTGCGATACGCGGGCCTCTCACTGACGCGGCCTCTCCCGTTGCAGAGCACAGGCTCCGGATGTACAGGCCCAGCGGCCATGGCTCACGGGCCCAGCCGCTCTGCGGCATGTGGGATCTTCCCAGACCACGGCACGAACCCGTGTCCCCTGCATCGGCAGGCGGACTCTCAACCACTGCGCCACCAGGGAAGCCCAAGCCTATAAACTTTTGTGAGGCTGTTTTCAGTTCTCTTGGGAATATACCTAGGGATGGAATTGTTGGGTCCATGGTAACTTTATATTTAACCTTTTGAGGAGCCTCCAGACTGTTTTCCACAGCAGCTGTACCATCTTACTTTCCCACCAGCAGTGTATGAGTGTTCCAGTTTCTCCACATCCTCACTAGCATGTTATTTTCCTTATTATTTTTTAAAATATTTATTTATTTATTTGGCCGTGCTGGGTCTTAGTTGCAGCATGCGGGCACTTAGCTGAGGCATGTGGGATCTAGTTCCCTGACCAGGGATCGAACCCAGGCCCCCTGCACTGGAAGCGCGGAGTCTTAACCGCTGGACCACCAGGGAAGTCCCTCCTTATTATTTTGTTTATTTATTTATTTATTTATGGCTGCGTTGGGTCTTTGTTGCTGCACACAGGCTTTCTCTAGTTGTGGCGAGCGGGAGCTACTCTTCATTGTGGTGCGCAGGCTTCTCGTTGCAGTGGCTTCTCTTGTTGCGGAGCACGGGCTCTAGGCATGCGGGCTCAGTAATTGTGGCGCATGGGCTCAATAATTGTGGCGCATGGGCTTAGTTGCTCCGTGGCATGTGGGATATTCCCGGACCAGGGATCGAACCCGTGTCCCCTGCAAGGGCAGGCGGATTCGTAAGTGCTGTGCCACCAGGGAAGTCCCTCCCCGGCTATTTTAGATAAGAAAAGTGTGGTGATTAATATCCTGAAATGTTAAAATTTCGTCAAATCATGTTACAACTTTCCAACCAGAATTGTTAATAAAGTAATTCCAAGAGTATTATTTGGTTTCAGTTTGAAATTAGTAGTGCCCACTACATAAAACACTAAAACTGTTATGTCTTAGGGAAAAAGTTTTTCTAGATGCAACAAGTGTCAGCTTCTGTCCTGAGCAGGTTGAATGATCACAATTTCTTAATCAGCAGAGTTCACACTCTTCATTTAAACACTCAAGCTCATTGTTAAATAATAAAACCAGGAGAGTTGGACATTTTCCATCATGCATTTGGGAAAAGAGAACGAGGCCAGTGATCCTTGTGGTCAGATGTAACAGATAAATCTTGGAAGTATCTATTAAGAATACAGAGACTCAGTTACAAGATGCCCTCCAGAGCAACAAACTATCAACTAAGATAACCCTCTAGAAATAATGTCCTTCCTGTAGGTTGTGGAATGTGGAAACAATTTCTAAAGCTTCTGTGTTCGAGTAACACATGCAAGAAAAAATTTATTTTAATCATGGACAGAAGTTGGAAACTGTTATATTCACACCAGTCCCAATTTTGCATCAGAAGATAAGATCTTGTGACCACTCTCAACTTACCATCCTATCAAATTGGATTATTTTAAATTGTTTGTGATTGTAACAGATTGTTTAAATAGTTTAGATTATTTAGGGTAGGTTATTTTAAATATTTTATGATGCACAACATTCTCTCTAACCCTTAGATCTTCAATTCTTTCTGAAACTCCCTTTGTTAATTTTTATTTATTTATTTATTTTGGCTGCGTCAGGTCTTAGTTGTGGGATCTTCGTTGAGGCATGCTGGGTCTTTCATCGCTGCGCGGGCTCTTCATTGCAGCACGTGGGCTTATCTCTAGCTGTGGTGTGCAGGTTTTCTCTCTCTAGTTGTGGCACGCAGTCTCCACGGCACCCGAGCTCAGTAGTTGTGGTGCGTGGGCTGAGTTGCCCCCGAGGCATGTGGGATCTTAGTTCCCTGACCAGGAATCGAACCTGTGTCCCCTGCATTGTAAGGTGGATTCTTTACCACTGGACCACCAGGGAAGTCCCTGTTAGTTTTTAAGACTTGTAGTTTTTAAGGCCTGGCTCTGAAATGGCCTCTCATTCAGCATCTCGTGCAAAGAACATACCTGCAAAGTGCCTTTTTGCTGGCAGAAATGGAGCAAAGACTGAATATGGATCTTAATAATGAAAAGAACCTGCTATATAAAAAAATAAAATAAAATTCAAAAATTCAAAAAAAAAAGTATTACAGACGTGTGTCAGGCAGTTACAGATTTTGTGATGTTGGTCAGCTTTTAAAATTCGTAACTTGTGGGCTTCCCTGGTGGCGCAGTGGTTGGGGGTCCACCTTCCGATGCGGGGGACGTGGGTTCGTGCCCCGGTCCGGGAGGATCCCGCATGCCACGGAGCGGCTGGGCCCGTGGGCCATGGCCGCTGGGCCTGCGTGTCCGGAGCCTGCGCTCCGCGGCGGGAGAGGCCACAGCAGTGAGAGGCCCGTGTACCGCAAAAGAAAAAAAAAAAAATCGTAACTTGTGATTCCTTTCCTTGGTTGAAATAAATATAATTTTTATACCTAAAAAAAAAATAGTGAAATGAAAGTGAAGAGTGTATAGAATTTTTCTTCTTTGAAACTAATTGGGCTTTCCTGTATTTAACTTTCTTTTGGAAAACACTCAAGATAGTAATAACCCCTCATGCTTCTTAACAACCACTTTCCCATCCACACCTTTGTGTAATTGTCACAGCAGCCCTGGGAAACAGGCACTAACTTCCACGTTGCCCATGAGGGGCCTCAATGATGCTCAGGGCTTTCGTGGCAGCATGAAGACTGGAAGCTTGGTTTTGTCAGGCTTTGAGGAGGGCGGTGATATGAATAGTAATGGCAACAACTAATATTTATTTAATACTTACTAAGTACCAAGCACTGTTCCATGATATAAATGCCCTCCTAACAGCCCAATGAAGTGGTTACCAAGACTAACTTTACCTCACACTGATACACCAGCCTTTTTTTTTTTTTAAGTTTTTCCTCCCTAACATCTCCTTACTCTTGCTATTCTTTTTTTTTAACTTGATTTTTAAAATTTAATTTAATTTATTTTTATTTTTGGCTGCATTGGGTCTTTGTTGCTGCACGTGGGCTTTCTCTAGTTGCAGCGAGCAGGGGCTACTCTTCCTTGCGGTGCGCGGGCTTCTCATTGCGGTGGCTTCTCTTATTGCGGAGCACAGGTTTCAGTAGTTGCAGCATGCAGGCTCAGTAGTTGTGGCTCGCGGGCTCTAGAGTGCAGGCTCAATAGTTGTGGCTCACGGGCTTAGTTGCTCTGCGGCATGTGGGATCTTCCCGGACCAGGGCTCAAACCTGTGTCCCCTTCTTTGGCAAGCGGATTCTTAACCACTGTGCCACCAGGGAAGCCCCTCACTCTGCTTTGTTAACTTTATATGGAAGTCAGTAAGATATATTGTGACTTACCATTTTGTCCCTCTAAAGGACAGTGCTGGGGTGAGGGTTGTAGGGTATGTGATCAGCTCGTGGACATTCTTCTGATTGGTTCGTGGTGAGGTGACAGGGTGATGTTTTGGAAATTAACATTATCAACCTTCTGGTTCCAACTATGCTGGGGTCTACATGCTGGTGGTCAGTATGCAATTAACTTCTTCCACCTGGTGGCAGTTTCAGTACAGGCAAAACAGTTCAAGGATATGGCTCAGGATCTTGTCTACAGCCCTTGAGAGGGAAATAAATGTCCTTGACTTTGTTTTATGGCTAAACTATTATTATTTTGTCTTGCTTGATTGTTTTGTTTCTGTGTGTGTATATATATATATATATATATATATATATGTATATGTGTGTGTATATATATATATTTCCCCCCCCTTTGGCCACACTGCACAGCAAGCAGTTTCTTAGTTCCCCAACCAGGTATCGAACCCATGCCCCCTGCAGTGAAAGCACAGAGTCCTAACTGCTGGACCTCCAGGGAAGTCCCGTTTTGTTTTTTTTTTTAACTTCTCTGATTAAATTTTTCTTTTAGGGACTTGGGGAAGGCCTAGGATGCTAAAGCTTTTCTACAAACAAGAAGCAGGAGACATGGGGGACATGTCCCCAGGAGGTCCCCGCAGGGTCCTGCTCCGTTTCAGTGCTATAAACCCACTTGGGCTTCCACTGCCAACTGAAAAGAGTCCAGTCCGACCCGATCTACTTCCCCACGTCTCATGTCTCGTCCTCACAGTAGCCAAATGAAAGAACTGACCATTCTGTCCGTTCCTCTGTGCCCTTGCTAATGTCCCAAGGGTGAAATGGACGTGTCCGAATTCTCCCATCCTTCCAAGTCCCACACGGATGTCTCCTCTTCCATGCAGCCTTCTTGGATGCACTTCCTAGCTCCATCTCCTGGATTCCCACAGCAGTGTGACTGAAACTCCCCTACACTGCATGCCATTTCCTCCTGCCCCAGCTACATGTGGACATGTCTTCTCTCTCCCCAGGTCATGTGTGTCTTGTGGGCCAGAGCTGTGCCCGTATTTTCCTTGTGCTCCCACAGTACCCTGCACACAGTAAGTGCTGCATAAGCATTGGTTGAATGAATACAAAGGAAATGGGAAGTAAGGAAATGCGGTGCGTTTCTCTACAGGTGACACCATGATCCAGGAGAGCGCCTGTCAGTACTCCTCTGAGTGCTCACGATGTCCTAAGGCCAGGCCTGGACTCCTGGGCTCCACGGAGCTGAGCCCCAGGCTCCTGGGCTCACACTGTGCGCTTTTCCACCCCTCCCTCACCTCCCATTTTATCTCATAGATCGGATGGTTTAACTGACACAGAAATGTCACGGACCCTGCTGTGCCATGGCTGATGGGGCGTCTGTGGGCAGCAAGGGTACAAAATAGGTTTTTGTAGACACTTAAACAGAGTGTGTGAGAGTCATAAGTGTGTTCAAAATACCTTCTCAGTGGCTGAAAGTCTCTAAGATGCGAAATGGCAGAGGCTGCAGCTTTTTTGAGCCCTGACGCCTTGCTGCCTTCCTGGGAGAAACCTTGAGATCAAAGCTTTTTTTAATCTCAGAGACAGAATTTCCCTGCCTCAAAGAGGGATGTGACCGTCTCAGGAATACAGACATGCTTAGAAATATAAAGTCTCTTTTTTGGGGAAGTCTGTGCTAAAGCAATAGAGAAATATTGAAGTGAGCAGCTCTCTTTTTCCTTGACCTCCTTAAATGTCCTCTATAAACAGCGAAGGGGAAATGGAATTGCTTTAGGAAGGGGTTTCTTTAGAAGAATATAGAGAATGGAAAGAGTCTACTCTGCGTAGCCAGAATTACTTATGCACAATTCTAGTGAGAGGCACTTGGCAAGGGGAGCTGCTAAGACTGGAAGAAAGGGACAGACTAGCAGCTTGCCCCGGGAGTCTCAGTACAGACGCCTCCTAGTGCCTGGTGGAAGAAGAATGGGCCCGCTCCTGTATTTGCGTGTTAAATTACGTGATTTCTTAAATGGAAAACTTACAAATGTTCCATAAGTACTGTAATCCCATTTGGGGATTTTTTTCCATTTATTAAATACACCCAGAGGCTCAGAAAGTGGAAGTCCTGGGCCTGAATATAGGAGAGAGAAGCAAGTCGGACCATGTCTCATGAAGCCAAGATTCAGATGCAGCAACTGTCAAATTGATTTATTCTGATTCAAACAAAACCCAAATTGTTCCTCACGAACGTAAAATTGGATTGGCTTCTTAGGAGGCCTCCCACACTTTTTGCACACACCTGAGGCGTGTGTGTGTGCGTGTCTGTGCGTGTGCGCATGTGTTGGGGGGATGCTTCTGCGTCCACAGGACCGAGTCAGAGGGCTGACTCCCTGGGCTCGAAGTGGGGACAGCGACGTCCTGGCGCCGCGCTTTCTTTCCGGAATCGGGTGGCATGACTGTTTCCAGGGATGTGCTCTGGGCCAGACTCCCGGGTTCAATTCCCGGTGACCAATGTTTAGTTTTTTCCATTTGACAACAGCTCACTGTCTGACACGCAGATGTCTTCCACAGGACTAGAGATACTTGGTGGAAATAACAGAGGGCAGAAGGGCTGTTTGTCAAGGGTAACGTGCCCTCGCTGTGACTCATCTAGCGCATTCCTCCAGAACCTTCTGGGGTGGTAGAAATGTTCTGCATCTGCTGGGACTGGGGAACTGAATTTTTAATTTTTTTTGAATTAATTTACATTCAAAGAGCCACGGGTAGCTAGTGTCTACTGTCCTGGACAGCACCGTTCTAGCCCTAGACAGGAAGCCACGGGCTCCCTGTGGAAAAGTCAGTCTTATTAAAATGTTCATTGCATCTGACACAGCCTTTATGGATATGCCTCTTGAATATTACATCTGCCTGAGGATTTGAAGAAATACAGTGTAGACATTATTTGTTAGAATAGGCAACAGGACACTACAGGACACTTTGAAAAGTCTTAAACCCTTCCTTCTAGGGAAGGAATATCACCTTTCTTATTTCTGGGAGTCACAGCACTCGCTTTTAAGTGTCAGTGCGGAGCAGTAAAACTCCCCTTCCTGCCAAGAGGCTGAACATGTCCTAGGAACACAAGTGACAGAACGTGTGTCTGTGTCTCTGGCTGACACAGCAATAGCTTTCTTCTGTTATCAGATCCCTGTTCTTCTGACAATTTAGTAACCTCGGCAAAACATGGAGCTGGGCAGGAGGTTTCCGGGAGGAAGGGGTGGTCTGACATGTGCACACCACTGAGGAGGGGCCTCGAGTCATCATCCCCCAGTTCCAAGCAGCATCATACAAAGCACATCACTGAAGAGAAGTTCTTATAACTACAGGAAACCTCTGTCGTTACCAGGAAAACATGTTTTCTTTTCCGCCCTCCTCAGAGGAAAGCCCGCTTATGCAACTTCGTATTCTTGCAACAATCACCCCACCAACAGCAATCAAAGCAACAGCTGCAGTTTACTGATCACAGCTTACGTGGTTCTTCACAACTGCCTTTGAGACAGGCAGGGACCTGGGACCCTTTGCTGCAGTGCTTGCACCTGGACACACCTCTCCTCCGGCAGCAAAATACAAGGAAACTATATAGGACTAAAAATAACTGAGTGCATGCACAGTTGGGGTAAATTCTGGACAAAAGATACAAAGAGACCAAAAAACCCAGCTGCCACTTTTGAAGAGCAGGGAGCAAAAACAGGGTACTGCGAACGCCCCCTGCTCTCAACACCACCTAAGGGGTGGGCAAAACAGCTAAGCCACCCCTCTGACCCGACCCCTGGACACACCCCTACCTTCACCCCATGTGAGGAACAAGCCCGCCCCCTCTCAGGGAGCTGGCAAACAAGGCAACCTGTTGTTTGTTCTCCCTCCCCCCCGCTGCATCAGCGGTCCCAGTAAAGCCTTGCCCTCTGATCAATTTCTACTGGTTAAGGAAGCCAAGAACTCTGGTGGGTAACACCTTTGGTCTCACACTTTATTATCTTCATTTTAGGTTGAGAAGCCTGAGGTTGGAGGTGGTAAGAAACTCAACATCTGTCATGTGGGGTTTTTTATTTTTAAATTTTAAACCTTATTTGGAATGAATAATTTTAATTTTTTTTTTTTTTGCGGTACGCGGGCCTCTCACTGTTGTGGCCTCTCCCGCTGCAGAGCACAGGCTCCGGACGCGCAGGCTCAGCAGCCATGGCTCACGGGCCCAGCCGCTCCGCGGCATGTGGGATCCTCCCGGACCGGGGCACGAACCCGTGTCCCCTGCATTGGCAGGCAGACTCTCAACCACCGCGCCACCAGGGAAGCCCAATAATTTTAATTTTAAACCTTATTTGGACCACCAGGGAAGCCCCTCTTTGTTCGTGTTTAAATTGAATTGTCCATTTGTTTACTGTTGAGTTTTGAGAGTTCTTTATGTAATCTAGATATGAATCCTTTTTCAGATATATGATTTTCAAATATTTTCTCCTAGTCCGTAATTAGTTTTTGCAGCCCATTAACGGGTTTTTTGCAGAGCAAAAGGTTTTAACATCAATTAAGTCCACATTATCAATTTTTTCTTTTATGGAACATACTTTTACTGTCATGTCTAAGAACTCGTCAACTCCTAGTTCCAACAAATTTTCTCCTATCTTCTAAAAGTCTTATAAATTTATATTTTAGGGACTTCCTGGCACTCCAGTGGTTAAGACTCCGTGCTTCCACAGCAGGGGGCACAGGTTCCATCCCTGGTTGGGGAACTAATATCCCACATGCTGCGTACTGTGGCCAAAAAAACCCCCAAACCCTATAATTTTATGTTTTACATTTAAATTTGGTTCATTTTGAATTAATTTTTCAAAAGATGTGAGGTTTAGATTGATGTTCTTTATTTATTATATGTTTTGCCTATAGATATCCAATTGTTCCAGCACCATTTGTTAAAAAAGACTGTTCTTTCTGCACTGAATTGCTTTTTCAACTTTTTCAAAAATCAGATGGACTTAATTGTGTGGAGCTACTTCTGGGTCCTCAATTCTGTCTCCTTGATCCATGTGTCCATCCCTCGACATCACAGAGTTTGAGCTCTATAATAAGGTTTGTAATCAGGTAGAGTGATTCCTCCCACTTTATTATTCTTTTTCAAAATTGTTTTAGCTATTGTAGTTCCTTTGCCTTTCCACATACATTTTATTTATTATTTTTTTTAAATTAATTTATTTAGTTTTGGCTGCATTGGGTCTTCTTTGCTGTGTGCGGGCTTCTCACTGTGGCTTGTCTTGTTGCAGAGTGCGGACTCTAGGTGCGTGGGCTTCAGTAGTTGTGGCTCGCGGGCTCTGAGCACAGGCTCAGTAGTTGTGGCACACGGGCTTAGTTGCTCTGCAGCATGTGGGATCTTCCCGGACCAGGGATCGAACCCATGTCCCCTGCATTGGCAGGCGGATTCTTAACCACTGTGCCACCAGGGAAGCCCCTATACATCTTTTATTTATACCTAAGTATTTCCATTTTTTTAAAATTAAAGTATAGTTGATTTACATTGTGTTAGTTTCAGGTGTATGGCAGAGTGATTCAGTTATATATTTTTTCAGATTATATTGCATTATAGGTTATTACAAGATATTGAATATAATTCCCTGTTATACAGTATATCCTTGTTGCTTATCTATTTTATGTGTAGTAGTTTGTATTCTATTTTCATTTTCATTCAGTTCAATGTATTTTTATTTATTTTATTTAATTAATTTATTTTTTAAAGTGTTTTTTTGATGTGGACATTTTTTTTTAAGTCTTTATTGAATTTGTTACAATATTGCTTCTGTTTTATGTCTTGGCCCTTTGGCTGCAAGGCACGTGGGACCCTAGTTCCCCAACCAGGGGTCGAACCCTCACCCCCTGCATTGGAAGGCGAAGTCTCAACCACTGGACCACGAGGGAAGTCCCTCATTCAGTTCAATGTATTTTTAACTTGAGATTACCTTTTTGATCCATAGATTATTTAAAAGTGTGTTGTTCAGCTTCCAAGTTTTTGGATTTTCTTTTTATCATTCTCTTATTGATACCCAATTTTTTTAAGGTTTTTTTTTTTGGATGTGGACCATTTTTAAAGTCCTGATTGAATTTGTTACAATATTGCTTCTGCTTTATGTTTTGTTTTTTTGGCCACAGGGCATGTGGGATCTTAGCTTCCTGACCAGGGATTGAACCCGCACTCCCTGCAATGGAAGGCGAAGTCTTAACCACTGGACCACCAGGGAAGTCCTGATACCCAGTTTGATCCCATTGTAGTTGGTACACACTCTATAAAATTTCAATTATCTTAAATATGTTGAGGTTAGTTTTTATGGCCAGGATATGGTCTATCTTGACTTATGTTCTGTGAGTGCTTAAAAAGAATGTGTTGTCTCTGGTGTTAGCAGGTGTTCTACAAATCTTGATTAGATCCTGTTGGTTAATGGTATCATTAAGCCTTTCCAAATCTTCGCTGACTTTTTATTTGTTCTATCAAGTACTGAGAGGTGTGTTGAAGTCTTCAACTGTAATTGTGGATTTGTCTATTTCTCCTTTTAGTTCTATCAGATTTTTCTTTGCATATTTTGCACCTCTGTTGTTTGGTGCATCAAGATTTAGGGTTGCTGTGTCTTCTTAGGGATTGACTCTTCTATATGTAAGGTACCTTTCCGTCCCTGGTAATTTTCTCTGCTCTTTTTTTTTTTTTAACATCTTTATTGGAGTATAATTGCTTTACAATGGTTGTTAGTTTCTGCTTTATAACAAAGTGAATCAGCTATACATATACATATTTCTCTGCTCTTCAGTCAATTTTATCTGGTATTAATATAGCGACTCCTGCTTTCTCTTAATTAACTTTTGCAGTTTATCTTTTTCCATCCTTGTACTTTCAGCCTACCTATACAATTGAGTTTCTTGTAGCTAGCATACTTTGGTTATATTATTTTTATCCACTCTGCCAATCTCTTTTTTGTATTTAGGCCTCTTTCTTTTAATGTTGTAATTATGAATATGTTAAGGTTTAAGTGTATCATTTTATTTTTGCTTTCCATTTTTGTTTGTTTTGTTTTGTTGGCTTTTTTTCTTCCTGTGGATTTGAACATTTTTGGATTCCATTTTGATTCATCTATAGTATTTTTTAGTGTATCTCTTTGTATAACTTTTTAAGTGGTTGCCCTACGGATTTCATTATATATACATAACTTATCACTGTCTACTGTTGTCTACATTTTATCAGTTCAAGTGAAGTCTAGAAAGCTCACCTCCTTTTATGTCTGTTTATCCCTTCGCATTTGTAATTGTTTTAAATATTTCCTTTGCGTACATTGAGAACCATATTGGAAAGTGTTATAATTTTTCCTTCAACAACTCAACATAATTTAGAAAATTTAAGCGAAGTCTATTTTGTTTACCCATATTTTTACTCTTACAGTGTTCTTTCTATATCTTAGAGCCTAACGTTCTAAGATTCCTTCTTTATCATTGCCTTTCTGTTTATAGCACTTCCTTTAGTCATTTTTGTAGGGTAGGCCTGTTGGCGACAGATTCTCTTAGTTTTCCTTCATGTGATAATGTCTGTTTCCCTTTCATTCCTGAAGGATACTTTTGCTGGATGTAGAATTTTGAGTTGCACTTGAAAAATGTTGTGTCACTTTCTTCCGGCTTCTGGGTTTCTAATGCAAAATCTGCTGTCCTTAAAATTTCGCTCTTGTTTTCAGATTTTGTGGATACTTGTGAGGACTTCCATGGTATGCTAATTGACTAAAGTGAATAAAAGCAGTGTGTAGAGTATTATGTTGTTTGTATAACAAGGGACGGTGGGGAGAATGCTGAATATATACACAATTGCTTGACCACACATAAGATGGCTCTGGAAAGACAAGCACAGCTGGCACTGCTACCAAGGTGAAGGAGAAAGGGGTGCCTGAACAAAAGGAAGGGACGTTTTTCAATTTATACACTTTTGCCATCTCTTGAATTTTGAACCATGAGAATTCCCCCCAGTTTCTCTCTCCACATCCTCTTTCCATGCTTCCTCTTTTACTGCTTGACATCTTTACAGAATTTATTTGCAAGAATTACTTATATATTCTAAATAAAAATCATCTTCAGATATACGTGTTGCAAATACCTTCTCCACTCTATTGCTTGCCTTTTGCTCTCTTGATGGTGTCTTTCCACGTCTTAAAGTTAACGATGACCAATTTATCAGCATTTCCCTTTAAGGTCGGTACTTTTTAATGTCCTGCTATAAAGTATTTTCCTCTCCCACGGTCACGATATTCTGCTGTTTGGGACTTCCCTGGGGGTCCATTGGTTAGGGCTCGGCGCTTTCACTGCTCTGGCAGGGCTGGATCCCTGGTCCCGGAACTAAGATCCCCAAAACCGCGCGACGCAGCCAAGCAAAACAAAACTAAAAAACCCCGATATTTTGCTGTTGGCTGTTATTTTCCAGAGTCGTGTCTTTCACATTTACGTCTACAACCTATCTTGGATTGATTTTTTTGCGTGAGGTAGGGGTTACGGTTCGTCCCCCAACCCCGCCAAGGACATTCAATTGATCGAGCACTTTTCCCTCAAAATAACTCTTCTATTTCATCACAGTTGCTCTTTTGTGGGGAGAAGACATGTGACTACATACCCGTGGGGCTGTTTCTGGCTTCTCACTTATTTTTGCATTGATCTTTTTATTTATCCTTGGGCCAGTATCACACCGCTTTAATTACTAAGGCTTTATACGCCGTAGCACACATTCTTCAACTTTGTGTCCCCTGCCCTCTTCCCCAAGAGTGCACGGAACTCAAACCGCGACCTTCCGAATTTCCCTCCGAAGACGAAGGGACAGTACTTAGGCTGGAAGACGCGATTCAGACCTCCGCATCCAGCCCCTCCTACCTGCGCCTTGAGGCGCGCCCGTCCAACGCGCATGCGCAGCCTCACGACTGGTCGAGGGAAAAATACGTCACCGGAGAGGCGGGAGGATGGGGTTGATTCGCCATGGCCTCCGCAGCGAGCAGGTAGGGCTGCGGGCGGGGGAACCTCGGAGGCGAGGGGCTCGAGGTCCCGCCCCGAGCTGAGGCGCGCGGCAGGTCCTGGCTCGAGCTCGTCTCGCCCGCTGAGGGGTGAGGAGTGGTGTGGAGGCCGAGCGGAGGCTGCGGACCCGGAGAGACGCCCGCATCGGAGTCCGGGCTCAGCGTTCTCTGCATGGGGAGCCGCGCCTTCGCTGAGCTTTGAGCCTCGGTTTGCGCGGCTGCAAGTGGGTGTAGGCAGGCGGCGGACCCGATTTCCCCGACTCCGCGCCGTGCGCGGGCGAGGCTGGCGGCACCTGGCCGGTGCAGAGTTAGCGCAGCAGGTACCTTTGTTCAGAGGCAGGGCGGGGTGCTGCCTGCTGCGTACCCGCGAGGTGGCCACGGCATCTCTTGCTCCTTCTGCCCTTGCTCTGCCGTTCCCAAGCTGTGCGGCTTGGACCAGTGTCCTCAGCTGTAACTTTGGGAATAAAACGCCCCCCCCCCCCCCGCAATGAGTTTGTCGAGAAGCGTGGTGAGATTGCGCATGGGTGGTACTCAGCTAGGGTTTGGCACAGAATAGGTGCTCAACAAATGGTACCCATACAACCCTCTTTTTAGTTTCGTTTGCTATGGTGATTTGAGAATTGACGAGTTACTTTTGTTACGAAATAGTTAAAGAAATAATTTTTGAGCTTCATATACACGTGTGTTTAGTGAACATAATACTTGCTTCTCTTAATGGAATTACCAGGAAGTGCTTTTCACGTCTTCCAACCTGTGTATGGGCAAAACAGAGGAAGTCAGTTTCTAGAAAAGTGGCAGATAGAAAAAGGGATCCTCAACTTGGTTATACAGGGATAGAATTAGCAAAAGTGATCTAATTCTTAAGGATAGTTAGGGAACTAACTTTTTTGAGCACCCACCAAAATGACTGTTGTAGGTATCTCTTATTCCTCAGCACGAGAGAGTATAGTATAGTGAGTGGTATCACGATATTTTCCAGCCCAGTTTTGGGTGCTGAGAGCACCCACAGCAAATAAGTGAGGGAAGCAGGCTTTTAAAACTAGGCTTCTGTATAAAACAAACTAATTCTAGTACAAGGGTTGCTTCTGAAGAGGTCCTTGCTCAAGAATTTATTTTTTTAATATGTTTTTTAAAAGTTTATTTATTTTTGGCTGCATTGGGTCTTCGTTGCTGTGCGTGGGCTTTCTCTAGTTGTGTCCAGAGGGGACTACTCTTCATTGTGGTGCGCGGGCTTCTCTTGTTGCGGAGCACGGGCTCTAGGCGCGTGGGCTTCAGTAGTTGCAGTAAGCGGGCTCAGTAGTTTGTGGCTCACGGGCTCTAGAGCGCAGGCTCAGTAGTTGTGGCGCACGGACTTAGTTGCTCCGCGGCATGTGGGATCTTCCTGGACCAGGTCTACGAACCCGTGTCCGCTGCGTTGGCAGGTGGATTCTCAACCACTGCGCCACCAGGGAAGTCCTGTCTTCATTTATAGTAGAAGAAATGGACTCAGAGATGGGAAGAAATTTAGCACTGAACTAGTAAGGGCAGAGCCAATTCCATGTCACTCCAAAAGCTAGTGCTTGTCTATGTATTTCATTAATTCCTTCACTTCACAGATATTTATTGAACAGCTGATCTGTACCAGCAGGTGCTAGGTGTTGGGGATACACTGATGGCTAAAGCAGACACAGCCCCTGTCTTCAGGTAGCAACTTGAGTTGAGGTAGCAACTCATAAGCAGTGAGTCTAGCAAGGGAGACACACAGAAAATAGAAAATGACCAACGAAATATTGGCTGTGGTCGTGGTACCCGCCATAGGAGACAGTAGAGGGCGCTGTAAGAATATATAATGGGGTCAGTGGCAGCAGGCCGGGTGAGGAGGGACAGGGTCGCCTTTCCTGAGGAGATAGTAGTCAGCTGAGACCTTAAGGACTGAGTTGGAGTTAAAATGGGCAAAGAGAGGGCTTCCCTGGTGGTGCAGTGGTTGAGAGTCCGCCTGCCGATGCAGGGGACACGGGTTCGTGCCCCGGTCCGGGAAGATCCCACATGCCGCGGAGCGGCTGGGTCCATGAGCCATGGCCGCTGAGCCTGTGCGTCCGGAGCCTGTGCTCCGCAACGGGAGAGGCCACAACGGTGAGAGGCCCGCGTACCGCAAAAAAAAAAAAAAAAAAAAGGGCAAAGAGAAGAGTGAAGAGGAGGGACGCACGTGAGGCCTCGAGGGTCTGTGACTGGTAGTTTCGGAGCGACCCATGTGGCGGGCAGTGGAGAGTGCTTCCAAGGCAGAAGCAGACACAGGTTGGATCCCATCCAAGCAGTGCTGTACCCCAGGGTTTATTTGCTTCCCAGGACATATAATCATCTCCACAAACTGTGTCTGTGTTCCAGCTCCCGGCATCCTTCTTCAGACATGGTTAGGCCTCTGGTTGCCCTGGGTGGGGACAGATGTGCGGAGGGGCAGAGACCTCAGTGTGACACTTGCTCAGTGTTGGTTACTTGCGTGGCAAAGCTGAATAGACAGGAGTGCCAGTATTGCATTTCACCCTATTTGTCTCTGGTTTGCAAAATTATTTAACATTTTTTAGTCTCCCAATGGTCCAAGTCCTATGTTGGCTACCTAGGATACAAACGTTTAAGGATAGTTATTAATTTAATTCATGTTTTACTTGCTTTCCATTTAAGATGCTACAGTTGTTTTACCAATATTATTCTTCAGATGTGTTTGTTTACCATCTACTATGTGCTAGGCACTGTGCTAGGGACATAGCATGAGCAAATAGACGTGGTCTGTGTCCTCCTGGAGCTTAAGCTCCTAGTTGGGTCTGGAGGACGGAGAGGGAGGGGGAGCGACTCAGGGAGATGGGGTTGGAGAGGTAGGCAGGGGTCAGACCATGCAGGCCTCACAGGTCATGCCAAGTATCTGGAGCTTCTCCTAAGGATGGTGGGAGGCCACTGAGGAGTCTCATTCAGGGAGTAGAACCAGCAGGTGTGTGTTTATGAAAGATCACTCTGGCTTCTCCCTTGGCGGAGGCGGAAGTCGATGGGTGTGAGGGCTGTTTACAAGGTAGGATCAGTGGGGCTTGGTAATAGGTTCACTCTGGGGTAAGATGGAAGAGGGAGGTTCAGGGCTGATTAATTTTCTGGCCTTTGTATCTGAGATCAGAACTCAGAGGAAGGACATGAGTTCAGTTTTGAGTAAGACGTCTTTGCAATGATCCAGGTGGGGTGTCACAAAGGCAGGGATGTAGGAAGGTCTGGCACTCACATGACCGGAATGGCTGAGTCTCTAAAGCTCTTGTCAGAGAGGAACACCTTTCCCATGTTTTTTTGCGGAGGGGGGTGCTGTGCTGTGGGGCATGTAGGATTTTAGTTCCCTGACCAGGGATCGAACCTGTGAAGCGTGGAGTCTTAACCACTGGACTGCCAGGCAAGTCCCCACCTTTCCTTATTGAGGGAGCTGTCAAGGTGGGACCTGTGAGGTGGTCCAATCCACATTTATGTTGGGAAAAGGTACAAATAAAATCTCCTGCCAACTTAGGAAATGCTCTCCACAAATGCGGAAAGAAAAGAATTCTGTTATTCAGTCATTAACTGAAACTGGGATACAACACAGGTAATCTGCAAATGAGACTACAAAAACAGAAAAAAAACAACCCACCATTTACAGCCCATTACATACATAATCTCAAGATTAATGGTAATTTGTTCTCTTGTAAAAAGACTAGGCAACACCACTTGCTGTATGTGTTTTCATCCTAAATTTACCTGGTGGTTGGGGTGGCCGTCTGTGCTAGTCAGTTGCCTTTCTCTGAAAGAAAAGTAAAACATCCTTAATTTCTATGAGCGGGTAGTCGAGGTGCCTAGGCTAAACTCCCACGACGTTACCTTAAGAGAGATGGCTCCCAGGCCCTTCAGAAAAAAATTCTTGGGTTTTATTTGTGGCTGGAGCTAGCTTATTTAGCCTTTAAAAAGGTTTGCTTACATATCAAAGGGACAGAGGAAGGACTTACAAACTCTAGGTTTTTCAGAGAAATGCTCTAAGAAAAAGAGAAAAATCTCTTTCCCTTTTTGCAACAGGGAAAAGTCAGTTTAAAAAATTTCCTTCAACAGTGCAGAAAAATGTTGGAGTGGAGCTCTCACAGTATGGGCATCGTTCTGGAGATGATCGTTAAGTGAGTTCCATGGAGTTGTGCATACTTAGGATGCCTGCAGGTGGTCATATCTAGCCCATAATTTCTTGTACATTGATTTAAAGAAAAATACAGATACAGATCTTGCTGGTTTCCAGTCAGAACTCTTGTCTCTGGTAGTTAACCCTTCCATGACTTGTCCTCTTTAATGTCAATAATGTCATTTCTCACTCCTACCCATTGTTAAAACATAAAATTCAACTGAGTAAATTTTTTTTTAATTAATTAATATGTATCTTTTTGGCTGTGTTGGGTCTTTGTTGCTGCGCCTGGGCTTTCTCTGGTTGCGGTGAGCGGGGGCTGCTCTTCGTTGTGGTGCACGGGCTTCTCATTGCGGTGGCTTCTATTGTTGCAGAGCATGGGCTCTAGGGCGTGTGGGCTTCAGTAGTTGTGGCATGCAGACTCAGTAGTTGTGGCTCACGGGCTCTAGAGCGCAGGCTCAGTAGTTGCGGCACACGGGCTTAGTTGCTCCGCAGCATGTGGGATCTTCCCGGACCAGGGCTCGAACCCGTGTCCCCTGCACTGGTAGGCAGATTCTTAACCACTGCGCCACCAGGGGAGTCTCTAACTGAGTACATTTTAAAGATGTTACTGGCTCTCTTTGAGTCATGAATCGGGCAGCATCCCATCTAGCAGAGAGAGAGGAGCTCCGAGGAGCTGTACAAAGTGAAAGACTTTTACAGGTAGAAGGAGCGGGAACAGGAAGCTCTACTTGGGAAAAAGCAGGTTGGTTGTGGCGAGGCCACCCCCCTTTAAGGGATGCAGGGGTCCGCCAGGCAGATGACCTCACTGTGCTGACCAGGCGATTCCTGATTCCCTGGTTTAAGATTCCATTTCTGGGAGAGGCTGAAACTAATTAAGTGAAGTTTGGTGATGTGGGGCTCAACGTCGGTGACTCCACTTTGAGCATATTTTCTTGTTTTTAACACCAGTTCTTCATATATGAGATGTTTGGTAGGTAAAGTTATGATTTTAATGCAGAAATGAACTCTCCACTAATCTGTTCTGGAAGGTCATAAATGTGGGGATGGAAATTGAGATTGAATGGCATGTACGTTTAGCTTGGAAGCTGCTTTCCACTCACCGAGGTAGTAAATTCAACAGACTCTCCTTTAGATTCTACCTGAGCTATCCCTTCCATCTTCTTAAGTTCACGGTAACCTGAGACTTGGCCACTAAACTGCTTACTGGAGGGAGAGACCGCTGATGGCAGCTGAAGTGATTGAACACTGCTTGCCAGTAGTTTGAACTTGTTTGCTGTCATCAGCCTTTTTTCATCATTAGTGTATAGGAATGCAAGAGATTTCTGTGCATTAATTTTGTATCCTGCAACTTTACCAAATTCATTGATTAGCTCTAGTAGTTTTCTGGTGGCATCTTTAGGATTCTCTTTGTATAGTATCATATCATCTGCAAACAGTGACAGTTTTACGTCTTCTTTTCCAATTTGTATTCCTTTTATTTCTTTTTCTTCTCTGATTGCCGTGGCTAGGACTTCCAAAATTGTGTTGAATAAGAGTGGTGAGAGTGGACATCCTTGTCTTGTTCCTGATCTTAGAGGAAATGCTTTCAGTTTTTCACCTAGTATATCTTCTTTGGAAAAGAAAGTTTAGAGAAGAAGCAGCTCATTTTTTATCTGGGTTATCTTTTATTCTTGTGTTGCACAAGTTCTTTTTATATTCTGGACACTTGACCCTTATGAGATACATGATGTGCAAATATTTTCTCCCATTCTGTTGGTTGTCTTCACTTTTTTGATAGTTTTCTTTGAAGCACAGAAGTTTTCAATTTTGATGTTCAATTTATCTTTTTCTTTTGTTGCTTTTGCTGTAGTGTCATAGCTAAGAAATCATTGCTTAATCCAAGGTCATGAAGATTTACACTTAAATATTCTTTAAAGTATTTTATAATTTTAGCTCTCACATTTAGATCTTTGATCATTTTGAGTTAATTTTTATATATTGTGTTCTGTAAGGTTCCAACTGTATTCTTCAGTTTGTGGATATCCAGTTGTTCCAGCATCATTTATTGAAAAGACTGTTCTTTGCCCATTAATTTACCATAATGTAAAAGTCAAAGCCATTCTGTAAAAACTCACTTGATTACTAAAAGATTTCTATTTCATTTGTGGGAAATGGCTTATGAGCAGTCTTTTTTTAAGGAACTGCCTAATTCTCCTTGAGTGATTTTTTTCCTTTTGTTTCAAAGAAAATAAAGTGAGCAAGTGGGATGTATTCCATGAATGCAAGGTTGGTTCAATATTGGGAAATTGATTAATATCTTATACAGCATTATTAAGTATTAGGAACAATGATATGATTATTTCTCTAGATGCTGAAAAGCCTGTCAAAAAATTCAATACCCATTATAATAAAAGCACTTAGAAGATAGAAAAAAAAAAAGCCTTTATGCTGTTACATACCGTAGCAATAAACATGGTGAATGTACAAAATACGTTTTCGATTTAAGGTTTTTTTTTTTTCTTTTAATATAGGCTCTGGAATTTGCCAAGTAATTTTTTTCAATCCTGAAAAGGCTCTGAGAGAGAAATAAGGAGGGAAATATGTATGGGGAAAAGTAAATCTGCCAACAGCCTTTGGTGAAATAAACAGATTGTTTGATGGCTTACTGTGGACATGTCCTGAGGCCACGTGGCCCTGTCCTTAGGGAGCTATTTGGTGGGATGCTGGGAAATAAAGTGATAGGTCACCGGCTAGGCTATTTTTAAATGAAAGCTTAGAAGTTGGCTCTGGAAAACCCTCTCAGGTTATTATGCTCCCCTCCTCCTTTACTCCTCCAGAACGTGAGATTCCTTTCCATATGTTTTCTGGCATTAAAGTCAGGGCACTCTAAGTTTTAAGTGGAAGCATTATTAAAAACTGCTTCAGAGTAAAGGGCATTTCCTAGTTAAATTTCACAGTGATGTTTCCCAGTTCCAAAAATAACTTGGGGGACTCCCCCGCACTCCCAATGCAGGGGGCCTGGGTTCGATCCCTGGTCAGGGAACTAGATCCCATATGCCACAGCTAAGAGTTTGCATGCTGCCATTAAAGATCCCGAATGCCGTAACGAAGATCCCAAATGCTGAAACTAAAACCCGGCACAGCCAAATAAGTAAATAAATAAATTAATAACAAAAAAAAAACCCTTGGAACTCAGGGTGAACCGTCATCCTAAATAAATTGTCTAAGAGAGAGAACAGTGGGCAAATAATTTATCCAAATTCATGAGGAAACTAATTTGTTAGAATTTTAAAATAATCTGATTTCAACCATGAGCCTACTTGAAATTAGACAGCATTTAATGTTTAATCCTTTATGAATGACACACTTAAAAATTTTTTATGGTAATAAAATATACATAATTTGAATTTACCATCTTTTTAAAAAAATTAATTTATTTTTAATTTTTGGCTGCGTTTGGTCTTCGTTGCTTCTTGAGTGCTTTCTCTAGTTGCGGTGCACGGGCTTCTCATTGCGGTGGCTTCTCTTGTTGCAGAGTATGGGCTCTAGGCGCGCAGACTTCAGTAGTTTTGGCACACGGGCTCAGTAGTTGTGGCTCACGGGCTCCAGAGCGCGGGCTCAGTAATTGTGGCGCACAGGCTCAGTTGCTCTGTGGCATGTGGGATCTTCCCGGACCGGGGCACAAACCCGTGTCCCCTGCATCGGCAGGCGGACTCTCAACCACTGCGCCACCAGGGAAGCCCGATCTTAACCATTTTTAAGTGTATAGTTCAGAAGTGTTAAATACATTTATAATGTTGTACCACCATCACCACCATCTGTCTCCAGAATTCTTTTCATCTTACAAAACTGAAATTCTGTACCCATTAAAAAATAACTCCCCATTTCCCTCCCTGCTCCCAGCCCCTGGCAACTCCCATTCTACTTTCTGTCTCTAAGAATTTGACTACTCTAAGTATCTCATGTAAGTGGATTCATACAGTATTTGCTTTTGTGTCTTGCTTATTTCACTTAGCATAGTGTCCTCAAGGTTCATCCATATTGTAGCATGTGTCAGAGTTTCCTTCCTTTTTAAAGCTGAGTGATATCCCATTGTATGTACATACCACATTTTGCTTATCCATTCATTGGTTGGTGGACGCTTGGGTTGTTTCTGTGTTTTATCTATTGTGAATAATGCTGCTGTGAACATGGGTGTACAGATATCTCTTCGAGACCCTGCATTCAATTCTTTTGAGTATATACCCAGCAGCGGAATTGCTGGATCATATGATAATTCTATTTTTAATTTTATTGAGGAACCTCCATACTTTTTTAAAAAAAAATAAATTTATTTATTTATTTTTGACTGCGTTGGGCCTTTGATGCTGTGCGCGGTCTTTTCTCCAGTTGCGACGAGCGGGGGCTACTCTTCATTGCGGTGCACAGGCTTCTCATTGGATGGCTTCTCTTGTTGCAGAGCACGGGCTCTAGGCGTCCGGACTTCAGTAGTTGTGGCACGCGGGCTCAGTAGTTGTGGCTCATGGGCTCTAGAGCGCAGGCTCAGTAGTTGTGGCTCACGGGCTTAGTTGCTCCGCGGCATGTGGGATCTTCCCGGACCAGGGCTCGAACCCATGACCCCTGCATTGGCAGGTGGATTCTTAACCACTGCACCACCGGGGAAGCCCCTCCATACTTTTTTTTCAGTGGCCGTACTGCTTTACATTCTCACCCGCAGTGCATAGGGTTCTAATTTCTCCATATCCTCCCACTTATCATTTTCTGGTTTTTTGATAGTAGTCATTCTAATGGGTGTGAGGTGGTATCTCATTATAGTTTTCATTTGCATTTCACTAATGACTAGTGATATTGAGCATCTTTTCATATACCTATTGGCTGTTTTTATGTCTTCTTTTGAGAAATGTCTGTTCAAGTCCTTTGCCTTTTTTTTTTTTTAATTTATTGGGTCTTCATTGCTGCATGCGGGGTTTCTCTAGTTGTGGCGAGTGGGGGCTACTCTTCTTTGTGGTGCGCGGGCTTCTCATTGTGGTGGCTTCTGTTGTTGTGGAGCTCGGGCTCTAGGCGCACGGGCTTCGGTAGTTGTAGCACATGGGCTCAGTAGTTGTGGCTCGCAGGCTCTAGAGCGCAGGCTCAGTAGTTGTGGCTCGCAGGCTCTAGAGTGCAGGCTCAGTAGTTGTGGCACACGGGCTTAGTTGCTCTGCAGCATGTGGGATCTTCCCGGACCAGGGTTCAAACCCGTGTCCCCTGCATTGGCAGGTGGATTCTTAACCACTGTGCCAGCAGGGAAGCCCCCTTTGCCCATTTTTCAATCAGGTGGTTTTTGTTTTGTTTTAAATTTTAGGAGTTCTCTATTTTAGATATTGCTCCCTTATCAGATATATGATTTGAAAATATTTTCTGCTACCCTGTGGGTTATCGTTTTACTGTGTGAATAGTGTCTTTTACTGCACAACATTTAAAATTTTTCATGAACCAATTTATCTGGTTTTTCTTTTGTTACCTATGCATTTATAGAATCTTATCCAAGAAATCATTACCAAATCCAATGTCATGAAGCTTTTGCCTATGTTTTCTTGTAAGAAACATGTTTTAAGTCTTACATTTAGATCCTTGATCCATTTTGAGTTAATTTTTGTATAAGGGTCCAATTTTGTTCTTTTCCAAGTGGATATCCAGTTTTTTTTAAATTAAATTAAATTTTTAATTTTTCGGCTGTGCCATGCGGAATGTGGGATATTATTTCCCCAACCAGTGATCAAACCCATGCCCCATGCGTTGAAAGCACAGCCTTAATCAGTGGACTGCCAGGTAAGTCACTGGATATCCAGTTTTCTTAGCATCATTTGTTTGAAAGACTGTTTTTTCCCCATTGAATGGTTTTGACATTCTGTCAAAAATTATTTGACCATATATGCAAAGATTTATTTCTGGCCTCTCTATTCCATTGGTCTGTACCTGTCTTTGTGCCAACACCACACAATTTTGATTACTCTAGCTTTATAGTAAGTTTTGGTATCAAGAAGTGGTTCTTCCAGCTTCTTTGTTCTTTTCCAAGATTCTTTTGACTATTCAGGGACCTTTGAGATTCCATGTGAATTTTAGGATGAGTTTTTCCCTTTCTGCAAAAGGCATTGTTGGGATTTTGATAGGGATTGAATTGAATCTGCAGGTAGCTTTGATCGGTATTGACATTTTAATAGTAATAAGTGTTCCACTCCATGAACATGGGATGTATTTCCATTCATTTATGTCTTGTTTAATTTCTTTCCGTAGTATTTTGCAGTTTTCATTGTACAAGTCTTCACCTCCTTGGTTAAGTTACTTCTTAAGTATTTAATTCTTTTAGTTGTTATTGTAAATGGAATTGTTTTTGCATGTATAGAGATACAACCGATTTTTTTGTGTTGACTTTGTGTCCTGCTACTTTGCTGAATAAATTTATTCTAACACATTTTAAACAGATTTTTGTGGAGTCCTTAGGGTTTCTTACATACAAGATCATATCACCTGCAAACAGATAATTTTACTTCTTCCTTTCCAATTTAGATGCCTATTATTTCTTTTTCTTTCCTAATTGCTCTGGCTAGAATTTTCAGTACTATGTTGAATAGAGGTGGTGAAAGTTGGCATCCTTGCTTTGTTCCTGATCTTGGAAGAAAAGCTTTCACTCTTTTACCATTGAGTCTGATGTTTGATGTGGGTTTTTAATGTATGGCTCTTACTGTGTTGAGTAGTCTCTTTGTATTCCTATTTGTTGAGTGCTTTTATCATGAAAGGGTGTTAAATTTTATCAAATGCTTTTTCTGCGTCAGTTGAGTTGATCGTGTGGTTTTTTCCTTCAGTTGATGCGGTATATTGTTGATCATCTTCATATGTTGTAGGATCCTTGCATTCCAGGAACAAATCCCACGTGGTCAGGATGTATAATCCTTTTACTATGCTGCTAAATTCAGTTTGTTAGTTTTTTTTGTTGAGGAGTTTGGTGTCACTCTTCAAAAGGGATATTGTTCTGTAGTTTTCTTACAGTGTTTTTTCTTGGTATCAGGGTAATGCTGGTCTCATGGAATGGGTTAGAAAGTGTTCTCTCCTAAAACGGAGGAGTCACTAGCTAGGGCTGCCCTGGGCCGGTTGTGTGCCCTGTGGCCAGCACACCAGCTTGGGTGGTTTTGACTTTGAATCAAAGCTTCAGGTGAGGCTCATCCTCTAGACAGGCAACCTTATCACAATTCCAGTCGTTTAATTTTTGTGTTTCTTTGTTTATCGCCACTCTGTCTAGGCGTTGAGCTTCATGAGGTCAGCACCCACGTCTTCTTGGTCCATCGCCCTGCAGACCCGGCCCCGCCAGCACGCGGTGTGAATGGTACCTCATGTGCCTTAGGTGAACAGGTGAGCCAGAGCCATCCTGGAGCTGAGAGGATGCTCAGCACGTGAGGTGTTGATGTAAAGTAGGGAGCTTTGTCTTTTTACGAAACGCCATTAACGCTGCCTGTGTGGGGACTTACCTGGTGGTCCAGTGGTTAAGACTCCATGCTTCCAATGAAGGGGGCGCAGGTTTGACCCCTGGTCAGGAAACTAAGATCCCACAGGCCGCGTGGTGCAGCCAAAACAACCCAGCTGACAGCCTGGCTGCCTTTGCTCAGTTCCTGTCTGAAATCCTCTCTGGAAATGCTTTATTGCTTCTTTTCAGTTAGCTTATGAGTCGGCAGGACCTTAGCATTTACAGAGTGCTTCCCATGTGGTTTCTCATTGGAATAATCACCCCCATTTTGAAGTTAAGACACTTAGTTGCAGAGAATAAATCTGCTTGCGTCACACAGCAGGGACATGACAGGGTGAACTTGAACCCTGCTCCCCAGTGCCAACTTGGTGCTTTTTCTGCTTTACACCCACAGTGGGCGTCTTGTGTGGTTTCCGTCGAGGGGTCTGGGCCTCTTGTGTGCTCTGGGAAAGAGGGCAAGATCACTCAGGCATCTTCCAGTAATACTAAATTCATTTTATAAAGCACATTAGAAACCAAAACTGTGGGGCTTCCCTGGTGGCGCAGTGGTTGAGAGTCCACCTGGCGATGCAGGGGACGTGGGTTCGAGCCCTGGTTCGGGAAGATCCCACGCGCCGCGGAGCAGCTAAGCCTTTGCGCCACAACTACAGAGCCTGAGCTCTAGAGCCCACAAGCCACAACTACTGAGCCCATGAGCCACAACTACTGAAGCCCGCGTGCCTAGAGCCTGTGCTCCGTAACAGGAGAAGCCACTGCAACGAGAAGCCCGTGCACCGCAATGAAGAGTAGCCCCCGCTCGCCACAACTAGAGAAAGCCTGTGTGCAGCAACAAAGACCCAACACAGCCAATAATAAATAATAAACTAAAAAAAAATAAATAAATAAAAGAAACCAAAATTGTTTTTTGTGACAATGTGTCTAGGTAGCTATCATAAGTGCTGTTTTTAAAAACTAGTCAAAGACCTTGACCCATAATAAACGGTTAGCCTCCAGCACCCTGTCCAAGTGTCAGGAGCCCGCGCTGCAGGGTCTGGAGCTGTGCTCAGCACCTCTCATCCCACCCTCCCAGGCTGGGCATGCTGTGCGGCGGGGGCCCAGCATCTTACTGGAGAGCATTGCTCGCTTCTCCAGGACTGGATGCTCAGGACCTGGTCTGAAATACTCGCAGGCCTTCCTCTTGGTTCTGTCTTCACTAATGCCAGCCTGCACTCCTTTAAACTGGGGGCCCTAAGGCTGCATCCCAAAATACACCCCATAGACCACTCGTTCATGGCTCGTTCCAGCATTCCAGAGAGGGCCTGCTGACCTGAAGGTATCCTCTGGTCCAAGTTACTCTGCCCTGAGTCAAAAGACCAGAGTAGACATGGGTGCCGAGAACTGCCACTGGTGAAGTATCTGCTGTCTGAGGTAGGATGCTATCTTTTCTTTTCAGTCAGAGACGGCCTTAGCTGCTGCTTCTCATACGCTTGAGACCAAGAAAGAGTGGCTTTACTCTGCTTTTACTTTCTGAAATTAGATACGTATTTTCAGATATGGGTCATAAGCATGACCTGTAGCTTACGTCACCTGTAATAGAACAGCTGGCTGTCAGCGCTAACACACAAGAGTGGATGTGGGCTATGGGAACTGAGCCTGACTGCTTTTGCTGCCAAGCCCCTCCTTGCCCTGTGGCCTCAGTCCTGCCGTCCGGTTGGAACCCCTCTCTGCCCTTTAGCCTGATTTTCTTGTGCATAACATGGCAACTTATTTCATGACTAATCCTTCCAGACCTGAACTCATTATCATTTTTTTAAAATTAATTAATTTTATCTTTGGCTGTGCTGGGTCTTGGTTGCGGTGTGCGTACTTCTCATTGCGGTGGCTTCTCTTGTTGCGGAGCACGGGCTCTAGGGGTGTGGGCTTCGGTAGTTGTGGCACATGGGCTCAGTAGTTGTGGCTCGCGGGCTCTAGAGCGCAGGCTCAGTAGTTGTGGCGCACGGGCTTAGTTGCTCCGCGGCATGTGGGATCTTCCTGGACCAGGGCTCGAACCTGTGTCCCCTGCATTGGCAGGCAGATTCTTAACCACTGCGCCACCAGGGAAGTCCCTCATTATCATTTTTAACTTTGGAGGGTTTTCAGATCCCCTCCTTTGATTTTCAGATGTAGCTCTTAATGGTTTAATTTCCGTGTGTGGTTTCTGAGTAGATTCTAACGACTTGTTTTTATTGACGGTTCAATTTATTTTATTTTTGTAACTGAGAGAAGAAAGGAATCTTAGGAACAGATTCCATCTGTTTAATGCAATGTAGAATTTTGGCCAAAGGGTTGAGAATGGAACAGATGGCATAAGAGGTGACGTGCCTGCTCCGAGTTGGTTTCTCGGTGACGGTCTTGTTTCTAGTTTGAGGTTTCGAAAGCCTCAGTAGAAAGGAGGAGAGCAGTGCAGACCCACAGACTTTCCGGCCGCCTGGCCCAAGTGACAGGCACCTGTGAAGGTGCTTTTCCACCTTCACACTCTTTTGACTTAGGTCTGGAGCGCCGTTGTGTGTGCTGCGAGAAAACACAGGCAGACCACCTGGGCCCGTGACTTCCTCTCTCTGGTCACTTCCTGTGTGGGGAGTGAGTGGGCGTGGCTGGTGTGGGTGGGCGGAGCCTGCCTCCCCTCTCTGCACGTGCCTGTCCTGCTTTTGGCTCTGGCTCACCGCACTGCTGGGCTGACTGTCCCTCTGTGCTGTAAGCTCATCTCCAAATGCTGGGAATCGTGAGCAAGATTGTTTTCCCACTCCCTTTTTTTTTACCACCAGTCAGTTATATCTGAAACTAGCAGTTTTAAGAAGCATTTTGGCATAAAATGCAAAATTTATAAGCATGTTATATGCCATTTTCAAAAAAACCCAGGCCCCTTTTGACCTTGCTTTACATAGGAGATCTATTTCCTGATCTGGAAATGTGGCCAGCCAAGACTTAGTTCCTTTCTTCCACTTGGGAGCTGTCCCTTTTGCTCAGAGAAGGCCCCCAGACACCACAGCAAGTCAGTGGGTCTGAGCTACTTCTTTGTCTAGCTCTCTTGGCCATCATAACTGCTGAGGGTGAGACAGGAAGGAGTTGGCACAGCTACCTCTGAGAGTCTGGGGGAACCAGGGCCCATCGGTGTGGCCATGTGTACTGCAGAACAGAATGACAGGTGGGAGATCTTTAAGAATTTGAAAAACTTCCAGGAAGAGTTGAGATTGTCTATATTAGCAGCTTCACCTGGTCGGGGGAGTTATGCTGAAGTTGAACCTGACTCTAAAGTTAGTGGCTTGCTCTGGGGTGTCTTTTCCCACCATCATCCTGAGTTACTGGGCAAAGCTGCACTGGTTTATAGTTTATGTTCTGATTCTGTGAGAACTTGCCAGACTGAATGCAGATGCACTGTCCTTACAGAAGGTGGGCTGAGGATGGGCCCCCTAGCCTGGTGCCATATTTGCCTCGGGCAGAGTGGCCCCTGGGGCCAGGCGACCAAGGCTGGCTTGCGACGTTGGGTCAGGTGCTCAAGGAGTACCAGGCACGTACAAGACGGTGTGTGGTTTCCCTCTTTTCTTCATGTCAAGGGTTGCTGGCTTGGGCTTCGAACAGGTGCGTGGAGCTCTGGTTGTCTCAGTGGGGCGCCTTGCTGGGTGGGCTTATCTTCATCCTGATCCTCCCCTGGGTATGAGAAAGGGGTGGACAGCACACTGTGGCCCTTGTCTGCTCTCTCTTTGCTGTGTTGGCCTCCATGACTGGTGTGTTGGCCGCATTTTGTTTGTTTCTTTTTTATTTTTTTTAAGTTTATTGAATTGTAGTTGGTTTACAGTGTTGTGTTACCTTCTGCTGTACAGCAAAGTGACTCAGTTATAGATACATGTATTGTTTTATTTATTTATTTATTTATTTATTTATTTATTTATTTATTTATTTATGGCTGTGTTGGGTCTTCGTTTCTGTGTAAGGGCTTTCTCTAGTTGCGGCAAGTGGGGGCCACTCTTCATCGCGGTGCACCTGTCTCTCACTATCGTGGCCTCTCTTGTTGTGGAGCACAGGCTCCAGACATGCAGGCTCAGTAATTGTGGCTCATGGGCCTAGCTGCTCCGCGGCATGTGGGATCTTCCCAGACCAGGGCTCGAACCCATGTCCCCTGCATTGGCAGGCAGATTCTCAACCGCTGCGCCACCAGGGAAGCCCGCATGTATTGTTTTTCATATTCTTTTCCATTATGTTTTATCAAAGGATATTGAATGTAGTTCCCTGCGCCATACAGTAGGACCTTGTTATTTATTTATTTATTTTTATTTATTTAGTTTTTTGCGGTACGCGGGCCTCTCACTGTCGTGGCCTCTCCCGTTGCGGAGCACAGTCTCCGGACGCGCAGGCTCAGTGGCCATGGCTCACGGGCGCAGCCGCTCCGCGGCATGTGGGATCCTCCTGGACCGGGGCACGAACCCATATCCCCTGCATCGGCAGGCGGACTCTCAACCACTGCGCCACCAGGGAAGCCCCGGTTTGCTAATATCTTGTTGAGGATTTTTGCATCTATATTCATCAAAGGTATTGGCCTATAATTTTCTTTTTTGATAGTATCTTTGTCTGGTTTTGGTATCAGGGTGCTTGTGGCTTTATAGAATGTCTTTTTGAGTGTTTCTTCCTCTTCAGTCTTTTAGAAGAGTTTGAGCAGGATCAGTGTAAGTTCTTCCTTGTATGTTTGGTAGAATTTGCCTGTGAAGCCATCTGGCCCTGGACTTTGTTTGTAGGGAGTTTTGTTTGGTCATTTGTTTTTACAGATTTTATTTCACTTTTAGCGATTGGTCTGTTCAAGTTATCTCTTTCTTCTTGATTCAGTTTTGGTGGGCTGTATGTTTCTAGAAAGTTGTCCATTTCTTCTAGGTTGTCAAATTTATTGGCATATAATTGTTCATAGTATTCTTTCATGGTTTTTTTGTATTTCTGTGGTATCAGTTGTGATTTCTCCTCTTTCATTTCGTATTTTGTTTATTTGGGTCTTCTCTCTTTCCTTCTTAGGGAGCCCGGCCATGGGTGTGTTAATTTTTGTTTACCCTTTCAAAGAACCAGCTCTGGGTTTTATTGATTTTTTTTCTATTTTTTTTAATCTCTATTTTATTTATTTCCTCAGTAGTTGTGGCGCACGGGCTTAGTTGTTCTGCGGCACGTGGGATCTTCCCGGACCAGGGCTCGAACCCGTGTCCCCTGCACTGACAGGCAGGTTCTTAACCACTGCGCCACCAGGGAAGTCCAACGAACCTGTTTTACAGACAGAGGTGCCGAGGCCTCAGCGGTGTGGCCTTGACCCAGGCTGGTGAGTAGCTGAGCCAGGTTGTGCACCCGGCCAGGAGGCGAGGGCTCATCTTTGCAACCCCTGTGCGCAGCCATTAGTTGGTGTTTTCCAGGTGGTCTCTGAAACCTCTGAATTTTTAGAGGCAATAGGGCTGCATATTGGTGCTTGATCCCTCGTAGCCTTCAGTGAAGTTCTCACTTAGCCCCAGGTTATGGGTCTGAGACAGGCAGACTCCACAGGGCTGTGATCTCCGTGGGCCTGTGTCCACCCACAGACCCAGAGGCTGAGCCGGTTGTCTTTTCCTGAGCAGCGTCTCCACCTCCCTGGGCTTCCTGGGCATTGTCTGGGCCCCGGGTAATTTGAGCCAAGCAGGGTGGTCCACCTTGGGACCTACATGGTATGAGGATGTGGGATTGCCCTGGGGATAAAGCTCTTCCCGCACAGCTGTCCCGCTGGGCTGAAATGCACCCCACAGCCTGCCGTCTTCAGGGGCTGTGCCCTGTGAAGGCCCCCAGGCAGCACACCCACAGACCCACGGACTGGCGGAGGTGCCCCTGCCTGCTCTAAGCCTCTCTGAGTACTACCAGGTGCCAAACAAAGGATCTTCGTTTTCGTTTTTTTAATTAATCAATTAATTAATTTGGCTGCGTTGGGTCTTAGATGCGGCATGCGGGATCTTCTTGCGGCACGTGGGCTTCTCTCTAGTTGTAGTGCACAGGCTTCAGGGTGCGTGGGCTCAGTAGTTGTGGCACATGGACTCTCTAGTTGTGGTGCACGGGCTCTAGAGCGCAGGCTTAGTTGCCCCACGGCATGTGGGATCTTAGTTCCCTGACCGGGGATCAAACTCGCGTCCCCTGCTTTGGAAGGCGGACTCTTATTAACCACTGGACCACCAGGGAAGCCCCCAAACAAAGGATCTTTGGGTCCTCACCTCTCCCCTGGGACTCGGCCCTGCCTGAATGTCTAGTTGAGGGCAGGGGTTGGTGCCAGTGGTACCCGGGCAATGAGCTCGGCACTTCAGAATCCACTTGGATTGCCAGGGCGTCCTCCTGTGGGTTTGGCACAGTGTAGGGTAAGAGGGAAATGTGTCCACTTAGCAGACGGCAGCCGGCATCTTTCAGAAGTAGATTAAGTGGAGGTTGATAGGAAAGAGTCATTTTTGCAGATGTTCATCCAAGGATGTTCATTTTTTATAGTGATCAAGAATTCGGGTGTGTTTGGAAAGGGAGGTGAAAAATCAAGCTAAATACTAAACTAGCTTAGTTGACGGTTCAAACCGGAGCAGAACCTTTTAGCTTAGATCGGGACGGCCCCTCCCAAACCTGGACTTCAGAGTCAAAGCAGCTCCGGGCACAGGCGGATGCGTGCTGGGATCTGTGTGTTCTTGGCTTCATGGTATCCACAGGGTGGGTGCTGTCTTGGGAAGGGAGCAGATAGGTTTTTAAATATGCGGAGTTGAGGGCTTGGGAGGTGGGCGAGGGCTTATGATTGAAGGCTGCAGGCTTGTTCGCGGGCGCTCTGCCCTTACGTCGCAGCCCCTTCCTCCCCCAGAAGCTGCCGTGCTTCTCACATCCTCGTCCTGGGGGCCCGGGGGCATCCCAAGGCGGCATGCGCGCAGCGTCCCTGTAGCCCCGTGTCTCCCCTGTTGGCTGCTGCTCTGGGCCCAGGGCCGTGGAGGGTGGGAATGGGGAAGGGAGGGGCAGTTGTAGAAGGAACGGATGTTTCCTAAGCGTGGACCCCGCATGGTAGCGCTCGCCACGCTGCCGTGGGCTCCTGATTGGTCCGGCTGACGCAGCTCGCCAGTGGCACTTGGTGGGCACAGGCCACAGTGCAGCGGGGCCTCCACTCTGCGGCCTGAGTCTGCGCGCACTTGGCAGAGGGCTGCCTCCCCTGCCGTGAGTCGCCCAGGCATCCGGAGGCCTGTGGCCGTGGAGGAGCCTGTCCAGGGGAGCAGTGTAAGGATCGATAGAAGAACTTTCCTAGTTTCACGAATATCAGGAATTGAAAATGATACGATACCGGCTGGTATTAAGTTCCTCAAAACAGATTTCTGCAGGAGGCTTGGGGCCTCCTTCACACTTCAGGAGCTGGTCCTCAGCCTGCCTGGGCGACGCGCGTCTGCGCCCCACCGCCCGCTCGCATCCGTGCAGAGAGGAGACTGGTTCCACCACGCTGAACGGTCCACACGGGGCGCGGGGCCTGGGGAGACACTGACGGGCTCAGAGCTGAGGTCCGCGCGAGAGATCTGGGCTCTGTGTCAGACTTGGGGGAGGAGGGTTGGTGAGTCCCTGGCGTCCTCCCACCTCGTCACTGATTTATCTGGTTTGTTCTTCCAGAAAGAGTCTGCTGAGGGCGAGGATCATGGACTTCATCACCTCCACGGCCACCGTGCCCCTGCTGTTGGGCTGCGTGGGCGTCTTCAGCCTCTGCAAGCTGCTGCAGTGGCTGCGCACGAGAGCCGACGTCCGGAACGCCGTGGTGGTCATTACCGGCGCCACGTCGGGCCTGGGCCGAGGTGGGTGGTGGGACAGTGCTGGGCGGGGGGCAGCGGTGTGGGTGCAGACACATGAGGCGGGATGGCATCTGGGCAGCAAGGGTGGCACTGCCCTTGGTCCAGATAGAGACAGAGAGCTTAAGCACAGTGAGAGACGGCCCTGACCTACGGCACCAGGGCCAGAGGCGGAAGCCAGGGAGGGGGCCGCGTGTGCACGTGGGGCAGCCTCAGTGCCGGTCGGTGTGGAAACAGGCATTTGTATGTGGAGACTTTCAAAAATGGACACTAACCAGGGCCAAACAAAACGTTCCTTTCCCTGGGTTCAGCGAGCATCCCAGGTTTGTGGCTCTGGTGTCACCTCCAGCTTGCTGTCCCCTTACGGAGCCGTGCCTCCAGCTGTGCCCTGGCACCTTGGCAGGTGGGGACGGGATCAGTGAGGCCTCAGCTGTTCCTCAGCTGGGTTCTCCAGTTGAGCTCAGCTCTAACCTAGTGACCACATGGAGCTTCTGGGTCCCAGGCCCACCCCACACGCCTGTGCCAACCATGGCAGTGTACCAGGGCAGGTGCAGGTGTGTCAGCTTCCGCACATGCTCCGCGCCACCTCTGCACGCCCCCCATGCTCACACTCAGTTCCATGGAACGAGGCCGAGAGGCGCCCTGAGTTGGGGCACACTCAGCGCCCCTGCGTCTCCTGGCCGGTGAGAGTACAGCCAGTGTGGCCCTGGGCCACGTGCTGGCCCCTAGGCCAGGTGCTGGAACAGACGGATGTGAGGCAGGGTCCCTCCCCTCTGGGAGCCCATGGTCTGTGCAGAGAGGAAGGACTTCTCTCCGTGTGTTGCCCTTTCAGGACGGGTGTTCACAGTGGGCTGGCAGGGGAGGCACCTAGGTGCGTGCTGGCTTGGGCTCATCTCCCTGAGTCCTCATAGCTGACGCTCAGAGAAGGTGCGACTTGCCCTGGGACTTCTAGGCAGGAGTGCGAAGCCAGGACTTAAGCCCTTGTCTTGTCTCCCTGGGGGAGGGGGCAGGGTGGGCCGTGAGCATGGGTCACACAGGGGCTGCTGACACTCGAGAGCTACGGGAACACAGAGGAGCAGACGGGGAGTGGCGTGCAGGCGGCCAGGGGACCTGGGCAGAGTGCGGGGAGCAGGGGTCCGTGCGTGCACCAGCATGGCGTTCAGGTGAGCTCTCGGGGTGACCCAGGGTCTGCCATCAGATCTCCAGGCCCCAAGCCATAGCCGGCCTCTGACCTTACTCAGCTGCTAAATATAGGGTGTCAGCAGCCGCTGCTCCACCACAGAGAGAAGTGTTTTTTTTTTTAATGTCCTTGAAGTGTGTCAGGGGGTTGGCTGTGAGGGAAAGGCACACTGCGGCGCCGACGCGCACACGCGTGACGGAGATGCTGTTCTCTCTCCATCCGCGCTTCCTCCTGTGACACCAGGGCCGGGAAGGGGATGGAAGACACAAAGCCCGCGTGTCTGTGTGCGTCCGTGCTCTTCCCACCATCTCCTAGATTCCATCGGAGGGCCAGGAGGGCGTGTATCCCTCCCCCTCTGGCTGTCTCAGTACAAACACCCCTCAGCGACTGCCCAGGAGGCGTGGGGAGGAGACCCCGGCCACCCTCATGGCTCTGCCCAGCCTGTAGGCCACCCTGGAGGCCTGGGTGACGTGCTGAGTGTTTGGACAAATCTCGTGTTTCTCCTGCCTTGTCTCCTGGCTTGTCCTTGTGGACTGGCAGGACACTGGGTGAAGGGACACGTCTCGGTCCCGAGGCCATGAGCCTAGTGGACTTATAAGCTGGTAGTGCTGGTGGCTGGGGACCGGCTGGCAGCCCAAGATAAATGTATTCCTTTTTCTCTCCACCCTCCCGCCTCTATCAGCTTTTTCAAGAAATGAAAATGGAATTTTCTCAGCCTGTTGGCATTTCTGTCATTCTCTACACGACCTCTGATTTCCTCCCTTGGCTTTCCTTGGGAAGCAAAGCTTAAGTAGAACGCGGGTGGCCAGTTTCCAGAGCTGTTCAGACACTTCACTGAATGTCCATCGTGGTGGCCAGGTCGGGACAAAATGGGGCGAGGAAGCCAGCAGGGCTTTGGGCGTGATAGGAAACGGGCCTCAGGAGCGCCTGCCCCCAGCCCCACCCCCGAGGAGGCTCCGCAGGGCAGGTGGGATGGGGGCCGTGACCCAGGCAGACCCCGGGGCCAGAGCGGGGGCTGTGGCTCCGTCCGGGTTTGTGCCCTCGGTCAGGGTGAGCTTCAAAGAAGACAACACCGCACGCCTGGAAGTGCACTGGTTTAGTTGAGTTGAACCTCCTTCCAGAAGGCTCCGTCGGGGTCAGGCTGGGAGGCGCCAGCCCCGGGATAGCAAGTGACGCTGCAGGAGGCGCCGCGTCTGGAAAGAAGGCTTTGCCGCCAGGGAGCCTCCTCCCTCCTGCCCTGAGGGACGCTGGCATTCTCCCTGCTTCGCTTTCGCTTTCGCAGCGTGGGTGGGGGAAGGACCCCGTCTGGACCCCAGAGCCTCCTCCCTTCCTGGATCCCTGACCCTCCGGTGGGCCCCTGGGGCCAGCCTTGCCCTCCTAGCAGCCCGCGGCACCAAGACTCCGCTTGACCAGCCGGCCCCTGAGACTCAGTCTGGGCCCCGGGGGTGGCCGCATGGTCAGCTGGGGCCGCACACACCTGCTCTTGGGCACCTGAGGGAGACTAGGCCTCTAGCGAGGACAGACTGTGCCCCTTTAAGCCCCACGTTTCCATTCTCACTAACAGCCAGTCTTTGGAACATTTTAAGAGGGCAGCTTAGAAGCACAACGAAGCCCTTGTGCAGTGCTTTCTCTCCTCGCGGTGCTGGCCCGGCCGCTGTAACCCGCTCAGTCCTAGCGCTGCTGACCTGCACCTGCAGAAGAGGGAAGTGGGGACCAAGAGGTCGAAACTTCCCACGTCACAGGGCCGTCAGGGCTGGGGTCTGAGTCGGACACAGGAGGTCTCGCTCGTGTCCGTCCTCTTGACCGCAGGGCTGTGCGGCTCTCCGCGGGCATTTAGCTTCGGGGCACCAAGCGCTCGGCTGTGTTTGGGGGCAGGGCGAGAGGACCTCAGCCCCTGCTTCCTGCCTCTCCTTGCCCCTCCTGTCGTGGCCTTGGGAGTCACACGTGACCCTGGCTGGCCTAGTCCTAGTGATGCCGCCCCCACCAGGGCTGACCTGGTCCCTCCCAAGGATTTGGACACCAGAGCTTGGAGGGAACAGGCCAAGGGCACCCTTGTTGGCCGAGGAGTGGTGTCCACGGGAACGCAGCGCTGTCTGCAGCCCCGCCCCCATCTGGTGGAGAGGCCAGGCTGGGAATGCAGTGGGGAAGGGACCTGCTAGCATTCAGAGAGCTTGATTCCTGCTGCCCAGGACCCTGGGCCACCACCACTCCTGTCCTTCGCATCTGAACCATTCAGCTCCTTCCCTGAATTCCTGAGCTACCCTGGAATCCTCCTGATAAATCCTCTTTTTGCTTTGCCCCGGGTGACTTGAGTCCCTTTTCTTGCCACCAAAGAATATTGACTAAGAGAGGTGCCCAGATAGTTCTGGACTCCCCGGCCATGGCCTTCATCATTTGTCACCTGGATGCTGTAGTGACTCAGGAACCCCCAGCAGGAGGGAACCTTTTAAAATGATGCCACCCTTGGACTTCCCTGGCGGCGCAGAACCCTCCTGCCGATGCAGGGGACACGCATTCAGGCTCTGGTCCGGGAAGATCCCACATGCCGTGGAGCAACTAAGCCCGAGAGCCACAACTACTAAGCCCGCGTGCCACAACTACTAGAGCCCGTGCTCTGCACCAAGAGAAGCCACCGCCATGAGAAGCCCGTGCACCGCAATGAAGAGTAGCCCCCGCTCGCCACAACTACAGAAAGCCCGCACGCAGCAACGAAGACCCAACGCAGCCAAAAAAAACTGACGCCACCCTTAATGCCGCCCTGCTGCGCGGGCGCTCGGCATACTTTAGCTCTTTAACCTCCTCGCAAGGCTGTCAGCCTCCCCACGTCCTGTCCCCGCTGCGTGTGTCCACGATCCCTCGGGCCTGTGTACTCTCGGGAGGAACAGCCTGCAGGCTTCAGGCCTCGGGGGAGCCTCTCTGCCCCTCTCACCAGAGTCCTGTGTCCCCTGTGCGTCCACAGAACCACAGAAGCAGCCCCAGCAGGTACGTGCCTGCTGCGTTGAGGTGACGGCATCCCCGAGCTGGCGCTGCCTGACCGTCGGGCACATCCCTTGCCTCACTGAGCTCCTCGCCATGAAAGTGGGGATACTGCTCGCAGGGTGGATCAGAGCTAAAGGTTATGCTGGAAAGTTCTGAGCCTGGTACCTAACAGTCTGTCCCCCAGCTGCTGCCTTCCTCCTGCCTGTGGACGTCTGTCACAGCCCCGAACGTGGGCTCTGCAGTGGTGACAGCAGAGCTCCCTGTGCCGGGTCCCTAACCCTGCCCCCCAGCCTTCCACGGCGGGCCGGTGCCGATGGCTGGGGAACAAGTAGCCCTATGGTCTGGGGCTGGGGAGCTGGGAGCTGAGCTGATGGTGAAGGCCTGGGCCTCCCCAGCTGCCACGCTGCTTTCTTCTTCCTCTAGAATGTGCCAGAGTTTTCCATGCTGCCGGTGCCAAGCTGGTGCTCTGTGGCCGGAATGCCAAGGCCCTGGAGGAGCTCACCCGAGAACTTGCTGCTTCCCGGGCTACCGAGGTGAGCCCAGGGGTGGTTTTCGTGGGGAAGAGGTGCAGCCCTGGTCGGCCAGCTGGGCTCAAATCCACCACTTCCGCAGTGCCGCGAGTTTAGGGAGGCCCCTCTGTGAGTGCCTTCTTCCTCCCCCATGTCTCCGCTAATACCTGTTCACCTCTTGGCCGTGGTAGCCGGGAGGCTGGCAATGACTTTTAACATTTTAAGTTAAGATGACATTTAACATTTCCTTTCCAGTTGAGGTGCCTTTTATCCTTTTTCTTGTCTAACGGCTCCGATTAGAACAACAAGCTCTGCTGAATAGCTGCAGTGAAAGCAGACATCCTTGTCTTGTTCTGGAGCACAGTGGAACACTTTCAGTCGTACACCACTGGACGTGATGTTAGTTGTAAGTTTTTCATAAATACCTTGGGGGAATTTCCCCTCTGTTCCTGGTTTTCTGAGAGTTTTTATCATGAAAGGGTGTTGGATTATGTCAGATCTCTTTTCTGCGTCAATTGAGATGCTTACATGGCCCTTCCCCCTTCGTTCTATTAATGTGGTGGGTTACACTGATTGCTTTCCTCACGGTACACTACCCTTGCCTTGCTAGGATAAATTTAGCCTGCTCATGATGAATAATCCTCTTAATATGCTGTTGAATTTGATTGGTTAGTATTCTGTTGAGGCTTTTAGCATCGATATCCATAAAGGAGTTTGGTCTGTAATTTTCTTGTGGTGTCTTTATCTGGCCTTGGTATCAGAGTAATGCTGGCCTCACAGAATGAATCAGTGTTTTCTCCTCTTCGGGTTTTTTTTGTTTTTTTGTTTTCTAAATATTTATTTATTTATTAGGCTGCGCCAGATCTTACTTGTGTAAATGCGGATCTGTTGTTGCATTGCACGGGCTCCAGAGTGTGCAGGCTTAGTTGCTCCGTGGCATGTGGGATCCTAGTTCCCTGACTAGGGATCAGACCGCATCCCCTGCACTGGAAGGCAGATTCTTAACCACTGGACCACAAGGGAAGTCCCTCCTCTTCAGTTTTTCGGAAGAGTATAAGTATTGGTGTTAATTCTTCTTTAAAATTTGATAAAATTCACCAGTGAATCTGGTTCAGGATACTTTTTGTTGGGAGGTTTTAGGTTACTGATTCAATTTCTACCCGTCACATGTCTGCTGAGATTTTGTTTCTTCTTGACTCAGTTTAGGTAATTTGTGTTTCCAGGAATTTGTCCATTTCTTCTAGGTTATCTAATTTGTTGGCATACAGTTGTTCATAGTATTCTTTTATAATCTTTTTTATCTATGTAAGGTCCCACTTTCAGTTCTAATTTTAGTTACTTGCACCTTTTCTTTTTTCTTTGGTCTAGCTAACGGTTTCTCAATTTTGTTGATCTTTTCAGAACACCAACTTGTGATTTCATTCATTTTCTTTGCTTTCTATTCTCTCTCTATATATCTTTGTTTTTAAATATTTTATTTATTTATTTATTTGGCTGCGCCGAGTCTTTAGTTGAGGCACTCGGGATCTTTATTGCCGTGTGTGGAATCTTTAGTTGCAGCATGTGGGATCTAGTTCCCTGACCAGGGATCGAACCCGGGCCCCCTGCATTGGGAGTGTGGAGTCTTAACCACTGGACCACCAGGGAAGTCCCCTATATTTTGTTTATCTTCTTTCTAACCTGCTTTCCTTCCTCTGCTAGCTTTGAGTTTAGTTTGCTCTGTTTTCCTAAGATGCAAAGATATATTAAAGATATGTTATTGAGGGGCTTCCCTAGTGGCACAGTGGTTGAGAGTCCGCCTGCCGGGTTCGTGCCCCGGTCCGGGAAGATCCCACATGCTGTGGAGCAGCTGGGCCCACGAGCCATGGCCGCTGAGCCTGCGCGTCCGGAACCTGTGCTCCGCAACGGGAGAGGCCACGACAGTGAGAGGCCCGTGTACCGCCAAAAAAAAAAAAAATCATATAGTTAGGTGTTTGTTTTTTTTTAATTGCCAATCAGTCTTTTGATTAAAGGGTTTAAACTATTTACATTTAAAGTAATTACTATTTAGGAGGGACTTCTGCCGTTTCGCTATTTTTTTTCTATATGTCTTGTAGCTTTTTTGTCCCTCATTTCCTGCATTACTCTCTTGTGTTTAGTTGATTTTTTTTGAGTGAAATGCTTTGATTCCCTTCTCATTTCCTTACATGTATATTTTATAGCTATTTTCTATGTGATTATCATGGAGATTACATTGAATATCCTGAAGTTGTAACAATCTAATTAGAACTTATACCAACTTAATGTCAATAGCACACAGAAACTCCACTCTGTCCTCCCCCATTTCTGCTATTCATGTCATAGATTACATCTTTATACACTGTTTGCCCAGTAACATAGATTAATAAGTTTTAAAATGCATTTGTCAAATTATGTAGAAAATAAAGAGTAGAGTTACAATCCAAAGTTACAATACTACTAGCTTTTATAATTCCCCATGTATTTATTTTCCTGGAGATCTTTATTTCTTCAAATGGCTTTGAGTTACACTGTATAGCTTCCTTTCATTTCAAACCTGAAGGACCTCATTTAGCACTTCTTGCAGGGCATGTCTAGTGGTAACAAACTCCCTCAGCTTTTATTTATATGGGAACTTTAATTTCTCCCTCATTTTTGACATTATAGAACACAGATATAGAATTCTTTGTTGACATTTTTCTTCCTTCAGCACTTTGAATATATCGACCCACTGTCTTCAGGCCTCCAAGGTTTCTAATGAGAAATCAGCTGATAGTAAGGATTTCTTTTATGTGAGGAGTAGTTTCTCTCTTGCAGTTTGCAGATTCTCTGTCACTTGGCTGTGATTGTGATGTGTCACAGTGCGGGTCTCTGAGTTTATCCTACTTGGCGTTGAACTTCTTGGATGTGTAGATTCATGTCCTTCATTAACTTTGGGACTTTTTCAGCAGTTATTTCTTCCAATGTTTTCTCTGCCCCTTTCTCTCTCTCTCCTCCTTCTCAGATTCCTACTAGGAGTGTGTTGGTCCACTTGGTGGTGTCCCACAGATCCCTTAGGCTCTGCTCACTTTTCTTCATTTTTCTTGTTCTTGGATTTGAGAATTTCAGTTGTCCCCTCTTCAGGTTCATGGATTCTCTCTTCTCCTTGCCCAGATCTGCCTTTGGACCCCTGTAGTGTATTTTTCATTTCAGTTATTGTACTTTTGAGCTCCAGAATTTTTTAATAATTTCTGTTTCTAGTGATATTCTCATTTTGTTATACATGAGTTTCCTGCCTTTGTCCACATCTTCCTTTAGCACTTTGAACATCTTTAAGACAGTTGTTTTAGTCAGTTCATTGTCTGGGCTTCCTGAGGAATGTTTTTCTGGGGATTTATCTACATTTTTGAATACCAGAAGGCAAGTGCAACTCCATTAAACCTACTGGAAGCCACTTCAGCAGGTGGTGGTTAAAAGAGTGCAGGCTGCTTCCATGCTGCAGCTTGGCGATCAGAACAGCATCCACCATCAGAATGCAGTCCTGATATGTGGAAGACAAGGTCCTTATTGTCTACCTTGGCTCCTTCAAGCTGCAAGAGAAATGTGGGTTGCCTTTCCCACAGCTGCCCACCACAGGGGTGGGGCCACCATGGAGCTAATGGTTGAAATTGGCCAAAATTGTCTATACTTTGCCAGCCGAGCACTCCCCTGGAAGCTTCAAGCGTTCAAACAGACTTCAGAGTCATGACGTCATTTCACTCCAGAGAGTTGCCGCCAGTGCACCTGTCCAGGCAGAGGGAGGGCTCCAGGCACTTCCATCTCCATGCTCCCTCTGACTCCATCCCCTCCCTCATCTTCTTAGATTCTGCGACAGCCCCTGAGTTAGACTGCTTGGCTAGTCATTCTCTTCAATTACAGAATTTGTCTGTTTCCCCCACAAGACTGCGTGCTTTAGGAAGACAGAAGCACGTCTGTCTTGCTTTCTGCCATGTCCCCAGTGTTGAGCATATAGGGGCATATAAAAATGTTTTGTGGGGCTTCCCTGGTGGCGCAGTGGTTGGGAGTCCGCCTGCCGATGCAGGGGACACGGGTTCGTGCCCCGGTCCGGGAAGATCCCACATGCCGCGGAGCGGCTGGGCCCGTGAGCCATGGCCGTTGAGCCTGCGTGTCCGGAGCCTGTGCTCCGCAACGGGAGAGGCCACAGCAGTGAGAGGCCCGCGTACCGCAAACAAACAAACAAAAAATGTTTTGTGACTGAAGAATGAAACTGATTTGGCCTGAGAAGGATAGCAGCTCTGTGACGTAGGACAGGTCAGCGCCAGGCTGGCACAGGGCGGCAAGGGGAGCCATGCTGCCATCATACGTGACCCCTGCCCCATGGCATTTACAGTCAGTTAAGGAGAAAGGCTGCCTAAGTGAGGTATGAGCAGGGTTGGCAGGCTCCTCCAGGTCACATCCTTCAGAGAAGTGTTGTGACCTGTCCCTTCACAGCCAGGCCCTCCAGCACTGAGAAGCAGGGCCTGGGGCTCCCACGCCCGTCGCTCTGAAGCTACGTTTGGCTTCTGTTGTTCTTGCCCAGGTGCAGACTCACAAGCCTTCCATGGTGACCTTTGACCTCACGGACCCTGGGGCCATAGTGGGGGCCGCTGCAGAGATCCTGCAGTGCTTTGGCTATGTGGATGTGCTCATCAACAACGCCGGGATCAGCTACCGCGGCACCATTGTGGACACCAGCCTGGACGTGGACAAGAGAGTCATGGAGACAAACTACTTTGGTCCGGTTGCTCTGACGAAAGGTAATGGTCTTGGGTGAAAAGGAAGACGAGCACAGGTACGTCGGCATTCTTTGTATTTCCCTTGGTTCCTTCTTCCTAGACCTGGCCTGTCCCATCCCTTTGACCCTGGAGTCAGTGGTGTCCTTACAGCCTGGGTGTTGGCTTTTCTGGGCTTATATTTGCATTTTCTTCCACTGCTTTATGGTCTTACATCGAGATGTTTTCCTCAGCAACAGCCTCATCTGCACAGTGTTGTTGGCTCCACGTCTTTCCACTGTGTCTGCACACCTACAGAGTGGGGCGTTCTGACGTCCAGCCACGGTTCTCACTCCAGGGAGAGGCCTTCCCTCCCCTCCTGGGCGCAGGGGGCTAAGAGTTCCAGTAAACAGTCCCCCCCCCCCCCACCCAGGCTCTCAGCATGAGCTGCAGTGACCTCTCCCCTCTCCCCACAGCGCTCCTGCCCTCTATGATCAGAAGGCGCCAGGGCCACGTTGTCGCCATCAGCAGTATCCAGGGCAAAATCAGCGTTCCCTTCCGATCCGCGTGTGAGTACTTCCTTCTCCTTCCCACGTTCCCTTTACTGTTTTCTCCCTGTTATAAAAACAACACGTTCACTGTCCAGAATACAGACGTTAGAGAAACACTCAGCACGGAACGTGCAGGGACGTCATCAGCGTGTGCTCCTGAGCAGAGGCCTGGGCTCAGCCCCAGCTCTGCTCCTCGTGCCACCTGTGGCCCCCGTGCTGTGACCCCCGAGTGTCGGCCCCCAGGTGCTGCCCCACCGCCACTTTACCGCATGTGCCTCCAGAATTCTTCTACATGGGATCAAATGTGCAAAACTGGGGCACGTTATATGTAGCTTTGTGGTTCGCTCATTCCATTTGACAGTGTCTTTCTGCATCAGCACATGTGGATTTACCTAGTTCCTTTAAGTGGATATACAGTCATTAATCGAATGGATGTGGCATAATTTCCTTAGTAGTTTTCGTGACACGTGAGGATTTGCGTCCTCCCTTCAGTCGGTGACCAGTAGCAGTGATGTGCTGTGTACAGCATCCTTCAGCATTTTTATCTCTGGGCTCTCATGGGAGGGTTTCAGTAAGATTAGTTCCAAAAAGTGGACATAGGACCAAAAAATTAACGCTGCCAGCTTGACTTCCGTCCCAACTCTCACCTCCCTGCGTGAGTGGCTACGACAGAATGTTGAGACTGCGCCATCACGAGCACCAGCAAGCAGATTCTACTTTTGTTAAAGGATTTGAAAGGTGATTTCACAAACTGTCCTGGGAACTGCGTTCTTTGCTCCACCGTCTGCAAGGAAACACTCAGCTGTAACAGTCTCCCCCTCTCCAGATGCTCAACGTAGCCACGGGAAGGGAGGGGAGGGGTGAAGCTGCCTCCACACCGTGAAAGGACGGCCACGCACACCCAGCTGGACGACTGGGAACCACCTGTCAGCCCGAACGCAGCGCAGCCATCCTCCTGGTCCTCCTGGTGCTGGCTGTGTGTCTGGGTCAGCCGTGGGACTCGTCTGAGCCCGCACTGCCCCCTCCGCGGCCGTGCTCAAGACAACGTGAGACACCCGCCGTATCGTGCTTGTTTCTGGGGCGGTTATCCCTGTGCCAGTTCTCTGTTTCACTTCGCTGGCACAGGACAGCCTCCTGAGGACTAGATATGCAGGCATCACATGTGACAGAGCAGATGAGGCAATAATAGGGAAAAGGGTATACAGGGTAAAGGAGTTCTTTGTAAAGTGTTCTTGTACTGAATTATTTCCACACTTCACTTGGATTTAGTCCCACTGAGGTTTGTCCTCCCCTTGGCTGTGACTGTGTAGGTCACACTTGGTTGTTCTGGGTGCTTTATAACCACCAGGCCGGACGAGGCGGTGCCTCCTGGGCATGTCGGCCAACCCAGCGGGCAGCAGTCTCCCCACTCGTGAAGTGGGGGTGGCTTCGGGTACCTCTCGGGGCTGTTGTGAGGCCGAGTGGGAGGATCCAGGATGTGTGTAGAGCGCGTGGGGCCCTGGGGACCACAGTCACGGCGTCTAGGTTAGCACAGCCTGGCCGAGGACCTACATGCAGCCCGAGAGGCGTGGAGACCGGGGGTCCTCTCGGGCCTCGGCCTGGGCCGTGCCTCTGGAATCACGGCTGGTGGGAGCGTGTCTCGAGCCACCCGCCCGCAGAGCGTTCGTTCGGCCAGGCCGCCCTCCAGAGGCTCTGCAGAGTCTGGACGCTGCTGGGCTGCTCACAGGACCTACAGTTACGTGGCTGATGGATGCGCTTTCCTCAGGCTCGAACGTGTGGGCTCCAAATCCGGAAACCGTCAGTGGAGATGCTGTTTCCCAGGAGTGCCATCGGAGGGTTCCGCTGTCCCCTCAGAGCACCTGACGCTGTGCAGAGAGGCTGTTGCTGGGGAGTGGAGGGGGCCCGGACAGCTCTTCCAGATGAAAGGCCATCCTGTGGAAGCTGTCAGGCAAAAGACGTGAGAAGGCCAGATGTGGGTTTGTACACACGCTCCTGCACGTGCAGGGAGGCTCCCTGGACGCACTGTTGCAGTGTGGCCTGTGACCACGAGGGGCATGGCAGCTGCCCCGTCTGTCCCCCGCTGGAGAGAGCTACGTGCAGGAATGACACGGAAACAGGCACAGCGTGAGGCCGTGTCCGCACAAATATGACTTCTGTGTCGCACCCCGTGTAGGTACCTGGTTGATGTGAGAAATGAATGCTGAGAAACCGGCAGCCTGGCTCCCTCTGGGGAACCGTACTGGAAGGCACGAGGAGGACTTTCACTTGGTTACTTTATTTCCTCCTGAACTATTTGAATATTTTACCCAGTAGGCATTAAGTGTTTTTTTTTTAAACTTTTAATTTAGATTAATTTCACACTTAAACCTTGCAGGAACAGTACAAAGAACACCCTATGCACCCTTCCTATACATCCCCAGTGGTTCACGTTTGACCATGTGCGCTGTGTCATGTTGTGTGTGAGCGTACCTGTAGGTCAGTGTATCGTGTACAGTGTTTTCCCTGAACCACACGAGAGCAGGAGACCTGACACCCCCGCGCCTGTCCAGGGCCCAGGCTGGGCGCCTCTGACTCAGGGAACGAATGCGTCCCCGCCCCTCACTCACCTGCCTCTCTGGCCACTGACCTTTGCAGACGCGGCCTCCAAACACGCGACCCAGGCCTTCTTCGACTGTCTGCGGGCCGAGGTGGAGCAGCATGACATCGAGGTGACCGTCGTCAGCCCCGGATACATCCACACCAACCTCTCCCTCAACGCCGTCACGGCCGACGGGTCCAAGTACGGAGGTTAGGCCCTGGTGTCGCTTTTCTTCTATGCAAAGCTACCTGATGATTCTGTGGTCGTTTTCATTTTCTTTCAGAAAATAAGTTTAAAACTGAACCACTTGACGTGTGGGTGTTGGTCGTATATACTGAAGACTGACCTCACTCGGCATGAACCCGAGCTCAGTGAGTCTCTCGTTTCATTTCAGTGATGGACAAGACCACGGCCCAGGGCCGAAGCCCCTCGCAGGTGGCCCGAGACGTGCTGGCTGCCGTGGGGAAGAAAAAGAAGGATGTGGTCCTGGCCGATGTGGCGCCTTCCCTGGCTGTTTACCTGCGCACTCTGGCTCCCAGGCTCTTCTTCAGCCTCATGGCCTCCCGGGCCAGGAAGGAGCAGAAACCCAAGCATTGCTAGTGCCTGTCCGGGCAGGTGGCGCGGCAGCACCGCTGCTCCACAGGGACAGGTGTGTTTGCGTGGACTGTACTGGATTCTTGCCTCATGGCGGGGGTGGGGAGGGAGTCATGCCTCTCTCGCAGACCCCCAGCCTGTCCTGCTGGAGGAGGACAGGCTTCCTCCGGGGGGAGGGGTAAAATGCAGCTGGATCTAAACTCTAGGACGTGAAGTAAAGGGTTGAGCTGTGGAGCTGTGATCCCTGAGGGCAGGCAGAACCACGCCTCCTTTGAATTCGGGTCTCGAGATCAGAAGACTTCCTGGCATCTGACCCAGTTCTTGTATTTGACTCACCTAGCGCTGGGGGCTTGGGGAGAAGGCTGCTGCCGCCTTCACACCGTTCACGGGGTCCCCCAGCATCTTGCTCAGCGTGGCCAACAGTCAGCATGTGGCTGGCTTCTCGACGTGTCCCATTGTTCCGTGTGCTGGAGCCGCCTATCTGCACCTGGCTTGTTTCTGGTGACAGCTTCTGCTCAGCTGCCCCAAGGTGGCCACAGCTGGTCCGTCTCCAGCTGCCTTACCCATGAATCTGATCTGCAGGCAGATCACAGGCTCCCTTTCCAAATCTGGCCTATTACAGAAACACCTCCCAGTCCCACCCAGCAGGCTCAGGAGGGTGGTGGGCACTGCACGGTCAAGATAGGTCTGTTTAGGATCACTGCCAGTTTACCCTTGTTCCAGACCATTTGCCACCCAGCACCCAACTGAGGGACCAGCATTTCCAGGCCCTTGGAATTAAGTCAAAGTTTCTCACTCTTCTAAAATCTCTGGCTCTCCTCCTGTGAACAGATGGCCCCATCACCCCCATACACCCTTTTGACACCTTCCCAGCACCCCTTGTTACTCTCTGGTGTCTGATCTTCCTGAGGGATCCTTTAAAACCACGTGAACATCAGTCTGGTTGCCGCTTAGAAAAGTGCCCCTTAGGGATGACCGAGCAGAGTCTCGGGCCGGCATGGCCCCCTTTTCTGTGGAACACGAGGGGGGCAGCAGGTTGAACTCAGGACAGCTTCAGTGCTTTAAAAAAAATACAGATGTTAGTTTGTGTTCTCCTAAATCAGAATCTGGACAAGAGGTCCCAGGCCCCAGCTCTCCAGGTGAGCCCAATGGAGACCCAGTGACTGCCAGGCCTCGCCACCTACCTGTCCTGCCACACCCCTGAGCGGCACTGAGCTGCGCTGCCTTGGACCAAGGCATGAGGCTGCTCTGGGAGGGGCTGGGCCTGCCTGTCCAGAGGCCTGTTCGCACTACAGGTGGTGCCCCTCCTGCCACCTGCATGCTCCCACCAGGACCGTCACGGAGAGAGCAGACACCTGGAGTTGAAATTCTTATAATTTTAATGGTCAATAGCTTCTGGTTGGCTCTGGATGGTACAGTTAAACAACATACTTAACGACCCCCCAAGCGCGTTCACATCCCCTCAGTAGCGTTGCTTCCATCACATCCTGCTGCCTGGTCGGCCTTCCACAACCTCAGGCCCCCGTGGGTTACAGGAATCCACATCTTAGTGTGATGAGCTGAAAAAACCCCTGGTACACTTGTGATCTGTTATTTCTTTAAAATAACCAGCGTGCAGCCAGACGCCTTCCCGGGCTCCTTCTGCCACCTCGCGGGCCGGGCTGCCTGCTCCCCCTACGCTGCCCCGATCATACGGCGCAGAGCTCGTAAATCTTCCTTACACAGTACACCAGCGCCGCCAGTGCTATCGTGTTGTGCAGTCTCTTTCTGTGCAAGTCGTCCTTCCGGACCAGCACCACCGGGGTGGAGGAGGTGAGTGTGTGCAGGGGCAGTCGGGACAGTTTGTAGGCGTCGTACTCCACCTGGTACTTACAGCAGGGGTCGAACTGCCAGGAGATGCCGTAGAGGGTGCAGCACGCCAGGCTCAGCACGCCCGCAGGCAGGGAGATGTAGTGGGAGTACTCCAGGGGCAGCGCCAGCGGGGTGAAGAGGCAGGCGGTGCCCGCCAGCACGGTGGTCTTGTGTAGGCAGTTGCCCACAGTGATCCAGCGGGCTGTCTCGTCACCGATGCGTGTGGGCTCGATCACGATGTACTTGTACTGGGCTTCCAGGGCCTGCTCCAGCTCGTACTCAAACTGGTCTTGGGCGTTCTCCCCGTTGTAGATCTCATGCACAATGTAACAGTCTGTGGCCGACAGGCTCACCCTTAGGAGGAAGGGGTGGGGAAAAAGAAGAGCTGGTTAGAGGCTGCTGCTCTGCAGAGATGCCGTCCCCAGAGGAGAGGCGCCTGCCCTGAGCACACCAGGCGGCCGCTGGGAGCGGGGCTCGGAGCTGCCTGGTCAGCGGCTGCACAAGGGGCCGCGCGCGTAGGTACCAGGGAAGGCTTGTGGAACGAGGTCACCCCAGAACCTCCAGGGTCAGCATTTCCTTCAAAGAGGAAAGCTGTTACGCGTTCAAGGCAGTGGAGACCGGACTGTTGGGTAAACTCCCGGGAGGAAAGACAGGCGAGGGAGAGCCGGCCACTGGTGCCCGCCCTTTTGTGCTCCCAGGGGGATTTTTGGGGGAGCCGTACTGCACGGCATGTGGGATCTTAGCTCCCCAACCAGGGGCTGAACCCGTGCCCCCTGCATCAGAAGCATGGAGTCTTAGCCACTGCACCGCCAAGGAAGTCCCCCTCCCCATTTGGTTTTAACTCAGAATGGAGACAGGCTCCCAGGTGGGATCCAGCACCTTACAAGGCACCTTAGCAGACAAGCAAACCTAAGAGGCAGGGCCTCACTCCCGGCAGGAGCAGCTCTGGCAAGTTCATCAGCCAAGACAGGCCCAGGGAGAGAAGCACGGGAAAATGGAGGGTCTGTGCCGCCCCGCGGACCGTCAGAGTGAGGCCAGGGGACGATGCCTCCCTGTCGGCGTCCAAGGTGAGCTTTCCGGCCACACAGTCCCTCTGGAACGCTCAGAGCGAGGCGCGGGTGTCAAGGCCGGGATTAGAGAACATTCTTGCCCAAACCCTAACCTACCTGAGTGCAGTGACAAAACAGGCCCAACAAGGAAGCACCAGTTGAAGCCCCAGCATCTCGGGGACACGTCAGTGGGCAGACCCCACCCTCACCTGGCGCTCACCCAGGCCTTCCTTTCCCGTCTGCCCCACCCTCGCCTCTGCCGCCCACCCCTGGGGCGGGCTCCTGCTTCCTCCCACAGCGTGCTGGGCGAGCCCATCTCCACAGGTTGGTGGCTGTGCCCCCAAGTCCCTCCAGGCTATGGCTCAGCCCTGATGGCACGGGAGCAACTACCAGTGGACACGGGCAGTCGGGACTGCACAGCTGAGGGTGTGTGGATGGCATGCTCACCCACCAAAGCCGCCTGGAGCCCCAGTCTTACGCTGGGCCGGTCACCCCACTCCTGTCCGTCACCGCCAACCAGTGACCAGCCTTCCACAGCGCGGAGAACCCTCCCCGGCGCCTTCCGACACAGCAGGCTCAGGAGCCAGCCAGCCCAGCGGGCACACCGCCCTGGGCTCACCACCAGTTCTGCTCTAGAGGCCAAACCTGCTTTACCTGCTCAGGAAAGGATGGACCGTGACACATAAAGCAGCAGGTTTCCAGGACTCCACAGTGTGCAGGGAAGGGAAGCAGCACAGGGTCCAGAACAGACCCAGACCCACCAGCAGGCGCCCCCTCTGTCAGAGGACCCACCCTGCCGTCAGCACCCACAGCCCCACCTGCTTGGGGGGGCCGGGGAACCCTCTGCCCTGCAAATGTAGTTTCAAAGGCTGCCTGGACCACCAGATTCAGTCCTGCAGTTGACAGGACTGTTGCTTCTCAAGCCAGGTGGCTGAGGACTCGAGAGTGAGCCATGGCCGCCTCTGCCCGGCTACCCCAGCGCCCAATTAAGGAAAGAACCCCGTCAGAAGTTTGCCGTGAACCATCTCAGAGCACCACCAGCCAACCCCCAACTTGAACCCTGTACACAAAAGCAGATGAAAAAAACCCAACAACTAATAGCTAATTGGGATCCTTTGAGTCCTGGGCTTCCTAAGCGACTATATTTTTGCATTTTGTTGCAGGTGTGAAGTGACCAGCAAGAGAGCATAGTAAAAAGGGTTCACGTTGAAAAAACTGAGAGCGCATCGATAATGGAAAGAGGTCTTTAAAGTGAAAAAGCCAAGTACAGACCAGTGTTCGCAGCCTGTGGTCTTCAGTGCCTTTCTGAGAAAGTGTGCGCTTGCTTGTAGATGCACAGATGTCTCTGGGCTGATATACAAAGACCCAAGAGTGACGACTCTCTCTGAGGAGGGGAATGGAGGGGCTCCAGAAAGAAAAGGGGCCCCTTCTTACCAAATGACTTTAGAACTCTTTGAATTTGGCAGGTTCCATGGAGCTTACAGTACGGAACTGGCCTGCACAGAAGAGCACAGCCTGCCGGGCCACGGGGCTGCTGCAGGCGCTGCCTCGGGTCAGCGTCACGGGCTCCCCCTGGGGGCTTGTGAACCTGCCTCCAGCTGGGGTCAGTCTCCTCCTCTCCTCGTCAGAATCGGTTCCAGCAGCACCCAGGAGATAGTCCTCAAAGGAATCCTGGGGAACGTGGCAGCCACCACGAAGAGCCCACAGAACAAACCTCATTTTGCCAGCACAGAATCCGGCCCAGGGGATCCCACGCCATCTCGAAGCCAGTCTTGAAGGAACCTGGGATTACAGGAGCCTCAGACATGGGACCCACAAAGTCGGGAGACAGCTCCAAAAGTCAGGGGTGCACAAGAATGTTCAAAGCAGCACTCCTGGTGAGAGCAGAAGACTCAAGAGCAGAGAGAAAGAGACCGTGACTCAGCCTAGGGAGGGAAAGCCGTGGAGGCACAGCCGCCCAGTCCCTCCCGACCCTGAGGGGGAAGTGGGTGCACCACACCCGTGAACGCCCCCCCCCCCTCTCTCTCACACACCTCTCTCACACACTCTCTCTCTCACACACACACTCACACACACACGGCTCAGGAACATGCAGGACCAAGCACATGCTGTCACGGAGACGATGGAGGACTCAGGAGTAAGGTGGCTGCTGCCTGCGCTCGGGAGGGAAGTGTGGGCCAGGGAGATGCTAGCACTTGGTTTATTAATTTTTTTCTAAATTATGGTAAAATACACATAACACAGAATTTACTATCTGTAAATTCTGTGTTATGTGTCCAGTTCAGTAAGGTTAAGTACACTTAGACGTTGTCGGGCAACCAATCTCCAGAACTTTTTCGTCTTACAAACTAAAACTCTGTCCCCATTAAACCACAACTCCCACCCCACCCTTCTACATTCTGTCTCTCTGAATTTGGCTGCTCAGGGAGGGACCTCATGTAAGTGGAGTCACACAGTATCTTTTTTTTGTGGCTGGCTTCTTTCACTTAGCATAATGTCCTCAGGGTTCATCCACGTTGTAGCAAGTGTCAATTTCCTTCCTTTTTAACGCTGAGTAATATTCCCTGTGTGTATAGACCACGTTTCGTTATCCATCCATCCGTTGGTAGGTTGCTTCCACCTTCTAGCTATTGTGAACGATGCTGCTGTGAACACGGGTGTAAAAATATCTGTTTTAGTCCCTGCTTTTAATTATTTTGGATACATACCTAGAAGTGGGATTGCTGGATCATGTGGTAGTTCTATTTTTAATTTTTTGAGGAACCTCCACACTTTCCCACAGTGGCTGTACTAATGTACATTCCCACCAACACTGCACAAGGGTTCCCTTTTCTCCATATCCTGGCCAACACTTTTGTTTTTTCCATAGTAGCTATCCTAGTGGTATGAGGTGGCATCTCATGGTGGTTTTGACTTGTGCTTCCTAAATGACAGCTTTATTGTGATAGATTCACCCAGTTAAACTGCACAAGTCAGTGGCTCGACACTTTTCACTGAGTTGTGCAACCAACACCACGATCCATTTTAGAACATCTTCCTCACCTCAAAAGTAACCCCGTCACTCCCCACTCTCCCCTGACCTCCGTCCATGGCGATCACCAACCTACTTTCTGACTGCGGATCTGCCTCTTCTGGGCGTTCTGCAGGAACGCATCACGTGGCACGTGGGCTTTGGAGCTGATTCCTTCATTTAGCCTCGTGTTCCCAAGGGCATACATATGGTAGCAAGTTTATAACTTTTCATATGGTAAAGACATACTTTTGATGGATTTAACATATAATTTTTAAAATTCCAAGACAAAATATCTGGTGGGAAGCATCAAAGATGCTCTGCATAAAAAAAGGCCAATAATGTTTTCTCTGGATGGTGGCCCAACAGGTAACTTTTAAATTTTAGTTTTCTGTATTTTTCAAAAAGAAAAAATAAACGTGTTTCTTTTGTAATGGGAAAATTAATTATAAATTTTTTCATAAAAAGAAAGATCCTGTCCAATAGCTCTGTATCCCTTGGGGTGGAAGAGACCAGACAGGGCAGGCCCTCCCAGCCGAGGAGAGGGGGCCCCCCTCCTGCTCCAGTGGGCACTGGCCCTGCAACCCACCACCTTTTCTGGTCATGCTGGAACCAGAAGAACCGACCCAAACACCTGCCTTAAGGCCCCTTCCTGGAGCTGCCCTGGGCTCACAGTCTCAGCTCAAACAGAGGAGGAGGTGATGCCAAGCTCCTTGAGGGCAGTGACTGTTTTCATCGCAGTCTGCTTCGCCCCACCCCACCCTGGGCCTGAATGTAACAGGTTCCCAACAGACTTAGAGGAAGTACGTTTGAAAGGACTGACAGGAGACGAAAAACAATTAACAGTAATTAAGAGCACCTGTGGCTGAAAAGTAAACTAGGTCCATGCATCAGGTTGCTTTCCACCCAATAAGCACCGGGTCACGTGACCAGCTGTGACATGCCGCCTGGTGCCACCCCTGCATCCCTGGTCTAGGGAAACCCACTTCTGGCAAACCCCAAATCACTTCCTTGGGAGCCAAGGAAAGCAGTAAACTCCTATGCTGTGGATTCAAAGGCCAGTTAGGACTGAAAGGCACAGGCTTGTAGCTCCAAATACTGAGGACGTTTCCAAACTGGCACCTGACGTTCTCATTGTTTCAGAGGAAGCCACGTGCCAGGGAACAGGCTCCCCGTGGTGCTCCAGGGACCGGGCAGCTCTGCTTTGGGGACAAGACCACGGCGCACCAAGAGTTCCTCTCAGTCACTCACTGGCTTTGTGTCCAAGGACAAACCCCCTTGCTGCTCTGAGCCAGCTTCCGTCGTGTCAAACGGTGCAAAGGCCCCAGCTTGCAGAGTGCAGACGGGGTGAGATGGGCTGAGCCGGGCACGCACACAAGGTGACAGCTGCAAGGCGCCACCCAGCGCAAGGCCCGAGCACTGTTTAAACTTAAGTAAAATGGAGTGAAATTGAAAATCCAGTTCCTGGGCTTCCCTGGGGGCGCAGTGGTTGAGAGTCCGCCTGCCAATGCAGGGGACGCGGGTTCAAGCCCTGGTCCGGGAAGATCCCACATGCCGCGGAGCAACTAGGCTGGTGAGCCACAACTACTGAGCCTGCGCGTCTGGAGCTTGTGCTCCGCAACGAGAGAGGCCGCGACAGTGAGAGGCCCGCGCACCGCACCGCGAAGAAGAGTAGCCCTCGCTTGCCACAACTAGAGAAAGTCCTCGCACAGAAACGACGACCCAACACAGCCAAAAAAAAAAAAATTCAGTTCCTCAGACACACCAGCCACATTTCCAATGCTTGACAGCCGCAAGTGACCAATGGCTGCCCTAGTGGACAGCCCTGAGCAGAATGGCCGAGACTGCCCAGGAGGCAGTGCACAGAGGCCCGGTTCAGGACACAAGACCACCCTCCCTCCTTCAGAAAGTCAGGCCTGAAGGACTGAACTATAGAGGCACGAGTTACTGCCATTGGAACCCCGAAGGCTTGAACGAATCAAGGAAAATGGAGATTCACCCCAGAGGACGAACCCCAGCAGACCCTAACCCACAACATCCAACTTCCAGGATCAGAACCTTCTGGCAGCCAGCTGAGCGGGACCCACACCCTCAGGCCTGCACACCCGCGGACCTGGGTGCAGATGCTGCACTGGCACGACTCATACAGACCAGGAGGAAAGAAACTCAAGAGAAAGAAAACATCCAAATCCCCTGGAGGCCCTCAGCTCTAAAGGAAACGACCAGGTCAGAATGAGGGGAACATCGCCCTGGGAATGTCAGCCACCTGCCCACGTGGCTCGTGGTCCACCTGTTCTGGGAACTAAACCCTCCACCAGCCAGCCAGAACCACATCCATCCAGTTCAAAGATTACAGCAAAGCTGTCAAAGAGGACGGCCCAGTCCCCGGGAATAAAGCGTAGCACAGAAGATGTGGAAGTAACCCCACAGAACTGGCTGCCTAGAGAGGCTGGAGCAGACACCCGCATAAGCCGGGGAGGGGAAAGGCCACAAAACGTGGTTTCACCCTAAAGCCAGAGCCCGGCCCTCTGAACACTCCAGGCCTTTAAACAGTGCTGCTGCCTCACATCGTGATCAGAATCAGATCCCATGCATCCTCACAGGCTGCACTCACATTCAACAGTCACAGAGAACTAGGGACACTCGGGGGCCCTTCAGGAGGAGGACAGGCAGCCCACATGGGACAGAGCGGCGACTCTGTGAGCTGGCCCAGGTTGGCACCAAGCGGCAGAACACACAGATACCTGCACCGCGCCTTCCCAGACGGGCAAGTTTGTCTCAAAGAGGCCGACAGGACAAGTGGCAATCTGTTTGCTGTGCTTGCTGCCAGTGTGCGGAGTTTTGGACAAGAATTCAGGTTACAGCTCAGGGTCTGATGTTCTTCATTACAAACACTGTGGGTTCCCTAGATCTAGTGGACTGAAGAGAAAACTCAGCGTGCAAGCAGCTCTCATTTTGCTATTTCCACCCCTCTCCTATTTTGGTCTAGACCAGCGCTGACCTTCCTATTCTCTATCTGCGCTGTGCAATATATTAGCCACGAGCCATGTGTTGCTACCAAGCACTTGAAATGTAAATAGTGTGACTGAGGAGCTGAATTTTTCACTTTATTTAATTTTAATTAATTTAAATTTAATTGCTGCAAGTGACTAGTGGACACTGAATTAACACAGCTCTAGACTCAAGAACCAGGTAAAGCAAGAATTCACACACTATGTATTCTAAACTGGACCATCATTAACACACAGCTGACAACAGTAACTCCTGCGGAAGGTCTGGCACCAAGCAGGGCCTTCAAATACAATGCAGGCTTCAGAGTTTGCAGCCACAGGGAAATCTGGAAAGTCTGCCCAGAGCGTTGCTCTGCTCCAGCCAATGCCCCAAATTAGACGACGTTTCCTTGGGTGTCAGCATAAAGCAGATTGCAACCAAGTGTGTGCAGCAACTCGGGAAAGTGGTCTTACAGCGTGGAGCTGAAATCTGAGTCAGCACAAACATGCCATGGAACAAAGTCATTTCAGAACACCATAATCAGCCTACTTCGGTCACAGGAGCCACTAGGTATGCTTGGGCCTCAATCTATGGTGTGGGCAATCAATTAATCCAGCCTGCCCCACCCGGAAGTCTTCCCACCCACTGAGCAGGAATGGAGGTGTGCCCAGGCTAGGTTTCCATCTCCTACTCAGCGTGGAGGATCTCTGGGAAACAGCCCAGGCAAACACTCCTCCAAAAGAGCCCAGCTAGGGCCTCACGGCAGAGGCAAACAAAGGGGTACCCCCAGCCACTCCCGGTTATCTGGAAGGATGACAGATGGTGCCTCCCAAACCACAAAACCAGACGCCCCATTCCTGGCATATGCATGTGCAAGCAGAGCCTGCCGTTCAGGCCAAAGGGTGCAACCTGAACACCTAAGGAGACCAGGCAAATAACTGCAATGAGTCAAGCTGGCAGGTGAGGAATGATGAGCACCTGCCCTGACCAAAAAGAGCCACCACGCAGCTTTTCCAGAGGAGTTTTATGTGAACTATTTCCATTTATAACCACTGGCAACTAACTTAAATTCTCTTAAAAACTAAGGATCACAGTCAAGGACTAGTTTCAGCCTTTGGGATCCTGGTTTGCAAACTCAGTTTCGAATTAACACTTGTCTTAAACCAAAGAGGAAAAAAACCCAATATCCAATTTCTTAGATCAGTAAAATTGTAACTTTTGCTGGCACGGCCCCTGTATGGTGTCTGGGGCGTCCTCATTTGGCCCCTTCTGCTGTTTTTATCCAGTAAGGAGGAATGCTTCTCTCTCTGCAACTGAGTCTTCTAAACCAGTTATTTCCTATTACTAAAGGATTAATGTTTGCATTAAAGATCTTGAAAATGTTTGCTAGTTTTTCAGGCCATCTGGAAACCATCGAGATCTCTTCTTTAACTTTGTATGGTCTGATCTAAGAAATAACCAGGTGGGAGGTGGAAAAACAAAAATACTTGCTGGCCATTCACTGCTGCTTCTCCAAGAGGAAGTGCGGCAGGGACAAGGCTGGATAACTCCGAGCTCGAGAATAAAATGCAAGCTGGAGGGGTCTATCAGCACAGCTAACCAAACAGGAAGGCGACCACAATGAGTATGTGATGCAATCAAAGAGAGAGAATAACGCAGAATAGTCGAGAGAAAAAGAGAGCGGGGCGGGAGGGGAGAAAGGGGGAAGAGAAAAGAAAGAGAATTTTTCTGTTCAACAATCCTCACCAAAAAAACCCAAAAGCAAACCCGGAGATCCTGCTGACCTATGTCTACCGCACCAGCCCACTCGTAACAGAATGGTCAGGACAGTGCAAACCGGATGACTCCACGAATACACATCCTTTCCCAAACTTCTGGGGCCTGAACAGGTTCTAGTGGCTTCTTCTACTAGCTGAAACTGTTCCTCAGAAGCAAAAACTGTAAATTCAACACGAAACACGAAAACGACGACTCCAATCTTATCTTCTAGAAATAAGTCTTTCAAATCGAGATCTACCTTGTTAGAAACAAGCTCCCGGCTCCCTGCCCTACTCACGCACCGTTCGTTAGGAAAGGTCGCTGCAAAGGATTTCCACGGCAGGGGCGCTGGCGGAGACGCCTCCAAAGTCCCAAGGATCACCCCCGGGGGAAGCGGCCGGCTCCCCGCCCGGAGTCACAGCGCGGAAGGCTGAGGCCCCTCGGTGACCGGGCGAACCACGCCGCCCGCCCCGCATCGGCCCGCGATGGGAAGGCGTCCCCTGCCTCCTCCGTCCCAGGAGCCACTCCTCGCTACGGCTGAGAGGACCACGCGCGCGACCAGGCGGCCGGGGTCTCCGGCGCCGCTCGGTCCGCGGCATTCAGGCGGGTCCCGCCGCAGCCCGGCCGTGCCCAGCCCGCCATCGCCCCTTCCTGAGCCCTCCGCGGAGGCCGCGTCGACCAGGACCGGGACCCCGCGCGCCCGGCGGCGGACCGGGGCGAGCCGCGGGGTGGAGGCGGGGACGGCGCTGCAGCCTGAGGAGCCCCGCCGGCTTCCAGCCCCGAGCCACCCGCAGGGAGCAGCCCGCGCCTCACCTCTCTCGGGCGCCGCCGCCGCCGCCCGGGCCAAGACGCCTCCTTCCCCACGCGGCCATCTTGGAGACTCCCCGCTCGCGAACGCCTCACGCCGGGCGGCCTCGCGACACCGCGCGGGCGGGAGGGAGTTGTAGTCCGGCCGCCGCCCCGGACGGCGCGCCGGCTGGGGATCGGGCCCCGCGGGACTATAAGGTCCACAATACACTGCGCGCCGGAAGCCCACCCCGAGGCCGCCTGGGAAACGCGGGCCCAGACAGGAGGAGCTGAGGGCCCACTTCCGGACTAGCCGCCGCTAGGCCTCCTGCGCTTCGAGAGCTTCGACTGCCGAGGTCACCGAGGGGCCACTCTCGCTCATCCCCCAAATTCTCGGGAGGCGAGACAGACGCGGCCCCCGCCGCCAGGGGGTCCCTGCTGGCAGGCTGTTGGCAGAGAGTGTCTGGAAGCGGAGAAAGGGGAGAGTTTAACGTGTGATGACTCCTGGGAGAGACAGGGCGCCGCGCACGTCGCAGCCTCGTCCGGCCGTGGTGGCGAGGACACAGCCCCGCACTCGGGCGTCTTCGAAGGCGGGTGCTGGCCCCTCACCCCGCCAGCGGGAGCCCTTCCTGGACCCTGCCGAGTCGGGAGGGCGGACGGAGCCCAGTGACTCCTGCCCGCTGTCCCCTCCGAGCAGGGGCTGATCCGGGGGACCCCTCGCAGCTCTGAAGTTGTAGTCCCTCCCCTGCTTCCGACCGACAGCGTTGCTAGACATATTAATTGGTCCCATAAGCATTTGAGCAACTCTCATGCTGAAATCAGCGCCGTGTCCAGAGACGGGAGAAGCACGGCGCCTGCTCTCAGCCCCCGGGTCTCGCCGAACCGGGCGAACCAGGGCCCGAGGGCTGTCGGGTGTAGATGCGGCTCCCATCGTTGAGGATTCCTCAGGATTTCCTTTCGGTTCACAGTCTACAACAGTCTTAAGAGTCTGTCACGGGCCCTCAGTACCTACAAGATGCAACTCAAGCTCCTAAGCGCGACCCAGAAGCCCCTCCGTAATGTGGAGGTTGCTCCCCTCTCCGGCTTCAACTGCCTCCCTTCCCTGCCCAGAGCCAGGTTAGCAGATTCGGAGGTCCCCAGACGGTCCATGCTGTGCCTAAAATGCCTTTCTCTCCCTGCCAACCATCCTTCAGCAGCACCTGCTCTTCCTGTTGGGTCACAGTCCCGCCTCCAGGTAACAGTGTGCGGCCCTGCTTAGTGACCTCCGAACGATGACCATCTCGCCTTGTGATTAGTCTATTTTCTCTGGACCAGTTTGCTGATTCAGAGGGTTTCTAGGGATTCTAGAACAGTTGGGTTTGAAGCATGGATCTGGACCTGGGGCTGCTTTGTGTGTGTGTTGGGGGGGGGGCTGCTTTTATAACCTCTCTTTCTCAGCCTCCCAGTTTGTAACCTGGGTGTGATATTAACACCTCTCCTCAGAGGACCAGTATGAGTATTACATAAGGTGACACCTTAGAACTCAGAACACCACACAAGGTAACAGTCAACGGACGTTTAAGTCAGGCCAAGCCCTGTTCTAATTATTTGAAGTGATTAACTCTTAAATCTTCACAACAGCCCTGTGAAAGGGATACTGTTTTTATCCACATTCTCATTTTGCAAATGAGGAGGCCCTACCTGAGGGACTCGCTAAAGTCATGCGCCAGGATTTGAGCCCAAGCTGTCTGGTTGCCGAGATTTCGCTATGCTATGGTGTCTCTCAGGAAGAGTCAGGCCAGGATCTAGTGCACAGAGGAAAGTGCTCAAGCAACTGTGGGCCTGGGACCATCTCCCCATCTCCCTGCTCTTGCACTTAACTTCTAACAGGCCATCTGCCGCAGTCTGCTGACTTGAGTGGAGACACCCAGAATGTCACCTGTTCATCACTACTAGTGCACAGACACCTGGAAGATTCACGGGCAGCGTGTAGTAACTGAGCTCCCACTGAGGGCACAACCTGAATGATGGGAGTTGAAATTCCTGTGGGCCCCCAGAGAGCCCTGATTGCTGGCAGAGAAGCAGCCAGCAGGAAAGGTGGGTCCTAGCTGGTGCTCAGAAATCTCTGCCACTTCCCTTACTCCTCTGTTCATTCATTCTTACAGCAAATAATTGTGTGCACAGTCAGTATCAGGTACTCTCAGGCACCAGAGTCACAGCACTTAGTAAGACAAACACTTCCTGGTCTCATGGAGTTTCCAGTCCAGCCGAATAAACAACTAAGTAACTAGGAGTTTTCAGTGCATGATAAATACTAACAAGAAACTAAGCAGGATGATGTAATAGATGACTTGGAGATTACAGTTGGCTAGAGGTCTTTTCAAGAGGTAGCATCTGCATGGGGCCTGGATGAAGAGTGTGCAAGGAAGAGCTGGGGACAGCATTGTGACCCGGTAATGGGACCAGACTGACAGAGGAGAGGTACTGGGTTTGCTTTTGGTTAGTCGTTTCCTCTCTCTGAATGTCACTTTTCTCAACTGTAAAATGGGGGTAGTTTTATCAATATTAGTCAGTGTCTAATTAGGAAAAGAAATCCACCCGAGGTATTTCAAACAGAAGGGATTTAATACAGGCCATTGTTTGTGGAGGTGTTGGGCAGGCTGGCTGAATCACTATCTTAAACACCTGAAACTTATTCAATATTGTACATCAACTATACCTCAATTTAAAAAAAACCTGCTTTCTTTTACCCAAAGTCTGCACGCTGTGCCTGCAGCTCTGTCCTGCCGTTTAACTCCAGGCTTAGAACCTCCCAGGACCACCTTGCCAGCCAGGCTGCCTTGAGGGGACCCTGCCCCATGCTGTGAGCAAAGAGCCCTCCCCCAATCCCCCGCATCCCAATGGGGGTGCGTTTTCCTCTCTCCCCATCCAGGCCTCAGAACGCAGGCTCCTTGTTTGTATGGCTGGAACTCACCCCCAGCCTGCCCTGAAGCCGTGCTGGGAACACGAGGGGCCCCTGGGCCCCATCCTGCCCGTTCCACAGCTGGATGTGGTCGGCTTTGGGGATGGGGACTCTGCAGGCTGGAGGGGACATGGGCCTCTGAGTTGCTGCTCAGAGGAAAGCCTAGTCACACCCACGTGGTCAGGAAAGAGCTGCAGAAAGTGTGCAGGCTCCTCCTGAGAGGTGGCCACTGGGAAGCAGGACGAGGAGGGCTGGGTGGGCAGGGGTCACTCAGCACCCATGACTCCTGCCCCGGCTGCCGGCTCCTGCCCTCCCTTCTCCCGGTGGGACCTTTACTGGGTCTGTCCTGTCCCTGCCCCGCCGTTTCATTCTGGTTCAGGGTAGACGGTAACTTGGGTTTTACTTCTAGACCACAGGCTGCTGCAGGGCGGGTGCTGGGGGTGTCCCCGGGTATTGCCCTGTGAAGTCCCCGCCACGGGATGCAGACGTGGAGGGCCAGGAACTGGGTGTGGGTCCTGGTCCCCTCGCCTTCCTGCAGCCTTGTGAACTCCCCACCCCCAGCCTCTGGTCCCCAATACCTGGTGTCTCACGGAGCTGCTGTGGGAGCCGAGCTGGCCACGATGGAAGGCTGGCGACCTGGTGACCGCACAGCCCCTTCCTCTCCGTTGGGGCAGCGATGTGACCCCCTCCCCCCCACCCCCACCCCCGCCAGGTGGACCTAGAGGAACACGCCCCATCCAGGAGTCCTCAGGCTCCAGACACCATGCCGGAGGCTCTCCATCGTCTGTGTTCTGAGTGCCGCTTGCCCCTGGCCTGTGCCCCCCTGGGCCAGGAGCTCCAAGGGAAGGCTTCCTGGGGAGAGAGGGACAGGGCTAAGAGCAGCAGCTGATGTGACCTGACAGCCTCTTCCTGGTCACCCCATCCAGCCACTCCCAGCGAGGGGAGCCAGTGCCAGGGGCATGACTGTGGCCTTAGAGGGGCCCATACCTGGGAGGAGGCACGGGCCGGGCCGGCAAAGCCCCGAGATCCTGACGCCACCTGCGCCTCTCAGAGCCTTGCTTCCCCTGCCGCCAGCTAGGATGCGGGAACACAGAGCACCTGCCAGGTCTGCCCTCTCACTCCTCCCTCACACCTGAGGGCCCCCCCCAACCTGGGTGGAGCCCGACTGTCATGGGGGTGGAGCAGAGGCAGGGGCGGGGGAGGTGGGGCGGGGGTGGGGGGGGTGGGAGGAGTGCCCCTGCCCTTCCAGAAGCAGTCCTGGAGCTGCACTGGGTCACACCTTTTATTGAAATGTACGTCATGCAATCCGTCTGGAGACCAGCCCTGGCCCAGACGCCACCTGCAGCAGGTCCTGAGTGGGAAAGGCACGTGAGTGACCACCTGTCTCGACCGGGTGAGAAAGAGAGACCCACAGTCAGCTGTGGCAGGAGGGCACGGGGCCTCGGGGGCGATCTGCTTGGGGGGCCTGGGTGGGTCTCTGAGTGTCCCCCTGCCCTGCCAGTGGCACACAAACTGGCCCACGTGGCCTGCCTCCTGAGCAAGGGTTCCCCAGGTGTCCCGGGATGGGTGGGGCTGGGGGCCGAGGCTGGGACGCCAGTCAGTCAGGGTAGCACGGGGTGGGGGGGCAGCCAGCCACAGCGGGATGGGGTTGGGCGTGCTGGCAGGGGGGGGGGGCTGGGGCTCCGGCGCAGGTGTCTGCAGTGGACCCGGCCCGACCTGGGAGAGTTGGCCGTTGCTGCCGCCGAGGGCTCTAGCGGAGCAGCAGCGGCACTTTAAGGCAGCCCGAGGCGAGGAGGCCCGGGTCGCACCTGCAGAAACTGGGGACAGGCTGTCCCTGGGTCCAGTGCTGCAGGGGCCCTGGAGACCCCGCACATCCCCTGGTTCAAGTACTAAGTGTTTTGTCTGCATGCCGGCTGGGCACCCAGTCACCTGCTGTTAGAACACAGGTGCAGGCTGGGACGGGGGTTGGTGGGCCCTGGTGCCACCCAGCCCTGGGGTCCCCTGCGCCACTGCTGCAGGACACCCGGCTACGGACAGCGCCCCCTGGAACTGGGCCACCTTGCCCCAAAGGCTGCAGAGGGGTCAGCACCAGCTCGCTGAGCTACTGGAGAGAAGTTCTCATGACGGAGTCTGTGCTTGAACTTGGGAGGGATATGTGGACAGGGAGCGGGTGGTGCTGGAGAGGGAAATGGCTCAGAGCCTGGGCTGCCCGTCAGTCCACTCTCAGGCCTACAACCCACTCTTTCCTTATGCTGCACCAGGAAGGGGACACCCCCGGGCTCGGAGGGGACCCAGCAGCCGAGCCCACCTCCTGCCAGCACGGTAGAGGCCCAGGGGCCTCCCTGACTCCCCCAAAAGCCCTTTGCAAACAGAGCTGGGAGTGCAATGGTTGCCCTCGGCCCTCTCAGGGATTCCTGGAGGCCAGAGTGGGGCTGGGGGCTGGGACCTGGGAAGGTGGGGTGCTGAGGACGGGGACCCTGGGGCTGCCAGGCCTTCAGGCACGCAGACAGAGAGGTTCCCGCCACCAGGTGAGAAGGCATTTGTGCACAGGTGTTTGGGGGCCCCGGGCCACTGCAGTGGAGAAGCGGGGCTTGGTGCAAGACTGGGAGCGGACGAGTGGGAAGAGGACACAGGCCAGTGCCTGCCGAGGTCAGGCAGGGAGGTGTCAACGGGGCAAGCAGCCCACCCTAGCCAGAGGGCTGAAGGGGCCACGTCACTCATGCCTCACCCCAGAGGGACCGGACTCCTGGGCTCCCCTCCAGCCCCACAGAAGAGCAGGTGTGGATTCAGCCCTCGTGGGGAGCGCGGCAGCGGAGGCTGGTACCCTGAGCCCTAACCAGCCCCCAGAAAGGCTGGCCCCACAGGACAAAGGGTGCTGGGGTGCTTGCTCCCCAGGCTGTTCCCAGGAAGGCTGGTCCGGGAGGGGCCCCAGGACTCCTGACGGGCCACGAGCTCGCAGGAAGGCAAAGACGCTCTGATGTCTGGCGGCTGCACAGGAAATCCCTCTGCAGAACTACTTCTTCCTCTTGGGTGGTGCGGCTGGTTCGTGGAGGACGGTTTTCTCCCTCCTACCCCAGCTCGGAAGGGCCCTCTCTGAGAAAGCTCAGCCACAGCGAGGGGCGGGGACCCCCAAGATACTCGGGCTGGAAGGGGGAGGGCAGCCACGGGGGGCCTGCCTCTTGCAGAGCTGAAGGGCGTTGCAAGGAGTAAGGAGACATGTGCGCGCGTGCTTGGCCCGACGCCCCCAGCAGTTGGCACACAAGGTTCCTCGTGGCTCCTCATCTGCGGAGACGACCCGGCCTGGGCATGTTGGCAGGGCCCCAGATCAGCCCCCCTGCCCATCACGGAGCGGGGAGCAGCAGGTGGGACCCAGAAAGACCAGAGGGACGCCCCTGTCCGCGTTCCGGTCCTGACCGCGGGCCCTCACGGTGTCTGCAGAGCAGGAACAGCCGGGCCCCGTTCGCCACGGCAGCTGGGCCACGGCCACAGACAAACGTCCTTACAAAAATAACTCTGAGTCTGTCCCCGTGGGGACCAGGGTTCCTGAGAGCACGCAGAGGCCGGGGCGAGGCCCGGAGGGAGGGTCCGGTGGGCGGGCTCGGGCCCCGCGGGGCCGGGGCTACGGCTGCAGGCGCTCCAGGTACTGCGGCAGGGGGTTTTCCTTGACGAACTTCTGGATGTACCAGCACGTGACATGGGCTCTCAGGTCCTCCTCCACTACGAAGTCCAGAGCGGCCTGGCAGCCGGGCAGAGAGAAGAGCGGTCAGGGCCCCCAGCGGCACCTCGGCTCAGAGGCCCAGCCCCTCAGGCCCCGGGCTTTCCCTCGGGTCTGCGATGGAGCCAGGGGTGCTGCCACCACCCCCGTTACAGTCGGGAAGTCGGGGCAGGAAGCTCTGGCGAACTGCCGGAGGAACAAGGCAGGGAAGAGAGGGGCCAGGGTCGGATCCGCCCTGGGAGAGCGCTGCCCGCCCGTCTCCACAGCGAGCCGGGGTGCCCAACAAACTCCTCTTCTCCTCTAATTCTTCACTGGACACTCCTCTAGGAGCCTCCCCTATGGGCTGGGTTGGGGCGCCCGGGGCTCCCTCCGCCCCTGGCAGAGGTCACTCAGTTTTCACAGGGATCCCAAGAGCAGCAGCCGGGGGTGGGGATGTCAGCGTGCAGTTGTCGTCCTGGTGGGTCTGGTGCACCTCCCTGCCCCAGTGCCCTGCACACACTGGTGCACAATAAACGTTTGCTGAAACAGTACAGCACAGTCTGGGTGTAGCTGGAGGGTCTGATGACAAAGGCCGAGGGCTGACTAGGCGCCTGGGCTCCTGGTCGCCCGTCTGACCCTCCGGCCACCCCCCAGCGGCCCACACCTGACCCCGGGTTTCAACCCGAGAGCCTCTAGTGACAGGATTCCAGGCTCTTCTCCCATTTTGCAGATAAGCGCCCTCACCCCTGGCAGATCCCTTCTCCTGTTACCCAGGTAGCAACTCTGGGTTCCTTGCTTGTAACGGGGTGGGCCCATAGGCCAGCTCGAGCTGCTACTGAAAGACACCTGTCCCCCGCCGGGGGCCAGCGGGGAGGGGGCGGAGGGAGCAACGGGGCAGCAGGGGGAGGGGCTAGGCCCCGTCAGCCGTCAGGGGAACGCAAGGCCGAGCTCTGCTCCAGGTCAAAGGCCCTTGAAGCCCAAGCTGCTCTCCTAGCGGCTGGGGACGCAGGGGCAAGAGCCAAGTCACTCCAATGTCTGCCCACCTGTTCAGCAAGGGTTCACGGAGCACCTACCACGTGCCATACACGGGGTCCCGGCAGTGAGCTCCCGGCGCCGGTTAGGTGTGTGCGTACGGCGGTGGGGGCCCGGAGGCCCAGCCCCCAGAGGAGGGGAAGGGCGCGAGGCGGCCGCAGCCGCTGGAGGAGGGCGGGGCCTGGCCCGGAGAGGAGGGGAAGGGGGCGAGGCGGCCGCAGCCGCTGGAGGGCGGGGCCCGGCCCCCGGGGCGTGGTCTCCTGTGAGTGGGGGGCAGCCCCCACGCCCCTACCTTGGCCAGGTGCTTGGCGATGCCACGCCCGCGGTAGGCGTCGGGGACCTCCGTGTGCTGCAGGTCCACAATCCGCTTGCCCACGTACTCGTAGAGCAGGACAGCCCGGTCGTGACACCCTGTGGGGAGGGTGGTTGGCGGGTGAGGCCCGAGCCGGCACGGAGGCCTGGGCCTTGGAGGCGCAGGCGTTTGGAGCCCGGCTGAGGAGCTGGGTCTGGAATCGCCTCTCTGCGCCTCAGTTCCGCGTCCATAAAGTATGGATGTAACAGAACATTCCTCATTAGAGTGTGTGGAGGGTTAAATGAGGCAATTTCCGTAAAATGCTTAGAACAGCGACCGAACATACCGAGCCCCGCGTGGGCCTTTCCCGCTACCCTCCAGCCAGCATCCCAGGGCCCCCGGCGCCCCCCAAAGCTCAGCTCTCTGCATCCCCACCGGAGCACCTGCCCGAGGGACTGGGAGCCCCAGCGCTGGATGAAGAGCAGAGCTCAGCAAGTCGCCAACTAAACCAGAGCCTGAAGAGACAAGAGAGCAGGACCTCCCACCGGACCTGGGGAAGGGCAGAAGGAGGGGCACACAGGAAAGCCACGCCAGGCACAAGAGGGAGAGCAAACTGGCCTTCATGCCCTCTCAGGCCTGGCACTCTGGTCTACCCTGGTTTCCTGCTGGAAAAACATTTAACTGGAGTTCCTCCAACCAAAGTCTTCAGTTCCTCATCCGCCTGTCTGTCTGTCCATCCAACCACACACCCACCCACCCATCCGGCCCCCATTTGCCTGCCCATCTACCTGCCCAGGCATCCCATCCACCCATCTGTCCACCTGTTCCCCTTGACAAAAGTTCACTGAGCCCCAGACACTGTTTCAGGAGCTGAGGACAACTCCATGGGTTACTATTTCAGGAAGTTTCAAGTGTATGAAGGAAAAAATAATCTGGGCCTGGGGAGACGGGCATTTAGCCAGGGGAGACCTCCCAGGAGGAAACCTCTGAGCTGAGGGGTAACTGGGGAGCAGCAGACGTCTGAGGGAAGAGCAGGGGAGGGGTGGGCAGAGGGCACAGCCAGCACAAAGGCCCCGAGGCAGAATGTTTACGCAGGGCAGCAGGCCACGTGGGGACTTCACAGGCACTGCGCGGACCTCTGCTTCTGCACCGAGGCCCCCTGCAGACAGGGGGCAGGGTCTGGAGCCCTTGTCAGCCTTCTCCGGGTCCCTGCTCACTCGCTCACCCATCGCCTCCCTCAGCATTCCTGAGTGACAACTTGGGCCACAGATGGACCAGATCCCAGGATGGCCTGGGGGATTCTCTGTCCCTCCCACTCCGTCAGCTCCTGGTGGTCCCAGGGGCTTGGTCACCACCACATCCCCAGTGCCCAGCCCGGAGCAGATGCCCAAGAAATACCTGCCCCACAAACTCCTGCTGTTCTCTGTGCCACACACACAGCAGGAGCTGAAGGCCGGCTCGTGGCTGCTGTACGCCCAGTACCTCCCTGGAGCCCGACCCCACGCCCTTGGGGACACTGGGACAGGACAGCTGCAGCTCACACTGCTGGGGCCACTCAGCCCCTGCACACACCAATCCTCACGAGAACCTTACAAGATGGGCAGGGTTCTCACAGCCCCATCGACAAACAGGGAAACCGAGGCTCTGAGAGGCTATGGCGCAGCTCGGCATGTGTGGAGCTGTCTGGGGACCCCGGGTCTTGCGGCTGAGAGGAGCAGAAGGGCATCGGGCCGCGGGGCAGACGTGGCTGCGTGTGAGGGACAGGGCGCGACGCTGTCCCCGCCCCACACCTCCCTGAGCTGCGGAGGAGGCAGACGCCAGTGGACAGCCCTGCACCACCTGGGCCTCAGTGACCGCAGAGGCTGCCCAGTGCCAACTGCCCCACGCTGCCTGGAGACGGCCACCCCCCGAGGCGCTTCTCATACGTCTCTCAGCCTCTGCTCTGACCTCCGGCAGGCCCGTGGGAACAGCTTTCAAAACATGCCCGGAATCTGGCCACTTCATACCTCCGCCGGCCCCTGGGTCCCCCGTGGAAGCCGAGTCACATCCCGTCCGTCCTCTGCTCAGGGGCCTCCTCGTGGCCCCTCACGTCCACCCAGCCTCGGTCGGGTGCTCCCTCTGCCTGGCGCCTCCCACCGGAGAACCCCCTGACCTGCCCCCCTGGGCACCACGGCCACCCCATCCCCGGCATCTGGGTCCGTGGATCCCACAGCCTCCGCGTGTGGCAGCCTGGCTGGACCCCAGGCCCTTCTCCGGGCTGGGCCAGTACTTGCCATGTGGGGGCCATGGAGCCAGCCAGGGCCCCGGCTTCCAGTCCCAGCTCTGCCAGGAGACCTCAGACGTCACTAGGTCTGGGACAGCGGCTACCTCCCTCCTGAGAGTCACGTCGAGATCATGGGCTGTGACTGGTTTTGAGAAAAGTTAAAGCAACCTGGCAAATGAGGAGACCTTCCCTCCGTCTCCGCCCTGCCTGCACCAGTTCCGAGAGCAGGCCCGGCAGATCAAAACGCCTGTTATACAGGCGATGAGGCAGAGGCAAAGCCAGACCCCAGGCTCTCTGTGCCCTCTGGGACGTAGCTGGTCAACGACAATTGGGCGAGGGAGCCCAGGGCGGGCGGCACCGCCTGGCTTCTCTGGGCATCTCCACCTGCAGAGCCTGCTGTGGGCAGGGGCCATGGGCTGGTGGCTCAGAGCTGGGAAGCGTGAGAGGGCAGACCCTGGGGGCCGCCCAGGAAGCCCACCCACAGGCCCAGCTGGTCCCATCCCCCCCAGGCACCCTGCCCAGGGACCCGCTCTAGCATGCATCCCAGGACGCGAAGGGCATGAGGGTGCCCTGGGAGCACAACGTGGCTCGGGCAGGGGCCTCCTGCCCGGGAACTGGGATCTGAACGTAGGAGGCCTCTGCTGCGCTTTCAGCCCTGCTGCCCCCAGGGCCTCAGTCTTCCCATCTGCAAAGTGGGGGCTGGGGAGGATGTGGAAGGCGCTGGGTTCCAGGACCCCCAAATGACGCTTCTTGGAGCAAGTGGGACACTCGGCGCTGGCTGAGAGGGGAAAGCAAAGGCCAAGGGTGGGGCCGCCCAGGGGTGGGAGCTCAGTTCTGGCTTTGCGCTTTCCCCACTGATGAAATGGTGATACAAGCTAGCTTTTCAGACCCTGGATCTGGGGACCAGACAAGCCTGGACACCTGCATTCTTTCACAGCCCACATCAGCAAGACCCATCCACGCTTCTTTCAGCAGCCATCCAGGAGCTGGGATTTCTCCCCTCCTCTCACACCGCCTGCTCCAGAGCAGTAGCCATCCTTGCTCCTGTCTTGCCCCGGAGCAGCCAGAGGGAGCCCAGGACATCCCACCCGCCCTCTGCTCAGGACCCTCCCAGGCACCCACCTCACCCGGAGTCAAGGCCAAGTCCTCACAATGCTTTCCACGGCCCCGCACCACCTGCCCCCAAGACCTCTTGACGTCCTCTGCTATGCGGCCTCTCCGTCTTCTCGTCCCTGCTGCTCCCAATACACATCAGGCATCCTAGAGCCTTTGCACTTGCCGCCCCTTCCACGTGGAGTGCCGTTCCCACCATAGCTCCCTTCCTTGCCTCCTTCCCAGGGCGGCCGTCCCAGACACCTGACTCTAAACAACAGCCCTTGGGACCTCCCTGGTGGTCCAATGGTTAAGACTCTGCGCTTCCAATGCAGGGGCCAAGGGTTCGATCCCTGGTGGGGGAACTAAGATCCCACGTGACGCATAGCGCAGCCAAAACAAAGAAGAGCCCTTTCCTGACGCCCGACCTTATTTCTCACCAGCCTTGCTCTCTAGGACACTCTACACTTTCTCGTCCACTGCCTCCAGACGGTCGGTCCCAGGAGCCCCCAGCACCTACAACAACGTTGCGCAACACACAGTAGGTGTTCAACAAGCACTTGTGGAATGAATCCTAGTTCTTCTACCTCCAAGGTGCAAGCCCCTGGGCACGTCAGTCACTTTCCCTGCCTCAGATTCCTCCTCTGTAAAATGGGCAGAGCAGTTTGGACAACGCCCCACCCCCCACCAACAAGGCTGAGGATAAAGCGACTCCCTGTGCGTGGGGCCTCCTGAGGACTGAATGCGCACAGCTGCTCAAACCTCTTCCCTCCCCAGACCTGGAGGCTGCTGGAGGCTCCTCAGCCCAGCTGTGCCAGGGGATGGCCGGTACACACCTGCACCTGGAGCCCCAGGGCCACTCTGCCTCTCGGCCTCAGTGCCCACATCTCTCACAGGCGCAGTGAGCTGGCCTCCGGGAACTGCCTGCAGGTTAGGAGACACCACGGCAAGCCGTTCCCCTCCCCAGCTGAGGCGGGGTGGGGGCTTGGGCACAGATGACTCCCCGCCCCCCATATACACCCAGACCAGGTCCGGCCTGGCTGCACAGCCCCCGTCTCGCAGGCAGGCAAGGAGCTACTCCCGGGCATGGCTGGGGATCCCGGTCCACTTTACGGTTAGCCAAATGAGCAGTAGGCAACAGAGGTGCAAGTTTAGAAAGATGGCTGGTCACATCCAGCTCTGACCACAGCCAAGTCTAGAGGGGTGTCCTTTGGCTGTACTCACTAGGGAAAGAAAGAAGGAAAACCCAAAACATTCCCTTTTTCTTCTTTCTCTGAGTGTCTAGGGCCTCCTGAGCTCCCCAAGGGAATCTAAGGCCTCTCTGGAGCCTCAAAAGGAGGATTTGAAAAGCCATGGGGCCTCGTCCAACGAGAGCAGCGGGGCTCGGAGAGTCACGGCCAGCCAGCCAGCCGGGCCACTGCAGGCAGTGTGGCGGTGGAAGTACATGCCTCCAGGTGGAAAGACGCGTGTCTGAGTTCCGGCCTGCGCTCCTCCCCTGCACCGGCCTCGGCTCACTCCCCTGAGCTGCGGTGGTGATGTCCAGGTCACAGGGATGTTGTGACAGGGATGTGCTGGGCCCAGCTCAATGCACAGCACAGCCCAAAGGGGGCTTCTGAGGAAGGTCCGCGCTCCAGGCCCCAGCCCCTCCCGGCTGTCCAAGTGCAGGTGGGAGGAGTGGGCCCAAGCAGGACCCCATCCAGGCTCTGCGCATCCCCCCCACCTCAGGAAGCCTTCCCCTTCCCTCCTCAGAAATGGGCACAGTGGCCCATAAGGACCCTTCCAGCTTGGACACTGCCACAGGGGGCCCAGCTGGGAGGGAAGAAAAAGTTATTAAGGCAGAAGGGGTGGGACACAGGGATGAAAGTTCACTCCTCCATTTCATAATTCCACTTCCCATCCCCAGATCTCTTAGGCAGAGGGAGTGTGGGCTAGTAAGTGGTGGAACCTTTCTCTACAGGAAATGAGGACTTGACGTTGCTTCTGGTTTAAAAAGTAATGCCCAGGGACTTCCCTGGCGGTCCAGTGCTTAAGACTCTGCACTTCCAGTGCTTCCACTGCAGGGGGCACGCGTTCAATCCCTGGTGGGGGAACTAAGATCCCGCATGCTGCACCTCTTGGCCAAAATAATTAATAATAATAATAATAATAATAATACCCAGTCAGTGTTCACCAACATTTACTACCTGCCGCAGGCGCTGTTCTGAATCTTACTCTTACTGGGGCATCTGGTCCTTACCACCAGCCAGCAGTTATGCGCTGGGGTTAACCCCATTGTAGAGATGGAGAAACTGGAGCGCACAGAGATGAAGCAACTTAGCCAAAGTCCCAGAGCCTCTGGGGTCTGATGGCGACACCATCCCTCTACACCCCCTGCCCCTTCCAGGCAGAAGTCCCTCTGTCTGTCAGCCCCGGGTCGGCCCAGAGGATTCTTCCAATCCCCTTGGTGCAGAAAAGCTAAGGTTCCCAGGTGCAGCCAGAAGCCATTGAACATCGGGGAAAGGGGAGGTGGTGGCTCACCACGGTCCCCAGGACCTCGGCAGCAGCCCGGAAAACAGCCAGGCCGAGCAGGTGCGGGTTCCCCGGGGCCGAGGCGGGATCGGAGCTGCCCGGCGCCTGCCTCCACCTCCCCGGGGCCCTCTCCACCCCGGGCGCCCGGCGCGGGCTCGACTCTCCCGGCAGCCCGCCTCCACCCGGCCCGCGAGTGCGCCCCCAGCCCAGCGGCGCGCAGACAAAAGGCGGGGGCGGGCCGGGCCCCGCGTTACCGTTGAGCCGGACGGTGAACTGGCGGCGCCTGCGGTCGTGCTCCACGCGGATGGGGCAGCCCTGCTCCGGCGCGCCCGGCGGCACGGCGGCCGGCGAGTGCGCCATGGGCGCTGGGACCTGGGCTGCGGGCGCGCGGCGGGCTCCGCGAGAGGCGCGCGGACCCGCACAGCGGGCCGACCGCAGGCGGCGGCGCAGAAACTGACACTCGGCGGCGGCAGCAACAAAAAGGGGGGCAGGAAATCAGCTGTGCGGTCACGTGCAGCGCGCGGCCAGTAAGCGCGCGGCCGCTCTGTTTTGGTGCATTCCGTTTGGCTCTTAAAGGCGCCGCGCCGCTCACAGCTTCGCGCCTGGGCCCTTGGGCCTCTGGCCTCAGCTGGCAGGAGACTTTGGGGCCCGCACGGACCCCTTCTCAAAGACACGTGACGGGGCTTCCCTGGTGGCGCAGTGGTTGAGAGTCCGCCTGCCGATGCTGGGGACCACGGGTTCGTGCCCCGGTCCGGAAAGATCCCACATGCCGCGGAGCGGCTGGGCCCGTGAGCCATGGCCGCTGAGCCTGCGCGTCCGGAGCCTGTGCTCCGCAACGGGAGAAGCCACAGCAGTGAAAGGCCCGCGTACAGCAAAAAAAAAAAAAGACACGTGACGACCTGTAGGGCAATTCTCACCGTCCCCTCGCAGCCACCAGTTGTTGTTTTTTTTTTTTTTTTTTTTTTTTTTTTTTTTTGCGGTACGCGGGCCTCTCACTGTTGTGGCCTCTCCCGTTGCGGAGCACAGGCTCCGGAAGCGCAAGCTCAGCGGCCATGGCTCACGGGCCCAGCCGCTCCGCGGCATGTGGGATCTTCCCGGACCGGGGCACGAACCCGTGTCCTCTGCATCGGCAGGCGGACTCTCAACCACTGCGCCACCAGGGAAGCCCCCAGTTGTTGTTTTTTTAAAATTTATTTAGTTTTGGCTGCGTTGGGTCTTCGTTGCTGCCCGCGGGCTTTCTCTAGTTGTGGAGAGCGGGGGCTACTTTTTGGGGTGCGCGGGTTTCTCATTGCGGTGGCTTCTCTTGCTGTGGATCATGGGCTCTAGGCACGCGGGTTTCAGTAGTTGTGGCTCACAGGCTCAGTAGTTGTAGTGCACGGGCTTAGTTGCTCCGCGGCATGTGGGATCTTCCCGGACCAGGGCTTAGAACCCGTGTCCCGTGCATTGGCAGGCGGACTCTCAACCACTGCGCCAGCAGGGAAGTTCCTCGCAGCCACCACTTATTAAGCGCTTGCTGTGTGCCTGGCCTCAGCAAAGCCCCAAGGAAGCCTGGGAAGTAGGTTCGCTTAACCCCTTGTCACCGGGAGGACAGGGGCCCGGGGAGATCTGCGAGGTCACCTTGCTTGCTTTGGATCCGGTGAAATGCCACCTCTACCCCAGAGGCAGCAGCGCGGGAAGCGCCTTGGAGATCCCTGGAGCCACTCAAGGCGGGGCGGGGGGGGGGAGGACTGAGTCCCAAGAGTTCCAGGGACTTGCTTGAGGACACACAGGACTGGGGGTGTGAGGACCAGACTACTTTTTTGAAAGGGGACTGGACAACCCCTCCCCACCCCCAGCTTTGCTCAGATCAGAAGCAGCCCACCGAGTCAGGTGACTGCAGGTTTTACTAGTTCGTTAATGAAGGTGTAAGCATGACGTCACTCCCACGTGACCACTGCCCAATACCAGATACCCGACCCTTGTGTTTCCCCCTTCCTGCCAGTGCCCCACCCCTTGACTAATTTGCTTTTCCTAGAACTTCATGTAAACAGTATCATATAGTCTGCACTTTCAGGGTCGTTTCTTTTTTTCAACATTTTATGTGTGAGGTTAATCCTTGTGGTTGTATCTTTTTCATCACTGAGTAGTATTCCATTGTGTACATATTCCACAATTTAGCCGCCTGCTGTTGATGGGCGTTTGGGTTGTTTCTGACTGTTACGAATAAACGTACTGTGGACATTCTTGAACATGGTGCTCCTTGCAGGTGGCTGCGTCTTGTAGTCAGTGTACCTTGAATTTTATGAGGACTTGCCAGGCCATTTTCCAAAGTGGTTGTACCATTTTTACACTCCTGCCGACAATTTTGAGAGTTACGTTTGGTGCTGTCAGTCCCTTTAGTTCTAGCCATCTGATGAGTGTGAAGTCATCGCTCACTGGCTTAAGTTTGCATTCCCCTGATGACCCATGACGGTGAACCTTTTTCATCCACTCCTTGACCGTTTGGATATCTACTTTTGTAGTGCCTGTTTAAGTTTGTTTGTTTTTCGTTTTGGAGTTCTTTTTCTTGTCTGGTTATTAGTCCTTTGTCAGATATATTTATTGAGAATATCCTATCCTAGCAGATTTAAAAAAAATAAGTGTGTGTTGTGTCACAGAGTTTGGAAACAAAACAAGGCTGAGGAGTGAGTCATAACATACAAGGAGATAGAAGAGGATCCTGGGGTCAGAGGGGGTCTTGACTTGAGCTGAGTCAGGGCTGGCTGCAATCCTGAGCAAGACGTAATCTTGTGTGTGTCTCAGGTGATTTCTTTGTCTCCAAATAAACTTGAGTGGTGTGGGGAAGCCAGAAGAAGTTTCCATCAACTGGAAATTCCATCAACTGGCTATGCCGTTTCCCATGCTGGGCCTTTGCACGCGCTGCTGTCCAAGCATCACCTCCCTTGGAAGGCCCTCATCGAAGCTCCTCAGTCCTCCTGGGTACAGGGGAGATTCCTGGCAGGGCCGAGGGCACACCAAGTCCACCATAAGAGCCCAGGATCCTCCCTGTTTTTGATTCCCTTCTTTCTGTCCTAGTTTTAAATGTCTATTATCTCGTTGGGGTCTTTAAACCTTGCAGAAAACCTTTGTGGAACAGGCAGTGGATCAATCAAAGAATAAAGCAAGCAATCAGTCTTTACAGAGTTGAAAGGACTTGCCTCTATCTTTCAACACCAAAGCATGCTGGTCATGGAGGAGCCTTGGGGAGGGGGCTCCTGAATGAACCTGTGACCCCCCCCAAAGTTAGAAAGCAAAGCTGGGTCCCAGCAGTCCTGGGGAGATGGGCCCTGGGTCATGAAAGCCCCAATGGCCAAGGCTTGGTGGGGCCACACGGAGACCGGGTCCCATGTATTGTACATAGGGTATCATTTATTCAGTCAGCCATTAATTCATTTAGCAAATATTTATTGAGCACCTACTGTGTGTCAGTCACTATTCTAGGGGCACCCAGTGAACAAACAGACCAAACTCCTTGCCCTTCAGGAGCTGACATTCTAGGGGAGGGAGAGGCACCAAGAAGGAAATAAATCCGTGGTCCGTCTCACTGAGACAAGGGCCCAGGGAGACTCAGTCGGGGGGAGGGGAGGAGGTGCCTTTGGAGAGGTTTCAGAGGGGGTATCGAGGACAGACCTCTACAGACCGGGCTTTTTTAATGAAAGACTTGAAGGAAGTGAGGGAGCCTGGTCCAGGCAGAGAGAACAGCCAGTGCAAAGACCCTGGGGTGGAGCTGAGGCCATGTGGCGTCTCCAGCTTTTATTCTGAGCCAGGAGGGGCCGTGGGAGGGTTCTGAACAGACCAGGGATCTTAGGGTTTTTGTTTGTTTGTTTTTTAATGTTGGAAAATTTCAAACACATATGTAAGTAGAGAGAATTATAAAATGAAGCCCAGCGTACCCATCGTGGCTGTGGTGTTTGTTTCTGTGTTTTTTTCTTTTATTAAAAAACATTTTAGGTAGTGTTTACATATAGCAAAAATTCCCCCTTTTTATAGTTTTGACAAATGTGTACCCCGTGCAGCTGCATCACAACCCAGTTGTAAAGCACTTTTATGAGCCCCGACCCCGTGCTGTTCACCAGCCCCACATCCTCCCCGGGGAGCTCACCGTCCCGCCCAGCGGCCCCCTCCCCGCCTCCACCCTGGGACAGAGCCTCTCCTGTCCTTCCTGCCTAGTGGATGCACGAGGGGCCTGACTTACAATCTTCCGAATAATCAGGAAGATATCCAGGAGACCGAGCCCCTCCGAGGTCCACGCCTGGGGTGGCGTGTCCTCCCGGGTGGCTTCTCCTCCTGCGACGTCATTCCTTCCTTCCTTGTATGGAGCAAGTGCCCTGGTTCTAGAGTCTGGAACTCGGCAAATAAGGCACCAAAACTGCTCATGTGAGCTCTTTACACACAGGCAGTGTTTCCTCCAGCACACGTGGACTCATAGTCACTGTTTTGTAGTCTTTTTTCCCACTTAACAGTATAATGTGAGCAAGTTCCTTTGTTAATAGATAGGAAACCACAGAATCATTCTTTAAGAATACTCTTATATTTAATTTTTGATTATGTAATATAGTCACATGTTTCCAAAACTAAAACAAAATGTACACAAGCCCCAGGGGACACTCAACCTCCCTCTCCCATCTTCCCCCGCCTCACAGAGGGAAGCATCCTCACTTGTCATGAATTTTTTCCAGTTTTCCACACATAAACCCAAGTAAATACAAATGTATATTCTTTCTTCCCATTTGAACCCCAAAGTTAGCATATAAACCCAAAGTGAAGCCTGTCACTGAGCCATGGGTCCTGCAGCCCGGTCAGTGCCAGCACGTGCCGAGGACCCGCCCTCCGCCCAGTGTGTGGTCATCCGCTGAGTGGACACCATGACGTCAGTAGCAGAGGACAAGGCCCTGGCAGCCCCCCCGCCCCACGGCCCTTTATTGTCAGGCACTTGAGTCATTTCTAAATACAGCCTCTGTCACGACTGCGGCTCTTCCATCTTAAGGAGACAATGATCCTCTGAGCGGCCCCTGTCACTGGGCCGTCGGGTCAGGCGCCAGGATCTCACTGCACTGGGTGTGTGCTGGGTGCTTCCGGGCAAGGTCTCATTTTCTCTCTCACCCCCGTGAGGGGCCAGGGTCCATCGAGCGAGAGCAGGGGCCGCTGAAGCTCTCTGGGGGGAGGTGGTGGAGCCAGGACTCGGACCCGGGAAGGCTGAGTCCAGGGCTGATGTTTCAGGTGGAGGACAGGTCGGGCCTCCGGGCAGGCCTGGCCAAGGACCTCCCTAGACGGCCGGAGGCCCTGAGGCCCTTGGGGTAGATCGGGGCCAACAGTGCAATGGGGGCGGGCCCAGGCCTGCTATGGCGCAGGGACTGGGAAGGCAGGCGGGTGCTAGGCAAAAGGGGTCAGTGCGGAGTGTGGCAAAGTGGGGCTTCCTGCCCTGCCTCCCCCACTGGGGCTGACAGCTCACGTGGGAAACCTGGCGGGTCTTCTGACGTTTCAGTGAGAGCTGGAAAGAAGAAATGAAGCGAGGCCTCCTAATGCTCAAATGATGGCAACTGACTAACTGCACAATTACACGTGGCTACTGCCTGCTCGTAAAAGGTTAGCAGAGGGAGACAGAGGGTCTGGCAGGTAACGTCCGTCTACACGTTCATTGCAGGATTCTGGCCCATTTTCTGGAGATGCAAATTTTTTTTTTTTTTTTGCGGTACGCGGGCCTCTCACTGTTGTGGCCTCTCCCGTTGCGAAGCACAGGCTCCGGACGCGCAGGCTCAGTGGTCATGGCTCACGGGCCCAGCCGCTCTGCGGCATGTGGGATCCTCCCGGACCGGGGCACGAACGCACGTCCCCTGCATCGGCAGGCGGACTCTCAACCACTGCGCCACCAGGGAAGCCCTGGAGTTGTAAATTTTTTAAAATTAAAAATGTGGGGAAAAAAAAAAAAATGTGGGGACTTCCCTGGCGTTCCAGTGGTTAGGACTCCGTGCTTCCACTGCAGGGGGCACGGGTTCGATCCCTGGTCGGGGAACTAAGATCCCACATGCCGCTCAGCGCGGCTCAAAAAAAAAATATATGGGAAAAAAGAGATAAAACCAAGTAGAATATGTGAATCTTGTCAGATCCTGGTTTGAAAAAAAAATCAGCCATAAAAAACATGCGGGGTTAATGGGATACTTGAAGGTGGCGGGTGTATTAGGTGTCTGTGGCATGATGGCTTTTTTCTTAGGTGGGATAATCGTGTTGTGGTTACGAGGAAAATGTATTTGTTCTCCAGGGACACATGCTGAAGGGTTCAGAGAAAAAGGTTATGCCAGTGAGAGAGCCCAGGAGCTCCGCGTGAACATGGCTGGCCCAGGCTGCTACTTCCTGTGTGATTTAAGCTTTGCATAATACAAATTTGAGGGGAAAGGGGGGAAAAGGCAGGCATGGAGGGAAAGCAGAATGTGTGTGGGTGCTAACTGTGGCCCCCAGTTTTCCACCTGTCATTTAGCCAGTTTGCTCCCACGAGCCGGGGAAACTGAGGCCCAGGGAGGAGGGAGTGTCCCCTCTGGCCGCTGACCTACCTTCCTGATTGGTTTCCCCACCCAGCGTGAGAGCAGGTGTCGGCCACGTGGGGACGGGGCCCAGGCAGCGCTTTCCAGGCCTTCGTCTCTCTCCCCCCACTTTATGGAGGTGGAAACTGAGGCCCAGAGAGAAGTGAATGGACTGGGCTGTTCATCAAAGGCCTCAGGCCTCCCGTTTTCCCTCTGTCCCCAGAGCAAGGACACTAGCTTTGGAGTCGGCAGGTCCGGCTCTGTCGCCGGCTTTGTTGTGTGACCTGGGGGACTCACCTGACCTCTCTGAGCCACAGCTTCGGGTGAGAAGGCTCCTGCCTGCTGCCCTGTGCACATTGGTGCTGTCACATGTCCTTCTGCCTTGCGTCCTTGAAATCTCAGCATCTCCAGCAGCCTTCCCACAGGCTGCCCTGGGCCTGAGCCCTTCCCTCCACAGCCTTGGCTGCCCCAGCCCTGGCTCCACCTGAGGCTTTCCCACCGGCCTCACTGCCAGCCTGTCCACATCCCCTCAGGTCAGCATTTGCCACAGGCTTCGGAGCCATCACGTCACCTTCTGAGCCTTGGTTTTCTCACCTGTGACACAGCAGAGACTGCCCCAACAGGAAGGGAAGACAGGCTTCCCTCCACCCTGCCCCCTCAGCTTTAATAAGGTACAATTTGCATACAATAAAATTCACCATTTAAGTGTGTTTGACAGTTTTTGGCAAATGTATAGTTAAGCAACGACCACCACCAGCATCATTTCCTTTATCACAAGTTCCCTTGAGCTCCTTTGCGGTTAACCCACCGCCCCCACCCTGGCAGCCACGGCTCTGTCTTATGTCTAGTTTTGCCTTTTCCACAATGGCATTCAAACGGAATCCTGCCGAGTGTCACCTTTTAGGTCTGGCATCTTGGACTCAACGCCCTTGGGACGCACCGTGTTGTTCGCATATCTGGAGTTCGTTTCTTTGTTTCTGAGGAGTCGCCCATTGACGGACTGACCACATTCGTCTGTCCATTCGCAAGTTCTGTGGGCATTTGCGGTCTTTCCAGGATTTAGTTATAATGAATAAAGCTGCTATTAATACTTACATACAAGTTTTGTGTGTGTGTCAGTGTAGGTTTTCATTTCTCTTAGGAGTAGAATGGTTGGGTCGTAGGTAGGTATAGATTTGATTTTATAGGAGATTGCCAACATGTTTGTAGCAGATGTAAGCTTTTATATGTAGGATGGATAAACAACAAGGTCCTACTGTATAGCACAGAGAACTATATTCAATATCCTATGAAAAACCATAATGGCATTGGGGGCTTCCCTGGTGGCGCAGTGGTTGAGAGGTCGCCTGCTGATGCAGGGGACGCGGGTTCGTGCCCCGGTCCGGGAGGATCCCACATGCCGCGGAGCGGCTGGGCCCGTGAGCCATGGCCGCTGAGCCTGCACATCTGGAGCCTGTGCTCCGCAATGGGAGAGGCCACAACAGTGAGAGGCCCGCGTACAGAAAAAAAAAAAAGTAAAAAAAAAAAAACCATAATGGCAAAGAGTATGAAAAAATATATGTACATGTGTAAGTGAGTACTTTGCTGTAGAGCAGTAATTAACACAACATTGTAAATCAACTAGACTTCAATGTTTAAAAATCTGTGTATAAAAAAACACCTTAGCTGTCCTAACAGGTGTGCGATGGACGCTTTCCGCGGTCTCAGTTTGCATCCCTGGTGACTGGTGGTGAAAGCGTCTTTTCATCGGCTTGTTTGCTGTCTGGATAGCTTCCTTGGTGAGGTGTCTGTTCAGGCCTTTTGCACATTTTTTATTAAGTTGTTTGTTTTCTTATGATTGACTTGTAAGCATTCTTTGTATATTCGGGGTACAAACCCTTTATCAGACATGTGTTTTGCAAATATTTTCTCTCAGGGTTGTTTTGAGAATTAAATAACACCATACACACTGAGTAAGTGGGTACTCTTATCGTTATTATTCTTTTTGCTACTGTTATTTATCACTCTGTTTTGTCCTGTGGATAGAATAAGACCTCACGCCTCTCCGCGCAAACTCCTCGTGGCACCTGCAACAAGGCTGCCCGAACCCCATCCCCCCAGGTCCCCTTTGCTGGGACTCCCTGAGGGGGCCCAGCCTCCGCTGGAGCCCAGGACATCCGTGTTGTTTGTTGTTTACATGTTCGCTTATCTAAACCATCCAGCTGGCCCTGGCCGCTTGGCTGGGCCCAGAGGAGGCTGCAGAGATGGCCTCGCCTCACCCGCCCCACTCTGCCCGCTGGACCGAGCCACATCCCGTCCGATCTCCAGCCCACGCTCCTCGTGCCAGCATGCACAGACACGCCGCTCATCTGAACCTCCTCACAGCACCCAGGACCCGAGTCCCGTGTGCCAGACGAGACAGGGGAGGCTCAAGGAGCCGGTGTGGCCGCCCAGAGTCCACAGCCCAGAAGGGGTGCTGCGGAGACCCTGGCTCTCATGCCCTGAGTGTGTCATCTGCAGCACTGTCACTTGGCAAACGTCCCCCAGGCTGAGTGGAGGACCAGGGGAAGCAGACAGGGACCACTGAGCACCTGGCTCTGCGTGAGTGATCTCCCTCCAGGGAGTAGCTGTTATGGTCCCATTTTACAGATGAGGAAACTGAGGCTGAGAGAGAACAAGTGACTCAATAAATCAGTGGCAGAGTAGGATTTGAGCCCAGGTACCCTGGCCCCTCAGCCTGAGTGCTCGACTGCTGGGCCAGGCTGAACCCATGGCCTCTGTCCCTTCTGCGGGGCCTGCCCCAACTGGGTGAGGGTGGCGTGCACCTCAATGACCGTCACAATACCCGTGGGAAGTCAGCCACGCCACCCCCACTTCACCCATGACTGCCCACTTCCCTTCTCCCTTCAAGCTCATTGTGACCCCCCTCCCTGTCTCTGTACCCTCGTCTGTGCCGGGCTGCTTCCCGACTGCCCTCCAGACCCGAGCACCTCCTATTCAGTAGACCCTTCCGTGTGGACATGGCTGGCTCAGAGCCTCTGCTGGCCCCAGAGTGCGGAGGGCAACGTAGCCACATCTGGCTACACTGAGGAGCGTGTGCCCTTTTCCAGCCGCCCCCTAGGGACTGTCTTCCTCGGATACACTCACGTGGGTGGGAAATGGTGTTTGCACGAAGACATTCATTGTCAGCGCAGAAGACCGGAAGGCTCCCGAATGCCTGCCAGCAGGGGACTACTGAGTGCCTTGCGGGGGGAGTCACTCTGTGGACACTCTGTAGGCCGCTGTGACGAGGACGGCTGCTCTCCCCATGCTGAGCTGAAAGGACACTCGGGGCCTTGGGACGGCGTATGGAGAACAGAGGCTGCCTTGCCGCGCAAAGATGCACACGGGCTACATCGCGGGGGGGCACCCGGGCGTCGGGGGACAGAGCCGGGGACACTTTTCACTCTATGTCTTATCCCTGTTTGAATTTCGAACTGAAATGTCTCCCTCCTCCGGAGGTCACCTCTGATTCCACCCCCTGAAGTGTCCCCACCACAGTGTTGTTTTGAGTAACTTGCGGGTCGGGTGACGAACCCCCCCTTTTCTAACACTGCTGCCCGCCCACGAGTTCTTGGGGAGCGCCTCCCACCAGCCCTTCCCTTGTGGCCTTTGGGTTATACCAGGCAGCCCTGAGGGAGGGGCCTGGCGTCTAGCTCAAGACCCTAGGCGGCCTCTGAGTTGGCCCAGATCCTAGCCCTGTTCCTGCCTGACCTCAGGAGGGGGCTGGTTTCTCAACCCAGCCTCGCTGAAGCTCTGACTGTGTGCTGGGCACATTCTAATCCTCACCCTGACTCTTAAGAGTGAAGACCATTAAAATACCCGCTTTACGGAGGAGGAAACTGAGGCTCAGAGATCCCTTAACTCGCCTGGGGTCACACACTAGTGAGGGAAGAGCCAGAATTCCACCCTAGTGAGGCTTCCGGCAGCCCTTGGAGGGATATGGCTCTTCCTGGAGCTGCGAGGCCCCTCAGCCTGTAGGTGCCTTTCTCCTGCCCTGGATGAGGCTGGAACCTCAAAGATGCGCTGTCCTGGGACTGAGGTCTCCGAGCCAGTGTGATGAGGGCAGAACAGGGCTTTCGGGAGCCCAGAGGAGGGAACGGTAATTCCACCCGGAGCAGCGGGGAGGGCTTCCTGGGGAAGGTGGTGCTGGCACTCAGCCTGCAAAGATGAGGTGGCCGTCAAATCTTCAGTCCAACGTGTTCCCACCAAACTCGCTATCTTCTCTTCCCACACCTACTGCCCCACCCCATTTTATTTTATGATTGACACCCTCCTCCAGGCCCTGGAGGAGGCTGCGAGCCTCCCTGTAACCCTGGCCTCCTCCCTTGGCCTCTACCCACTTCCTACCAGCCACTAAGGCTTCCGAGTCTTTCTCAGATCCCGTCCCCACCTTCCAGCCCCACTCCTGTCCCACAGGGACTTGCTCCAGCCTCCTCCCTGGAGGAGGAAGTCCCCGCTGGGTCCCTGCCCTGTGAGTCACGCTGTCACATGGGAAGTGCGGTAGGTAGCTCTGGGAACGGTCACTGCCCATGACAGCTGCAGAAGGGGTGTGGAGGTTTTGAAAAATGGCTGCAAGTTCTGTCATTCCACTCATTGTGGGGCAGGGTCGACGTCTCCGCCCCTTAGCACTGGGCGGGTTGCTTTGGTCCATAGAGTCAGGCGGCAGCAATACCAGCAGAAAGGACCATGCAGCTTCCACCCTCTGTCCAGCCCCTGTGAGGAAGCCCTGGCCAGGGACGGAGGTTGTGTGGAGGGGCTCCAGCCCAGGAGTCCTCCCAGCCCAAGTGCCAGACTTGGAAATGAATGGAAATGAAGGGCCTCCGGATGAGGCCCCAGACATCGTGGGACAGAGACAGCATGGTAAAAGAGTTGTTTAACACCAGTGAGTTTAGGGAGGTTGGAATGCGGCAGGAGATGAGCAGAGGGGGATTTTGTGACTTTCCCCATCTCTGATGTCATTCCTTTCTCGACACATTTCTGCAGGGACCTCTGAGGGGCTGGGGGCTGCGGAGGCGGTGCTGTCTTGGAACTCGGCCCAGGGTCAAACCCTAGAGCCACTGTTTACCCCTTCCCTGTGAAACTACGGGGCTGGATTAGAATCAGGGGACATTGGGCATGACCATCTGCTCCCCGCAAACCACTACATATACCCAGCCCCTGACACCACTGGAGTAGAGTCTTGGGTCACTTCGTGGTGTCAAGTCTCATGAGGATCAATTTGGGTAATCCAGGAAGGCTGCATGTAGGAGGCAGGATTTAGTTGTAAAGAACAGTCAGAGTCAAAAATAATGATGTCATTTTGCTTGTTTACATTAAAATATCAAAATAATATATTAACTGACTTTTTTAACATATTAAAATATTATATATTTAATTTATATTAAAAATAACAAATAATTCTTGGGACTTCCCTGCTGGCGCAGTGGTTAAGAATCCGCCTGCCAGTGCAGGGTACATGGGTTTGAGCCCTGGTCCGGAAAGATCCCGCATGCCGCGGAGCAACTAAGCCCGTGCACCACAACTACTGAGCCTGTGCTGTAGAGCCCACAAGCCACAACTACTGAGCCCGTGAGCCACAACTACTGAAGCCCACGTGCTACAACTACTGAAGCCCGTGTGCTTAGAGCCCGTGCTCCGCACCAAGAGAAGCCACCGCAATGAGAAGCCCGTGCACCGCAACGAAGAGTAGCCCCCGCTCACCGCAGCTAGAGAAAGCCCACGCACAGCAACAAAGACCCAACGCACCCAAAATTAAAAATAAATAAATAAATAAATTTATTAAAAAAACAACAACAAATAATTCTTGCAGAAATGTTTGAAAAGAAAAGCATACCGAAGATAAACACATTCCTTGTGAACTTAGGCCCAGATATCATTACGGCTGGCCTGCTGGAGTACTTCCTGCCTTCCCCCCTTGCAACTGGGACCAGGCTGCAACTTTGGGCAAACTTTCCCAGTGGTTCAAACAAGCCACAAACCGGCTGGCAGAAGCGGGTGTTCCCACCAGCAGCAGAGGAAGCCAGGCCTGTGGCATGTGGTCCCGGCCGGCGTGGAGCCCTCCTCCCCTGCCCAGCCACCAACAAAAAGGTTATCATGCAGCTGGTGCCCTGGTCATTCAGAGAACAGCCCTGTGGAGGGACACCTCCGAGGGTGCCAGACCCAGCATCCTCCCTGCCACCTCTCGGCCCTCTAAGCCCCAAGCACAATAACCCCCAGGCCCAGGGCAGTGGAAGCCACTTGTCCGAGGAGCTGGGGGATCCTGGGGGCCGCCCAGCAAGTGTCAGAATCAGTCTGAGTCCTGGGCCTGGGGAGGAAATGAATTTCTTCCTCTGGGCATCAAGGCACCCCACCCCCAGCAGCCCGAGGGGGGAGGGCGGGAAATTCTTCTTTCTACCCGAGAGTGTTTGTGACCCTCCAAGTTCAAGCACTTGAACTTGTACTGTCTCTGGCTTTTCAGAGGACGACGTGTCGGCCGCTGGAGAGGGTCTGGGAGCAGAACGTTCCTCGCGGTGGGGCTCCGCGGTCCCAGGGCGCCAGGCCGTGCCCTCGCCCTAGGCCTGGGCAGCCGGAGGGAGACGCTGGTAGAAAAAACTCGACATTTATAGCATTTTCTGCTGCAAAGCGCTGGTCACAGTACCCCGTGGGGTACCACGCAGGACTGATCTGGGGCTCGACTCGGGGTCCGATGGCCGGTCGGCCCGGATTCCTCCCCGGCGGGCCCCTCGCGGGCCCCGCACCCACGCGACCGGCTCCGCACTCGGGCTCCGCTGGAAACCAGGCTGAGGGCAGAAGGGCGGCGCCGGGCGGGGTCGCAGGGCCAGCACCGCCGATGCTGTGGGAGGGCGTCTGGCCCGCAGGGCTCCTGGGAGACTTGCGTCTTTGTTCTTGAGCGGGTGGCCGGCAGGCCGGACAGCCCAGATCTTCTAAAAATATTCCATTTTTGGCTTTCCACGCCCCGGGCCTGCTGACCTCGTAGCCTCAGGCCCTCACTCCGCGGTCCTCGCCTCCTGCTTGGGCTGTACTCGAGACACGCTGGCCTTTAAGTGTTCCTTCAAGCGACTTCTAATTCTTATTAGATCGAGGCAGGCACATAGTGTTAGAAGTCAGACGGCACTGCAAGGCCTATGAGACCAGGAACAGAAAACCAGCAGCCACCTGCTTGCACCCGCTGACAAACAGGAACTGAGCACCTACTGTATACTGGGCTCTAGGCACTGGGGATGCAGCAGAGACCCAAACGGACCCTCCCTCAGCTGCCATTCTGGTGCGACTGCTTCCAACCCTTGTAGTTCCCCCTTACTTCTCAATCACATGCTTGTATTGCTATTTCTTTTCTCTCTTTTCGGTGTTAGACAGTATCTGATGCTTCCTACTACAGGCAAGGACTTAGTCCCTTCCACAAGGATCCCTGCACTTCCCCTGCCCCCAGTACTCACTCTCTTTTCGTCACAATTTTTGGATCTATCAGCATTTGGTGTTTTGGTTTACGTATTATGATTATGTAAATATTGTTCCCAGCTGAGCTGTGCAGTACTTTATGACTACATTTTCTTTTCTTTCTTTTTTAAAAATTAATTAATTAATTAATTATTTTTTGCTGTGTTGGGTCTTCATTGCTGCGCTCAGGCTTTCTCTAGTTGTGTCAAGCGGGGGCTACTCTTCGTTGCGGTGCACGGGCTTCTCATTGCGGTGGCTTCTCTTCTTGCAGAGCACGGGCTCTAGGTGCACGGGCTTCATTAGTTGTGGCACGGGGGCTCAGTAGTTGTGGCTGGCAGGCTCTAGAACGCAGGCTCAGTAGTTGTGGCGCACGGGCTTAGTTGCTCCGCGGCATGTGGGATCCTCCCGGACCAGGGCTCAAACCCGTGTCCCCTGCATTGGCAGGCAGATTCTTAACCACTGTGCCACCAGGGAAGTCCCAATGACTACATTTTCTATTTTGTGTTATTTGTTTTTCCAGGAGTTGATAATTGCCTTGTTTTCTTCTTACATCCAGCTGGGCATTGAGGGGGATCGTTTCAATCTGGGAACTCATGACCTTCGTTCTGGGAAGTTGGAAGGCAGAACTCCTCCTTTCACAAACTCTTAGCTTATTTTCTTTTCATCCCTGCCTGCCCTTTCCCCTCCAGAGGGACCTGGTGTCTCCCAGGCTGCTGTTTCTAGGGGCTGTCTGTAGGTGGTCTGGCCGCAGATTGGCTTCCTCCCCTGTAGACTTTCATTTCACTTTCCTCTACTCTCCTAAGTTGGTTACCATTTTTCTATTCATTTAACAGCTTCAAAAGTTTTATAGATTCTGTCCCTGTCATTGCCTTTCCTGTTCTCTTTGTCCTTGTGAGTTTGTGCCTTAAAGTTTTCTTATTTTACTTTTATTTTAGTGGAGTTTTGGGAGGGAAGGGAGAAAAATATCTCTGTTCAGTTCATGGTTAATTAGGGGTCCCCCTCACCTTCTCTTTGAGCATCTGCTGTGTGCCGTGGACTATTTAAAGTCGGCTCCTACACCCAGTTTCACATAGCTCCTTTTTTGTCACCCAAGTTTGAGCTCAGAAGAAACCTCCTCCAGGTAGGCCTCCTTGACCACCCATTTAATGGAGCCACCCCAGTGCCTCTCTATCATGTTGCCCTGCTTTACTTTTGTTTTTAGCCCTTATCACTATTTGAAATTAATGTATAGATTTACTTTCACTGATATATTTTCCTTCTTTTTCAACCTCCCCCAGAAGGCTGGCTTCATGACGGCAGGGACCCTGTCTGTTTTGCTCTTCACTGCCCCCTCAGCATGTAACATGGTGTCAGGCAAAAATAGATGTTCAGGAAATATGTGTTGAATGGATGGATGGAGTTGAGCCTGGGATCTTCAAGAGGCGATTTCAGCATAACTTAAGGAAGAAGCTGGTAATGGGCAGAGTTTCCTGGGAATGGAAGACACTGCCAGTGAGAGGGTGAACCCCTCATCAGAGAAGGGATGTAAGCCCAGGCTTGGGGATGGCTGAAAGGGGACACAAACTCTAGTGAGAATGGATGTGATCACCTCCAAGGCCTGGCTGAGACAGGTGATTGGCTTAAGGTCACTCACCTCCATCCTGGTGGAGCCAGGACTCCCCTCAGATTGGAAAACAGCCCTTTGCAGGCAGATACTGGGCTGTGTGTGGATCGTGGAGTCAGCCCGGTCCGGACACAATTCTTTCTCTCTTCTCCCTGGTCCTGTGATCTTGGGAATGTGGCTTGTCTCTGTGTTTGCAGTACTTCTCCCCCAAACCACAGTGATGAGGACATCTCTCAGGCCCTGGATTCTAGGGGGCAGGCTTGAGCCTGCTAGTAAAATGCCTGATACACGGCAGGCTGCTCCTGACCAGGGCTAAAAGCCTGGCTTTGTTCTACCTGGCAGTGGAACCTGGGCCAGCTGCTTGAAGACTTGGGCCTCAGTTTCCTTGTCTGTGAGATGAAGGTCTAACCACACTGGCCTTGCCGGGTCACGTCAAGTCTTGGGCTTGGAGTATAACGCGTGTCAGTGAACCCCTGGCCCTGCCTCCCGGGCGTGAAGTGCTATGTGTGAGGGCCTGGGGACACACAGGCTCCGGGCCAGGGCTCCTGGGATGCCCTGAGCCCCTGGCTGCCTGGAAGATTTCCTGGGGGGAAAGCCTCAGGGTTTCTGTGCAGCCGGGAAGGGTCCTAGGCAGGATATACCTGAGGGCTCAGTCAGAAGCGAAGCGCTTGGCATCTTCCCAGAAAGCGGTGGAGGGAGTTCAAGGGCGATGTGATTTGCCCAGAAGGAGGGTGTCGCAAACTACTTTAATTAATGGAAGCTTGGGCAGGGAAAACTCTGTCTCCGTCTGACCATTCCAACAACAGCTCTGCCATTGCCAGCAGCCTTCAGCCCCTCTCTGAGCCTCCACTTCTCATCTGTTACACTGGGATGATGATAACAGCTGCCCCTTGCTGCAGTACTGTGAGCTCCTCCTTTCCACAGCTGTTCACTGCACACCTGCAGTGTGCGGGGACACTGCAGTGACCAGAGCAAAGTCACAGCCCCCATGCAGCTTGATTCTAGTGAGTCCACAGAATCATGAGCTTCAAGGGATTAGCACATAGTAGGGGCTCGATTCTGCTGGAGACGCAGGTGGGGTTTCCGCCGCTGGCAGAGATGGGCTCCCAGGGGGCAGTGTCAGGGAGAGCCTCCCCTCCCTGTTTCAGAAGTAGGCTTTGAGGGATAGGAATGAGTCAGGTGGAGAAGGCAGGGAAGAGCATTCCAAGCTGAGGGAACAGCCTTTGCAAAGAAATGTTCAGGGAGGAGAGCTGGGGTTGGGAGTGGCTGGACTGGGGAGAGCCTGGGGAGGCTCTCCGCTGAGTGAGCCTCGGCAGCGTTTGAGCTTGACCAGCCGTGTTCTGGAAGGCGCTCTGGCTGCTGTGGAGGAACTGGGGGCAGGAAGCACGGGGAGGGGGAGGGGGAGAAGACGAGGTCCCGGAAGTGCCCAGGGCTCTGTAGAGTGACCAGCTCACGTCCAGCCGCCATGCCAGGGCTGGCCACCAGAGGGCACTGTGGGCGCAAGCTGAGGGGGCCCTTGCGGAGTCAGAGCCGTGTGCGGTGTGTGTGTCTGTGTGTGTGCGCGTGTTTGTGGTATCTGTGCACGTGCCTGAGCCTGCGTGGCCGCACCCCGCCGTGCTCACAAGCGTGTGCATGTGTCGTGGCCACGTGCATGCACGTGGCGGTGTGTGAACTTGGGTGTGAGCTGGGGGGGTGGGGGGCGAGGGCATGAGTGAGCACGTGCAGGGGTGAATAGAGGTGAGCGCAGGGCCCTCATCCCCCGCTGCTCCCGCCTGTTCCTCTCCCACCGGCCATCCACCTCAAGGCCTTTGCACACGCTGTTTCCTCCCCCTGGAATGCTCTTCCCCACACCCTCATGACACCTCCCTCACCTGCTCAGGTCTTTGCTTACATGTCACCTGCCGGTGAGGCTTGTCCTCCCTCTTTAAAATTACAGCCCCACCCTCAGACGCACGCCAGTCCCCTTCTCTTCTTTCCCGGTAGCAGATCCTCCGGCGACTATAATTTAATTTGGGCATTTCGCTTGTGTGTTTCGTCCACCAGTCACCTCCCAGAGGGCAGGGCCTTGTGTCTGTCTCTTCAACGTCGTGCCCTCAGCGCCAGGCACACAGTCAGTGCTCACTACGGAGCTGTCGAGTTAATGAAGGGACGAGCTCCCGCCATCCCGGGCGCAGACATCCTCTCTCCAGCCCTTGGTAACCCCAGGCCCCGCCCACCTCAGCTCACACCCAGATCCTGATCTGACCACACCCCTTTCACTGAGTCCACGGAGAAGGGTGTTGGGGACCTATCTTCTAGGAGTCAGGGCAAGAAGCAGCCTGTTACAGGGACCCTGTCCAATATCCCTTCTGGTTTCTGAGTGGTCATGGAGCTGCAACCAGCGAGGAAGGGACGACGGAGCCCTGCCTCCCCACCGGGCCCTCACACGGGGCCCCTTGCACAGCACCAACCCTCTACAGGGAGACTGTTTCTTGCTTCTCTGCCTCACGAGCTCACAAGCTCCTACTGGTCCTTAAAGGTCCAGTCTCAAAGTCACCTCCTCTGAGGAGCCTTCCCGACCTCACCTAGGTGGAGCCTGGCACCGTCCTGGGTCTCTTGCTCATGCATCTATTTATAGCAGCCCACATGGAGTTTTGTGATTCTTGGGCTGTCTGTCAGGCTCCCTGACTAACCGTCACCTCCTCCAACGGCAGGGCCTCGTCTGAGTCATAGGAGCAGGCCAGCATGGGACTAGAGTTGCTCCCAATGTCTGTGGCATGCTTTCTGTCTGTCCTTTGCTCATTCCTCAAACATTTTTCCTGGCCTACTATGTGCCAGGCCCTGGGCTGTGCATCAGGAATGCCCCAAAGCGAGTGAGTTGGCCAGATCCCCGCCCAGGAGGCGCTGACCGTCCAGATTAAGAGTCAGATTAAAAGCAGAGGAAATAGGAAAGGCATTGGTGGCATGAATGCTGTGCAGAGAATTACAACTGGTTTGGGGGTATGGCCGGAAAGCCTCTTAGGGGAGTTCATTTAAGAGGAGGCCTGCAGGATGAAAGGGACCAGCCCCAGCAGTCACGGTGGGAGGGTGGGGGAGAAAGATGTTTCAGGCAGAGGGAACAGCAGAGGCACAGACCGTGAGGCAGGACCGGTATTGGCGTGTACAAGGGGCAGCACTGAGAACCCTTGCATATGGCATGGAGCGGAGGGGGTGACAGGGAGCACGAGGGGAGCAGGAGTCCAAGTGGTTGGCAGGGGCCCGAACCCAGAAAACCCACCAGACCAGGCCTGCAGTCCCACTAGGGAGGTATCTGCTGCTGGGGCCCATTTTGCAGATAGAAAAGCAGCAGGACCCATTTGGGACCGAGCGCCCTGGGCCACTCCAGACACCCAGGTGTTGTGAGGCCGGGTCAGCTTCCTGTAGGAATTTTAAAAACATTTGCTGGGCACCTAGTGAGTGCCAGGACCTAAGCCAGGAACTTCCAAGCTTGCACTTGTGAACCGACTTTGGAGAGGCCGCCCTGTCCCCGTGGCACAGGTACGTCAACAGGCACGGAGTGGCTCAGGATGTCTCTGAGTGGCAGGGTTGGCATTTGAACCTCTAACCTGATGAGTCCATAGCTCATGCCTTTCCTCCTACTGCCTGGGGATGCAGGAGGAAATAATGACAATTAGCAGGCCTCCCCTTATCTCATCTTGCCCTCCCCATCACTGTGTGGGTAGGCCCTGCTGTCACCCCATCTTACAAGTGGGAGGGCACCTTACAAGAAGGTGGTGGAATCTGCTTCCCTCATGTGAGGCTCCTGGCAGGTCACACACTCACGCCCGCGTGAAGCGAGGGACTGACCCTGTGACGTTTGCCAGGGTGTCCATCCTAGTGACCTGGTCCCACTGCCAGATTGGTCAGTGGCTCCCGAAATCCTCCAAGGCTCCACGTGGGAGCCGAAGGGAGGGCTGGCCCGTCCGGACTGAATAGTCAACAAACACCTCCTGAGTGTCCGCGGTAGCCCAGGTCCCTTTCCACCAGCTGCGACCGGAGGCGCGGACGCGAAAACAAGCTCCGGGGTGACCTGAGTTGCCCAGGTCAGCCCCGCTAGGAAGTAGTCGAAGCGGGATCTGACCCTGGCCCCACCCGGGGGGTGCACTTTGACCCCCGCAGCACCCGCCTTCCCGCTCCCCGGGGCCGCAGCTGGGCGGGCCAGGGGTTCCCAGGGTTTCTGCGCACAGGAGCCAGCGCGCGTGAGGCGGGGCCCGGGAGTGGGCGGGGCTTGCGTCCGGACAGGCAGCGGGAGGGACCCGCCGGGGCCTGGGGGGCGGGGCCTGACGGGTTTCCCGGTGGTGGGCGGGTTTGACAGGCGGTGGGAGGAGCCGTACCCCGGGCCAATGGAGGGCGAGGCTTGAGCTTGACGGGCAGGCCCCGGCCGGCGATTGATAGGCAGGGGCCGGGCACGGAGACCGGCGGGCCAATGGGTGTGCGGGGCGGGGCCTGCGTCGGCGCCGTCCGGCCGGGGCCCCCGCCGCGCTGCCCAGTCTGGCCCCGCCGCCGCCCGCCGCGGACGCGTACCGGCCGACGCCCTGCTAGCCGCCCGGGCCACCCGCCCGCAGCCATGAGCGTGCTCCGCCCGGGCCGAGCTCGCCGCCCCCTGGACTAGTCCCGCCGCCGCCCCGACCCGCCTGCACCATGGAATCTCCTGCCGCGAGCCAGCCCGCCGGTGTGCCCGCATCCAAAGGTAGGAACGCCCGGGCTGCGGACCCGACCTCTGCGCGGTCCCCCGGCCTGCACCCGGGCAGCTCCCCTGCCCGGAACGCCTCCCTTAGGTCCCGGGCCCAGCCGGACCCCAGTTTAGGCCTTGGGGCTGCACCCAGGCCCGAAGTCGGGAGAGGGTCTCGTTCTGATCACCCCGTTCCAGGTCAGGAACCTTGCTTGGACCTCCCACTTTGGGCCTTAACTGCACCTTGGACAGGAACTCTCCCAGTCTGGGTCTCTCAGCTGGACCCAGGTGGGATTCACTCTGATCTTGCATCCAGCCCCCTTCCACTCCCGGGTCCCAGGGCTGTATCCAGTCTGGGCCCCCAGTGGTGCTCCCCTGCTGCGGATCTCTCTGTAAACGCCCCCTCCCGTGTGGCTGCCCTGGCCACGGTCCAGCTCAGAGCTCCCCGTCCTCTCCCCCAAGGCTCTCCACCCTCCTAGGTCACACATTGCCCCATCCCTGGCGGCCTGCACCCCGTCCTGCAGCTCTGTCTGCAGCCCTGTCTTCCGGGGAGCCTCTCTTGGCCTCCCACCCCACCCTACTGCATGGCCTCTCCATCGGCTCCCTCATCTGGACTTGCAAGCTTCTCTGTGCACGGGGGCGGGCGGGGGGGCGGTGCTCACCTCTGACGCTGCCTGTGGGTCCTGGGCTGGCTGCCCGGTGGGTGCTGGCCCTGCGATGGGCTTGCTCTTGTTTTCTGCAGGCAGCCGGCCTTCCTGGAAATGTCTGTGAGGTGGCGGCTGCGGCAGCAGGCTTTGTCATGCAGAGGGGGAGGATGAGACTTGGAGGGCGAAAGGGGGATTTTTTTTGGCAGGAAGAGGAAAGGATGTTTTTGGCATGTCGGAGTCTCAGCGGGCTGGGCTGTGTGAGAGAGTTCCAAACCGGACGCAGCCGTAATGAATGGGCTGCCCGCGGCTCGCTAACTTGCTGTCTCTGGGCCTCGGTTCCTTTATCACACCTACCTTCCGTGGACTCCTGGCATAGGATGTGAGACAGTGAATACTAAAGAGCTCTAGGCAAGTGTGGGTGATGAGATGAAGAGCTCAGAGGTGCTGGGGAAGGGGTACTTGCTGCGTTTTATTACTGTTACCATTCTTCTCGCTGGAAAGGCCTCAGCCATGTGGGATCCAGGCCTTGCCTCCGTTGGGCTGTAGCTGCAGAGTGAGGGGGAGAAAGGTAGCGGCTGGTACTTAGGGGGCCCCTAATCAGGGGTTGTCTCTGCCTCTTTTTCTCTGCGGTTGGGCGAGCCCAGGCAGCTGGAGGGCTTGTGGGGTCCTGGGGAGGGTGTGGGTCCTTCGCTGCCCCTGCTCCTGGCGGCTGCTGTGGCTGGGGCCAGAGCCCAGCCAGCCGGGTGGGCAGGGTAATTACGTCTTACATAAGTGGGAGGCCGGATCCCTGACCGTTGCCCAACCACTGTGAGTAACCCAGGAGGCACTCGAGGGGGAAGACGGCTGGGGAGGGACTTGGACTGCGCAGACCTCGTGGAGCTTGGGAACCGGGAAATCAGACACTTCTTTTCCCCAGATCCAGGTGTAGGCCTGGCCTGGCCAGCGCTGTGAGACCTCGGGCAGGTCCATCAGCCTCTCTGGGCCACAGTGTTTTCATGGGTGGAAAGAAGAGGTTGGAAGCAGTGTTTGTTTTTGAAGGCCCTTCAGCTCTTCCAGGCAGGGAATGCCTCATCAAAATAAAAATTAAAGTTGCAGGGTTGGGAAGGGAGAAGGGTCATGGGTGTGAAGGAATAAAGCACTTTGGGGAAACACTCAAATGCTGTGTGACCTGAGTCCCGGCATTGCCTTCTCTGAGCCTCTCTGCAGAGAGAGGGCCGGGATGCATTTCCAGTCTGTGGGTCCAGGTAACAGATGATATTGGGTGGGGACGCTGTCATCCTCTTTGGGGTCTGTGGCAGCATGTGGTGGGGAAGCCATAATGACCTCTTGCCAAAAATCCCAAGAGCTCCCACTTACCAAGGTTTTTCCGTGTGCCGTGCGCTAGCCCGTTTATTGCTCACAGCCCCATTCGCAGACGAGGAAGCTGAGGCTCAGAGGTGTTCGTTGCCTTGCTTGAGGTCACACAGCTGTGACAGATGGAGCTGCTGTTCTAGGGCTCAGCGCTCTTCTGTGTCCCATTTCTGTGATGGGTGCTTGGGCTGAGCTGGTGGGATGCTCCCCCTCCCCCGTCACACCTCTGTTCTGAGGCATCTCCTCTAGCCCATGCCTGACCTGGAGGACGGACTGAGCAGAGGTGATGTCTCCTGTGTGCAGAGCCCTTTATAGCTGGCACATTTCATACTCTCTGCGGTCCGGCCCATTTGTCAGGTGACAAAACTGAGGTCAGCTGGGAGGAGTGGCTTGACCCAGCCCTCCGTGTCCTGGGCACAGGCCACAGTCTGTCCTTCTCGCCACCTTCTCGAGGAATTTGGACCAAGCAGGATGTGGTTCGTGCTCGACCTTAGGGAGCTTTGCCTCTAAGCTTCCTGCCCTGCAGGGGTGCCCTGCCCCGTCCTCCGTGCCACAGCCCTTGGGAGTTTTCCGGGAGTGCGCGAGGCCCCAGGCCCTACAGCCCTGCCGTTTTCCCCGCTTCCTCGCCCACATGCCATCTCTGCCTGGGATCAGAGGCCGAGGGCAGCCGCGGCCAGAGGGCAGGGGCACGTTCGGTCGGCACAGTCTGGGTCTGCTGCCTCTGGCCACGTTTGTCCTTGGGGTGCCCCCACTGCACCGTGAGTGCTGCCCCCTTGGGCACTTCCTGGTTGATCCTCAAGTGGCTCCCGGATGCCTGACGGTGACACTGAGGCTGCAGGAGCACCGCGTCCCGGCCCTTCCTGCTGTGCAGCTGCCCTCCCCTGACCTGCCCTGTCCTGTCCTGTCCTGTCCTGGCTCTCGGAAAGATTGGAAGGTGGCACTTGGGGACTTCCCCCACCCCTGGCGTGACGCACAGGAAACTATCCGCCAACCTGTGGCTCAGGGCCTGAAGGGAGCAAAGTTCTCAGTCGCTTGTGTGGGGAGAGGGCCGGGGCAGCGGAAGGCTTCCGGCGTGAGTCAGCGGGCACTGGGCGCTGACTCACCCGTGGGGCACGCCAGCCGGCTGGCTGCAGCTTAAAGGGCCAGTGCCTGGCCGCTGGTGGGTGGGAGGGGGCTGGAAGTCCCCACCTCTCGGGCAGCCTGTAGCCCGGAGCTGGGCACGGAGGTGGCCCCCCTCCTGGACCTGGGATAGAGCCGGGAGCCCCCTCCTGGCCCTGCGCCCACCCCCCCGGAACTTCCTCTGTTAGGCAAGGGCCCTGCTTCCTCTGTCCAGGGAGCAGCGGCCGTTTCCCGCCCTTGGCCCAGGGCCTCCTCCGGCTCCGATGTGCTCCCGGGGGCCGCGGGCGGCCGAGGAGCAGAGGTGGTGCAGGGTCCCCTGGGCTCTTGGGAGACAGGGCTGTGCAGAGGTGAAGACTCTGCCGTCAGATGCCAGCTCAGCCCCTTCGCTGTGACATTGGACGTCCGCTGCCTGCTGTAAATGCTTTCAGTCCCCTGGCACCGCCCGGCTCTCGGATGTGAGGCCTCGGTTTCTTCACCTGCAAAATGGGAGTGGGAACCCTGCGTGCCGTCTTGCCGGCAGCCGCGAGGACAGGTGTAGACAGCCTCATTCCACTCTTACTAAGTGTCGGGTCCTGGGAACAGCGAGACTGCCCTCTGCCCACAAAGAACCTCAGCGAGACAGGAAGTAGGGCAGAGCCTGGGCTCGGGGGTTCAAATTCTCACTTGCTCCACTGCTTCCCAACTTCCTCACGTGCCCTCTCTGACCCTCAGTCTCCTCTTCTGTAAAGTGGGAGAAAACAGCCCCGCACAGGGTGGTGGTAAAGGTGGGAGATGGTGTTTGTCAAACAAATGTCACCTGTTGTTATTTTCTCATCGTTACGGTGGTTCAGTTGTTCGTTGCTGGATGAATGCCAGCATGGGGACCTCTGGTGATGGACTTGAAGCTCTGTGACACGACTCTGGCTGCAGGGCCCTGTAATGGCAGCTAGAATATACCAGGTTCTTTCCCCACTGCTCCCCAAGCTGGAGCTGGGAGCTTCATTGCCTCTTGGGCCTTCCTGGGGAGGGCTCGCGGGGAACGGAGAGGACGGCGGGCCTGCCTCGGCCTGCACATCGGCGTCCCCTGCAGCATGGGGGCGTGTGGGACCGGGAGTTGGGAGGGTGGGAGCCTCCTAGGCCAGCCCCTCAGTGGGTGGAGCTCCGTCAGGGCCAGGCGGGGCACCTGCTGCAGGAGCGCAGGGGTAGGTGGAGAGCGCCCTAAGCGCGGAGCGGAAGGAGGCCGCGGGGGAAGTGGTTCTGAGGGTCCAGCTCCAAGGCCTCCGTGTCGGTGGGCGGCAGGGCTGAGCTGAGTGGGGAGCAGCTGGGCGGGGCCTAGGCCGCTGTGGGGAGCATCGTCAGCGTCTTGGGAGGGGACACTGTTGGGTCCCAGAAGAAGAACGCCACGCAGGGCCCTGTCCCAGCTGGGTGCGGCGACGGGGCGGGCCTCCCTGAGCTCAGCTTCCCACGCTGGGGCTCATCACCTTCCCGGGACTGGCCGGGCCTCTCGGTGTGGCCCCTGTGGTCAGGCCTGCTTCCCCAGCAGTGGCCGTGGAAACCCCCCAAAGACTCTTGTAAAGGGCGTGAAGAGCAGGGAGGGCTGGGAGGCAGCCCCTCTGCAGCTCAGACACCACGCTTGGGCCCATGTTCCACCCCAGAGGGGGTCACCAGGCTCACCCTGACAGGGCTTCCCCCTGCCCCTCCCCCCAGTCCTGGGCACAGGTCCCTGTCACCCTCCCCCTGTCCTGAGGTCCTCTCTGGGGTGTCCTTGCAGGCTGAGCTGGCATCCAGGGGCTGCCCTGGCTTCTCTGGGAGGCGTGTCCAGTCGCCCCTCTCCCCTGGTGCTCGCCCTGGGCCTCTCTGCACTGGCCCTTCTGCCCTGTCAGAGCAGACACCGGAGGGATATATGGAATGTACCTGTACGTTTTAAAGAATAAAGAAAAGTGAATTCTGTATACCCAACACCCAGCTAAAGAAATCTCAGCTTACTGTGCGCCTGCAGCCCTTCAGCGTTGCCTCTCCCTGACAACCGTCCTGATGCGTGTGCTCATCATTTCTGTATTATTGTTTTCTTTTTTTTTTTTTGCGGTACTCGGGCCTCTCACTGTTGTGGCCTCTCCCGCTGCGGAGCACAGGCTCTGGACGCGCAGGCTCAGCAGCCATGGGTCATGGGCCCAGCCGCTCCGCGGCATGTGGGATCCTCCCGGACCGGGGCACGAACCCACATCCCCTGCATCGGCAGGCGGACTCTCAACCACTGCGCCACCAGGGAAGCCCTGTATTATTGTTTTAAATCAAGCCCTAATGTACGTGTGGTGTCGTTAAGCTCACTGGCCTGCAGGAGCCCCAGGCCGGTGTCCACGCCATGGTCCGTGGGACCAGCATTGGTGTGTAGCGGTGTTGGGGGAGCGGCTAGAGCTGGCTGGCGATCAGGCGCTGCACTGCGGGGGTGATACCGGGACCTGCGTGGAGGATTCAGCGTGTTAACACGTGGCAGCACTAAGTATGGGGCCTCAGGGTTAGCGTGTCTGAGTGCCTGCAGCTGTTATTACTGTTGCTTCAAGTGAACGTTCAGCCCAAGCGGCTCAGTGCTCGGACTGCGCAGCTGTACCACAGCCCTGAGTTGCCTCGTCTGCGTCACTGTGCAGCTTCGAGGGTTTGTCTTAAGGTTTGCACGAGCCAGTGGGCACGAAGGGACAAGTGAAGGGCCTCGGATGTCCGCGGAGGTGTTTGGGTGCCACCAGGAAGTAAAAAGGGGGCCACGGGGCATCGCTGTGCCTCCCTAGGTCGCTGCTTCCCCGGCGTTGGCGGTCAGCGGCTGCTGAGGCCTGGATGGGAGGCTGCCCGAGGCCGCTCGGCGCGGGCGCTGGAGAATGTCTCCTGCCCTTTGTTCTTCTGTGCACCTGGGTCTGGGCCTCCGGCCCACGCCACCCCCTCTCACTGCAGCCCAGCTCGTCCCGGCCCGAGTTGCCCTGCGCAGACCCGGATAGTGTGGTTGGACCGTTGCTGGGTGAGTCTGCGGGCACTTCCAGCCCGAGCCCCCTGCCTGGATTCCCCCGCTGCAGAGCTCTCCAGGTTGCCTCCTCTTCCCCGTCAGCCTCAGCTCAGATCTCACCTCCGCAGGGTCCCCTGCTTCCCTTTTCTTCAGAGCACTTAGCACTGTGGAAATCGACGTAAATGGTGTGTACCCGGACTTTGTTAGTTGGCTTTGTCTGTGGCCCTGTCTCTCCCCAGCCCCGGGCGTCTAGGGCCGGATCGTTCTGGCTTGTGGGGCAGCACCTCTGGCCTCTACCCACCAGATACCAGTAGCATCCCAAGTTGTGACAGCAGAATGTCTTCAGGCTTTGCCATGTGGCTGTGGTTAGAGCGTGATCCTGGGAGGGCGGGGCCCTGTCTGCTCACTGCTGAAGGGACGGATGCTGTGAGCTGGGTGGGCTTGGGACCCTCCCCACGGGCTCTGCAGATGAGAAGGGCCCTGGAGGTGGGGGGGACGAGGGATGCCGAAGGCCTCTGAGGCCAGGGCCTGGCCCGGGGGCCACCGTGCCGCTGTGGGGGCACAGGGCAGGGCTGCTGGGTTGAGCGGCCGCCCGCCCAGCCTGGCACTCCCCTGTGGGCTCGGTGCTAAGGGCACCGTGGCGGGTGCGGGCCTGGCCCGTGGAGGCTCCCAGGAAACGGAGAGCCCTCCCCTCTGCGGGACCTTGGGGAAAGGCCACTGCAGAGCTGGGGAGCCGGTGTGAGGGGACGTCCCTCCTGTGCCTGCCTCTCCCCCCGCAGAGCGGTAACGGGGGGATCACGATATCGGGGGTGGGTGTGGGCCTTGGCTTAGCTTGGTGCAGGTCAATGTACTGCCCCCCGAAAGCCTCTGCGTCTCGGGGCCTCAGCTTGCCCACTTGAGCAGTGGGAGCGGGTTGGCCTGGTTGGTCTCTCTCTGTGGGACCCCCACAGGATAGAGGTGGCCAGCTGGGGGCAGGGCCAGGCGGGGGCGGGGGCGTCCTTGGACATCTGGCCTCTGACACCTCCGTGGTGGCATGCGCTTACTTACCTGATGGGCACGGACCTGGGGGACCCAGGACGTCTCCAGCAGGATTGGAAAGCACGAGAGGCACCCCAAATATCCAAAAGTAGGAGGCGGGAATAACAAAGTGGGAGCCGGTGCTGCTTTCGTCGGGGATGAGACAGAACGTGGCGGGGTGTGGGGCTCCCGTGCGCGCGAGGCCCGGCAGGGCCCGTGGTGCGGGGCTGTCTGCCCTGCCCCCCGCCGCGGCCGCAGCCTGAGAGCCGGGCACGGCCGTTTTGTTGGAATCTCCCCAGGCCCCGCTCAGGGTCTGCTCCCCACCAGACGCTTGCTGTGACCTCGCCTGGTGCCTCCTCTCCGACCCTCTCGGTGCAGCAGACCCGTGAAGACGCTCCGGGGCTGCTGAGGGTGTTGACAGAGCGGCCGTCGGGGCTGCGGGCCCCGTGTTAGCTTGGGTCCCACGCGTTTCCAGGTGGCTCAGTCTAATCTTCCTCGCGCCAGGACCACTAAGGCAGGGGACTGGACCGCGCGGGATGCGCTGATACCCGTGCGAGGTCGGTCCGTTGTCCCCACGTCACAGTTGAGGCCCAGAGAGGTGAAGTCGTTTGCCTGAGGACACCCAGGTAGGAAGTGGCAGCTTTGCAGTTTGAGCCCGGGCTGCCTGGCTCCAGAGTCAGTGCTGCCTCTGAGATGTACCTACAGGGCTGTGACTTGTGTGGAGCCGGCTGGACGCGGGAGAGCCAGTTAACAAGGGCGCTTCGCTGCACTGAACAGGCAGAAGCTGAGGCTCACGTCAGCTGGGACAGAGTTGCAGGGAAGAGCATTCTGGGCAGAGGGAACAGAACCAGGAAAGGCCCTGAGCTGGGAACGACGGTGGCTCATCAGGTCATGGCTGGAGTCCTCGTGGCCTCCTGTGGCTCCCCTGGAAGGCCGGCGCGGACGAGGACACAGGCACCCGGTACTGTGCGCTCCTGCACCGGGAGCTGGCGGGCTCGTCGTGCTTTGCTGGTGGCAGCCCACAAAGTCTGTTTGTCGTGGTGACAGTCGCCACAGTGGCCTGCACCTGGGCAGCCCTGGCCCGGAGCAGACGGTGGGAGGGGCCGGTGTCCTGTTTCTGGCCGCCCCGCAGACCCAGTTGTGTCACTCTAGACGTAGGCCCGGGGACCCTGACAGGCAGGGGGTCCTCGCCCTCCTCCCCTCCCCCCCACCAACACTGCAGCCACAGGCAGGGAGACTGAAGCTTGTCAGGGGGACGTTCCCAAAGCCCGGGGCGGGCCGTGGGTGTGCAGGCTGAGCCCAAGAAAGGTGGAAAGGGGGCTGAGAGCAGAGAAGGCGCAGGAGGGCCTGCGGCTGTGAGCCCCGGACACCCCCACGTGGATTGTTGCCTCTTAACTTAAAATGTTTTATTTTCTGGTTACAAAATAGCATCAAGTCAAGAATAAAAGCCACCCGTATTTCTCACTCCTTAGCATGGATTTTTTTCACCTCTGCAGAGGCGCTGATGATAACTGTGGTGTCCACCTGTGGGCCAGTAGAGGGCCGCCTACTGTGTGCCAGACCCTCGGCCTTGCCTTTTCGGGTGGCAGGTGCACCTCCGAGCGGGTGAGAAGTAGAGGTGCGGGCAGGAGGGCGCTGTGCCGGGCTCCAGCCGGGCTGCAGAGCTGGGCTTCCTCTGGCCTGGCCTGTGGCGTCCGCACGCCGTGGACCCCTGCGCCACCTTGGGGCCTGGTGGTGACTGAGTCTGACCCGGGGCAGCGCAGGAGTGGCCTCAGGAACCGAAGCCCCGGCTTTTCTGTTTTCCTCTTGGCGTGTGGAATGTGCTGGCTTCCCTTGGGGGGGCGTGACAGGCCTGTCCCTTCCTCCTTGCAGGAGGGGCGCTGTGAGCCGCTGGCCTGGCCTCTTGGGGTCTCCAGGTGTGACTCCTGGCCAGACCCTTGACTAACGTGCAGTGACTCCATCTCCGAGCCTCAGTTTCCCCAAGTAAAATGAGGCTAAGAGCTCCTCTTCCAGGGTCGTCGGGGCGTCTGGAGGAGATGGGAAGGGCCCGTGTGTGAGTGGCAGGTTGCTGCTTCATGGGCGAAAGGACTTTGAGGGAGACCCCCCCACCCTGGCCCCTGACAACCAGCCACCTTGCCTCGTCTGTAAGATGGGATGAAATCTCTCCACACACAAGGTCACGATGGGGCAGCTGGCACACCCCCGTGCTGGGGGCAGGCAGTGGCGCCAGTCAGGTCCTGGACGGGCCCTGGGGGCTCAGAGGTGGTGAAGCAGCTCGATGCAGGCCGAGCGCTGTCCTAAGTGCTTTATCTGATAACTCTGCAGGGAGGTGCTGGTTTTTTTGTGTGTGTTTTTTTTTAATTTGGTTGTGCTGGGTCTTACTTGCGGCAGGCGGGCTCCTTAGTTGTGACATGCAGGCTGCTTAGTTGTGGCATGCGAACTCTTAGTTGTGGCATGAATGTGGGATCTAGTTCCCTGACCAGGGATTGAACCCGGGCCCCCTGCATTGGGAGCATGGAGTCTTAACCACTGTGCCAGCAGGGAATTCCCAGTAGGTGCTGTTTTTGTCCCCATTGTATGGATGAAGATACTGAGGCCCAGCCTGTAAGGGGCAAAGGTGGGATTTGAATTTGTGGCAGAGAGAGCCCATGCTTTCGGCAGCAGGGTTGCGCGAGAGCCGAGCCTGGTGTGGAGTGAGCAGGGGCCCCAGCTCCGGGGCTGTGGGCTGTACCATCGGAGCACTGACTCGGCCGCAGGCCCGGGGCCGCCTGGGTCAGGGCCTTTGGCCAGGACTGAGGCTCTCCTGCCGGCCGCCAGGGCACAGACGGATGCACCTCAAGCCTGGCATCTGGGGGCCCCTGGGGGTGTTTCTATGGAGAGGCTGCAAGTGTCTGCCTACGTCACCCACCGTGGGGTAGATGCTGGGACCCCAGCCCCACCGGACTTTTCCTGGTGGTTCTCCCAGCTCTCAGGGCAGCTGGGCGCGGGCCTCGTCTTCCCAGGGGCACTGATAACCCCTCCTATCATGGACAGTGGTGGCGGCCCCGCCCCCGCTGCTGGGCCGGAGCGCGTGGGCCTGTCTGGATTCACAGATGAGGCGCTGAGGCTGCGCAGCAGGGTGTGCTGGAGGCTTGATCCAAACCCGGTTCAGAGGCAACTTCAGGAGGGTGTGCACAGGGTCTCCTGGCGCCCTGTGCGCACCTGCGGCACGAGGCACGGGGCCGTGGGCGGGAGGCGGAAGGACGTGCCTGCGGGAGAGGCACATGGGCACCGTTTCTGCTCCGGGTGGTTTCGGGAAGTCCTGGTCGAGTCCCAGGTCGGCCCAGGGCGCTCGATGCCGATTCTTCTTTAGCACCGACCGTGTGCCGGGCACCGGGTCGCACTCTTAGCTGGCCAGAAAGTCCTGGAGAGGCGACACTTCTTGTCAGTCCCTGGCGGTGAGGGGTGAGGGAGGCGTCGCCTCGGGACTCAGGCCCACCCCGCACCCTGGGGGGTGGGAGTGGGCTTCCTGGGGCCGTGTGGTGAGAATGTGCACAGGCTGCGGCCTCCAGGGTGAGTGGGCCCAGCCAGAGCTGGCCCTGCCCGCGCCTTGGGTGGTCTTCCTCCCCTGGGACGTGGACCCCGCCAGGCCCCTCTCACCTCCCACCCTGTTGGCTAGAGCTGGGGGTGGGGCTCCTCACAGATGGGGATACTGAGGCCCAGGGGCACTGCAGTGTGCCCGGGGCAGTGGGCAGGGGTGAGATGAGGCCATGGGTGCGTCCTCCAGGCCTGGATATGCCCTGCTTTGGCCCCTGCAGGCCTGCTGGCCTTACTTCCCGCTTTCCCAGGAAGGTGGGCCCCCAGGAACCTCCCCCGCTCCCAGCCCGGCGTGAGCCTGGGCGGGGATGCCGACAGCATCAGGGGTAGCTGTGGGTACAGGCACCTCAGCCTCGCCGCCTGTCCACGGGGAGGGCTGTGTGGAGGGCTGGGGAGCTGGCCCCAAGCACAGGCAGGCTTGGCAGCAGTGGGAGCTCGGCCGGTCCAGCACCCTCGCTCCACAGGGGACGTCCTGCCCTGCCCTGGCCAGCCCCGGCTGTGGAACCAGCAGACCCGGGTGCACATGCGGTCCTTTCCTGACTCACCTTCCTGCCCTTGGCCCTGGCCCCGTTTTCCAAGCTGAGCCGGTGCCCTGGAAGGTGGTGTTTGTCCTCATGCTGTGTCCAGCTGGGGCCCCTTCTGGGGAAGCTGAGGCTGAGAGGGGCGGGGCGCCTGCACACAGGGTCCCGGCCCACGGGCCTGGCTGTGGACACCCCAGGCCGGGTTGCATGTGTTGCCTGCCGGCAGGGCCCCCAGCCTGCATCTGCGCTCCAGCACGACGGGTGGGGACGTCGAGGCTCAGAGGCGGGGTGGGCGGCAGAGCCGGGGCTCCGGCTTGGTGGGTGCCCCCTCACCGAGGTTAGCACTGCATGGGGGTGGGGCGGGTAGAGGCCCTGCTACCTTCCCAGGCTGCTGGACAAAGCCCCACACACTGCGCGGCATCAACACCGCAACCTCCTGTCCCCCGTCTGGAGGCCGGAGCCCATCCAGGTGTCGCAGGGCTGGTCCTGCTGCGGCCGTGACGGGAGGAGCCTCCCCAGTCTTGCCCCCGGGACTGCAGACGGCCATCTTCTCTGACGCGTGTCTGTCTCTGTGTCCAAATTTCCCCTTTTTAAAAGGGCACCTGTTATGTTGGATTAGGGCCTCACCTTAAAGACCTCGTTTTAACCTGATCATCTTCTGTAGCTCTCCAAATAGGGTCATGCTCGGAGGTACTTGGGGTTAGGACTTCAGCTTTCAGGGGTTAGGACACAATTCAGGCCTTCGGAAAACTTGGGACATAGGGCTCTGCGTGGGTGGGAGCACGGGGGCCTGATGGGGGCCGTGGGGGCCAGTCTGTGACGGTACGTCTTCCTCGGAGGTGCCGTCTCTTCTCAGGTGGCTGTGGGGTGACTGTTCCAGGAGGACTGGCGGGGCTCAGGCCCTCCAACCCAGGCTGGGCACGTCCTCTGGGCTCCCGGAGGCCCCGGGGCCCCGTCACGGCGCCGACTTCGCTGACCCTCGGCGTCTATGTCTGTGCCGGGGCCCTGGGGCTCCTGCCTGTCCCGGGAGACGCTGACTGAGCGGTGGCTGAGCGGACGCTCCCTTCTCTCCCTCCCATTTAGGAAAGTCCAAGAGGAAGAAGGATTTACGAATCACCTGCGTGTCCAAGCCGCCGGCGCCCAGCCCCACGTGAGTTGGCCTCGGGTTTCCCCTGGCGCCGCCCAACGGCCTCCTGAAGGGGCCACCATGAGCCGGGCCCCTGCCTGGGCAGCACCTCCTCTGGGCAGCTGCGGGGGCCACGGGCCTCGCACGTCCGCTCAGGGCCCTGCTCTCCCGCTGAGGACGGAAGGCGAGGCCCTGGCCGCGTCCGCGTGCTGTACCGCGTGCTGCCCCGCACACGCTCCGTGGCTGGGGGTGGGGGCTCCCGGGCAGGATGTGCACCAGGCTGGGCTGCCCGCTCAGGAGGGCGTGGCTCCCCGGGCTCACGGCCCCGCTCCTCCCTGCAGGCCCCCCCGGAACCTGGACTCCCGGGCCTTCATCACCATCGGGGACAGGGTAGGTGTTGTCGGGCCCTGGGAGGTGGCTGCGGGTGGTGGACAGAGCTGGGCTGGGGCGGAGCGCCGGCTCCCCGCTGCTGACCAGTGGCCCGTCTGGGGAAGAGGTGGTGGCTGCCTCCTGGGGCCCTGGTGAGCCGGAGCCGGCGTGGAGCGCCCTGACCTCAGAGGAGTGGTGCTGAGCGTGCAGTTCCCCGGCCCTGCCCTCGGGGCCGGTGCCCGGGCACCTGCGTTTCACTCGCACTTCCTGATGGCTTGGGAGGCCCGGCTTGGGGACCGTGTGTGGACCACAGGACACGCCGAGGCTGTCCCGTTCGTCCCCTGCTCACTCCCTTTTATGGCTGCTCCCTGTGAGGTGAGGCCCTTCTGTTGTCCTGTCCGCGTCCCCGGTGCCTGAAGCAGGGACTTGCGTGTAGTAGGTGCCGAACGAGTGGTTCACTCTGTCCACCTGAGCGGGGTGGGGCGAGAGGGAAGGAGCATCTCTCAAGGGCCCCATGCCGCTGGGAGCACTTTCCAGGCTGGCCTGCTGACACCTTGCAGCAGCCCTTGGAAGGAGGTGCTGTGCCTGTCCTGTAGAAGGTGAGGGGAGGCTCAGAGAGGTTAAGTGAGTTGCCCCAGGGCACACAGTGGAAGTGGTTGGGGCAAGATTTGAGCACAGGTCTGACTGGCTGGCAGTCCTCTCTTTCTGCTGCCCCAGCATCTCCACTGGCGCCTGACTTGGCCCCCGTGAACCCTCTCTCTTTTGTGTCCCCCAAGAACTTTGAGGTGGAGGCGGATGACCTGGTGACCATCTCAGAGCTGGGCCGAGGCGCCTACGGGGTAGTGGAGAAGGTGCGGCACGCCCAGAGCGGCACGATCATGGCCGTGAAGGTGAGCAGGGCCCCCAGCCTGGGGCTGTCAGGGCCGGGGGCACCGGGGGCCGTGCACCTGCCTCCCAGCCCCTGACCGCAGCCCTCGCCCCGCAGCGCATCCGTGCCACCGTGAACTCGCAGGAGCAGAAGCGCCTGCTCATGGATTTGGACGTGAACATGCGCACGGTCGACTGCTTCTACACCGTCACGTTCTACGGGGCCCTCTTCAGAGAGGTGGGCCCTCGGGGGGCGGGCCCGGGGGCTGGGGCTCAGCCAGGCCCAGGCCGTGGTGGGGGAGACACTCCAGCCTCACCACAGGCTGGGTCAGAGCTGGCAGGGGGCCCAGGGGCTTGGGGGTGCCCCAGGGGGTGCCGCACCCAGCCTTCTCAGAAGGCTGTCTCGGGTAGGGCGGGCGGTGGGGGGCTGGCGGAGGAAGGGCCCGTCTATGCCCCGAGCTGTGGGGCGGCGGGGGGGCGGGTGTGGGGCTGAGGCAGGAGGGGTCTGCAGGGCCGGGGCATGGGGCTGAGCTGGCACAGGCAGGCCCCAGAAGCCCCCACTGGAGGGACACAGTCACTTCTCTCTGGAGCCTGCCGTGGAATTAGGGGTCAGATGGGGGAGCGCAGAGGTGACAGCGGGGGTGGGGGGCTGCCGTGTGGAGCCAGCAGAGTGGGCAAGCCTCGGGGGAAGGGGGAGGAGCTGGGAGGTTGGGGCATCCGCAAAGGCTGAGGGGTGTAGGTGTGTCGGGGGCGCTGGCCGGCTCCGGGGAGGTGGGCACGGGAGGACGCCGGCCCAGGCAGTCCTGGGCGGGCATGGCTGAGTTCCCGATGTCCACGTGCAGGGAGACGTGTGGATCTGCATGGAGCTCATGGACACATCCCTGGACAAGTTCTACCGGAAGGTGCTGGACAAGGACATGACGATCCCAGAGGACATTCTCGGGGAAATCGCTGTATCTGTAAGTGGCTCAGGCCCTGCTGGGGTGGGGGTCCTGATGTTGTTGTCTCGGGCAGAGTCGGGCCCCCAGTGTGGCCCCCGGCTGTGGCCCTGAACCTGGGCGGCTGCCCCTCGAAGCCCAGCTGCCGCCACCCTGGGCCAGAGCCTCCCTGCTGAGGAGACCGGGGCGCCTGGAGCCGCACAGCTTTGGCAGAGCAAGGCCCTCTGGGGCCACGAGAAAGGACTTGGTGTTTACAACTTCCTCATGCCCGGGACGAGGCCGCTCTGGGGCAGCTCACAGAGGCATGGTGTCGGGGGAGGGGTTCGCATCCGTGCTTGCCTCCTGAGCTTGCATGTTCCTAGGGCAGGGCGGCAGCCCCGGGCATGAGCGCCCCGGCAGCCAAAGCAGAAAGGGAAATGGAGTCAGCGAACCAGCGGTCCTTCCTCCTGACCGCACCTGCGAACGTGCGAACATCCCCCTGGCATTGAATCAGGGTCTTTGGGGTCATTCCTGTGGGGAATGGCTCCGAGCATGTAGCCCACTGACTGCTGAGGGAGGGAGAGGAAGCAGGGAGGCTGCAGAGGGCTGGGTTCTACCAGGAGCCTGGTAGGGGAAAGGGACAGCACCCTGGGAGCTCCTAAGTCTGGGACTCTGCAGGGTCGTGGGCATGTCACTTGAGACCCTTGCCCACTCAGAGCAATGCAGGAACCCAGTGCGTCTGCACCAAGGTTGCTGGGACCCCACAGCAAAGGCTGGGATGTGGGCAGGGCCTAGGGTAGTGAAGGGTTGGGTGTGTACCTGGGAGAGGGCGACGGATGGCCCTGGGTGGGGTGTCTTACAGCTCTGTCATTGTTGATGCAACCGGGAATCACAGCCATCCGGTCTCTTCCCCCCTCTTCCTGTTCCAAATGCCAGATTGTGAGGGCCCTGGAGCACCTGCACAGCAAGCTGTCCGTGATCCACAGAGGTCAGTGCCCAGGCCGGCCGGCGGGAGGGGGCCTGGCTGCTCACACACACGCTCTTGCCCGGTCCTGCTGGGCCCGCACCGCCAAGGCTCAGAGGCAGCCGGCTCTGACGTGCCTGTTGGGTCAGGCGCTGAGCCTGTTGCCCGGTCCAGGCCACTGTCCACTCCTCCCAGCCATTTTCCTCAGCCCCCAGGCCCAGTCCCAGTTCCACTGGCTGGTGCTCCGAGCACGGATGGGGTGGACCGTTGTCCTGGGAAGGCTGAGCCGTCTTGTTTTGATGTGTTGTTTACGTGTCGCAAGACACGTAGGGGGCTTGTGTACCGCTGCGTGAATCTGATCGTTGTTTACGCTGTGTAACCCCCCGCACATCAAGGTGAAGGTGTTTCCAGCCTTCCCTGCCCTCCCGGCAGTTCTCAGCCCTTCCTGCTCAGTCATGCCCCCAGCCCCCGACGCCCTGGAGCCGCACTCCTCTGATTTCCCCACAGTGGGTTGGTTTTGCTTGTTCTCAGCCTCCCGCTTGGCCCGCTGATTCTGAGACTCACCCAGGCAATGTACGTCCTGCCTCTTCATCTGTGTTCTGGGTGCTCTGCTTTTCCAGACCAAGTTCATTAGGCTAAGCCCCCTTGACCACTCAGTGGCAGGTTGTCACGGAACCTTCGGCCCTTTTTCTGGGCGTCTGTATCCACACAGAAGTCCCCATAGAAGGCAGCAGAGATGCGTGTGTGTGTCCTGTGTGTGTGCTCGCTGGGCGGTCCCTGCTGTGCCCTCCAGCACACTCCATGTCCACCTCGAGTCCGGGGGCTCTGGGTTCTCCCGCAGACCCCTCTCCTGTGTTTTAGCTGCTGCCCTGCGCTTCCTGGACAAATCTGCCGACCCCTCTGGGTGGGCATGGGGTGGTTTCCAGTGCCCACGCTGTCAGTGACGGGTCCCCCTGGAGCCTGGGTGGACCGCAGAGCTAGAGGTTGTGCTGGGAAGTGGCGGCAGAGTCCCAGCTGGTTGGCTGCAAAGACATGGTCCCGGGCGAAGCCCCAGAGCCCTGACCTCCTCCCCTAACTGTGGCTGGAGCCCGGGGCTCCTGGCTGTGTGGCCACCAGCTCTGACCTGGGCAGTGGGGGCCCCACAACCAGGAGCTGAAGGGCGTGTCCTGCCCTTGGCAGACGTGAAGCCGTCCAACGTGCTCATCAACAAGGAGGGCCACGTGAAGATGTGCGACTTTGGGATCAGTGGCTACCTGGTGGATTCCGTGGCCAAGACGATGGATGCCGGCTGCAAGCCCTACATGGCCGTGAGTGGTTCCTGGGCCACCCCAGGAGGAAACAGCCAGGCTTGGCCTCCCCCGCCATGTCCTGTGTCCATCAGGGATGAGGCCTCCCCAGACCCCGAATTTCCTGCCGTTGGGGGCAGAGGGGTCTGCTGCCCGGCCCTGTCCACCCCTTTCTGACTGGCCCCGTGGTGCCCATTTGGGTAATAAGTCTCACCTCAGGGAGGTGGCTGGTGGGGCCTGCGGGGTCCCACCCCTCCCCCAGTGTCCCGAAGGTGGGACCCCCAGGCAGGGCAACTGGGTGGCAAGACTCAGGCCTCCACCTTGAGACCCTGGCCCTCGCTGGCCTCAGCTTCCTCATTTGCCCCGGGCGAGGTGGGATGGGTGAGCGCTGGCCGCTCGGTTTGGGGTGGGGGAGGCCAGACCCAGCTGAGGATGCCTGGGCGACCCTGCTCTGGTCCCTCTTACAGCCTGAGAGGATCAACCCGGAGCTGAACCAGAAAGGCTACAATGTCAAGTCCGACGTCTGGAGCCTCGGCATCACCATGGTACCACCTGGGGCTCCCTTGCTACTTGGGAGGGGCTGTACCAGGTCCTTGAGCTTCCGGGGCCTGGGAAATAGTTTAGCCTTGGACAGAAATGTTGGTTGGCTTCACAAACTGAGGAGAGACTGTGTCATCAAAAATTACGGTGTCTTAAGGGGAGCATCTGCAGGTGCCTTATGCCCGCCGTGGGGTGAGGGGCAGCTTTACATGTTCTCGACGTCTCTGATGACTCGTCCATTAGACTTTACCCGGCGCTCGTGGCGCTTGTCGAGAAATCACAGTCGACCCCAAATTAAGTGAGCTCCCTGTACATGTGGCCCCCTCACGATCACAGTGAGACTCAGCCCTGGCGCTGGACGGTCACACTGCTTCTCCACGTTTACTGTCACAGATAACATCGTGCTGTGCATCTCTGTGCCCAGAGGCTGTTGATATTTTTGTGGTTTTTTATTTTTGAGCTCCTTAGAAAAAATTACCAGGAAAGGAATTACGAGGTCCAGGGTTTGGACACTTCTCTGTCTTCCTACTTGTAAACTCTGGTGGTCCTTCTCTGCTGCCCAGGCAGGGTCCTCACTTCTGTGTGTCGGAATCATTGGAAACTCTAGGAAAAAACGCAGGCTGAGTTTGTCCTGTGAAAACCCAGGGTCACACCCACACGCACCGCACTGTACCGCCTCCATCTGAGGGGTGCATTTGTGTCTTGGCTGGAAAGGGGCCTTTAGCCTAACGGGAAGGTGCTTTCTTAGCACAGGGACTAGCGATCTCTTTGGGTGCCAGTCACCACCAACAAGAAGCGTTTGCTTGAGCTGAGGTCTCTTCTGTTCACTACGGTGATCACTTGTCAGGGAAAGGGGCCTGGGTGGACCTGCTTTGTGTTTTCATCTCAGCGGTCAAAATCGGAACCCAGAGTTTGCTGTGAGCTGCCAGTCTTTTTTAAAAAATTAATTAATTAATTAACGGCTGCCTTGGGTCTTCGTTGCTCTGTGCGGGCTTTCTCTAGTTGCGGCGAGCGGGGGCTATTTTCGTTTCAGTGTGCGGGCTTCTCATTGTGGTGGCTTCTCTTGTTGCAGAGCATGGGCTCTAGGTGTGAGGGCTTCAGTAGTTGTGGCTCACAGGCTCAGTAGTTGTGGCTCGTGGACTCTACTTTTCGTTTAGGTGTGCGAGCTTCTCATTGTGGTGGCTTCTCTCGTTGCAGAGCACGGGCTGTAGGTGCGCATGTTTCAGTAGTTGTGGTGCATGGGCTCAGTAGTTGTGACTTGCGGGCTCTAGAGCATCAGCTCAGTAGTTGTGGCGCATGGGCTTAGTTGCTCTGTGGCACGTGGGATCTTCCCGGACCAGGGCTCGAATTCGTGTCCCCTGCATTGGCAGGTGGATTCCTAACCACTGCACCACCAGGGAAGTCCCGAGCTGTCAGCCTTTCCCACAGATGACTGCTGCCAACTGCAAGTGAGGCACCCAAGGCACAGGGAGGTCTGGGTCTAGTAGGAGAGATGAGGCCATGGTAGCCTTGTGTCCAGTGAGTCAGGGAGAAACAGTGATGAGGTCAGAGCTGGAAGGCTTCCTGGAGGGGGAGGCGTTGGAGATGGGCCTTACAGGTATTGGTGGCTGGGCAGTGGGGACTCTGTGGAGGAGGAGGGGCCTGTAAACTTCATTTCCTAATGGAGTCTGGTGGATTGTTGCACAGTCCAGTAGATGAAACTCATGGTCAAAGGCAGACCTCACAGTCTAACATTCCTTCTGCAAACACATGGGAGTCATTTCATTTCCTGTTTGTCCTTTCAGTAATAACAACAGCCCAAATAAATGGCAGCAGACGCTTAAGTCATTGTTGAGACATTAGGGAGTGGGGAGTGGCCTGTGGCAAAGGAAAGGGAAACTGGTTGCCTATCCGAGTTCCTTTGCTGCCAGCAGCCTGTGGGAAAGCGTCCCCAGGTTGGCAGCTCCTCTGATTTCTTCAGATTAGCTGAAACCTGGGTTTTCATGTACAATCTTCTGAATTCAGATTGTTTGAAAACCTGATGATAGCTAAGCCAGTCAAAACTCAGGGTTGGATTTGCTCCATGAGCCATAGCTGCTGGCTGGGTCAGAAGAACTAACTACTGGTGTCCCCTTGGCTTGCATCTTTGGTATGATGTCACCTATCAGCCCCTGGACCTGCCTCACAGTCCAGCTCTGGGTGCTGGACCAGGACAGGCAGGATCTGTGAAGGCCCTGCTTCTGCGTGCAGAATGTGGGTGCATCTGACCCAGTGCCGCTGTTTCCACTGCAGATCGAGATGGCCATCCTGCGGTTTCCTTATGAGTCCTGGGGGACCCCGTTCCAGCAGCTGAAGCAGGTGGTGGAGGAGCCGTCCCCGCAGCTCCCAGCTGACCGCTTCTCCCCCGAGTTTGTGGACTTCACTGCACAGTGGTGAGTCTCAGCCCTGCCTGGACCTCTGGGCCTCCCCAAGCCCAGTCAGTACGCCTCCCTGTCCTGGCCAGATCCCAGCTCCTCCCTGGGCTTGGTCTCCTTCTCCTTTAGCAAATAACCCCCAAACAACATAGCATCAAAATAAGTAAGGCAGAAATAGTTTGAGTGCAAGGAAAATTTGACAAACTATGGTCCTAGTGGGGAGATTTTAATATAGTCCCTCTAGAAATGGACAGATCATGAAGATGGAAAAAGAAAACAAAAAGCATATGGAGGATTTAAATGCATAACAAATTTGCTTTCATTGCTGTTTAGAACTTCGTATCAAATTAAAGAATGCCCACAGGATCCTTATAAAAATTAATTATGTTTGAGATTACAAAGGAAATAGAGGAAGAGGCAGAAGGCAAAGCCATATAGGCCACATTCTCTGACTGTAATTAGCTGGAACAGGAAATCCATAACTGAAGAGAAAAAAGCTACATGCAAATTAAAAGTAAATTCTTCTAATGCACTCTTGGGTTATGAGAGAGATTTAAACAATAAAATTATAAACTAGTCAGAAGTGAAGACGATGAGAATATAACATGTCAACATCTATGTGTTGTGGCCAAAGAGATACTCAGAGGAAAATTCGTAGCCTTTATTTCTTTTATTGGAAAATAAGAAAGACTGGAGACAAGTGAGCCTGGCAGACAGAGTCATTTTCTCCCAAGACCCGTGGTAGGGGGTATCCCGATTAAGGATACCAAGTAAGTGATTGTTAATGTTAGCATTTTGGTATTGGGATCATTGCAAATTCCCTAGATCACTATAGAGACAAGAAAGCTAACACCCCAAGAGGCAAAGAAACTTGGTCCAAATCTCTGTAGTTTGCGCCATGGATCCCACTCCGCCCTTGGAAGCCCCCCCAGAACAGTCCGGCCCCTTCTTCCCTGAGCCCAAGGAGCATGTGTGTCCCCTTGCTGCCCGGGCAGGGCTGAACCCAGACTGGCTTGGCTGGCCTGGATGGGCTGGACTCACTTCTTCCCTGCCAGTCTGGCCCCAGCCTGCCCTCAGCCTGCCCTGTTCTGTCCTAGCCTGAGAAAGAACCCTGCGGAACGCATGAGCTACCTGGAGCTGATGGTGAGTGTGGGCGGGACTCTCTGGGAGAGGGCTGCATCTGTGCACAGCGGTGGGCAGCTCCTCTGGCTTGCCTGGGCATTCACTCCTAGGAACTCCCGTCACTCATGTGTACCCTGGCTCCCTCCTCCCCACTCCATGCCAGGCCCTGTGGAGGGAGGCAAAGGGCAAGGGGGGGCAGGTGGACCATTTTCTTTGGAGGCATCAGGGAAGGCTTTGCAGGGGAACTGGGCCTAGAAGGGTGAATAAGGATTTACCCGCTGAGGGACAGAGGCCTAGCGTGCACGGGGAAGAGTGAGTTGAGGGTGGCTGCGGGGGGGCTGAGGAGGAGGCCGTGAACGTTGCCTCTAACAGGAGGGCTTCTGGGGGGCAGAGGTCCTGGAAGGATGACTAGGAGTTTGCTGGGCAGGAGGAGCATGTGGGAGCACCTCCACCTCGCCCCCTCCAAGGTGACTGACTGCCTTCTCTCCCCATCAGGAGCACCCTTTCTTCACCTCGCACAAAACCAAGAAGACCGACATCGCTGCCTTTGTGAAGGAGATCCTGGGAGAGGACTCGTAGGCGGCGGGGCCTTGGACCCACTCTGGCCCCGCGGCGCCGCGCAGCCCTCTGCTGCGGCAGTGCTTGCCCACACCCATAAGCTACTGCCAACCTGGCCTTGGGCGCCCGGGAGGAATCCAGGGGGCTGCTCCCGCCTGACAGGCTGTCGGTCCCAAGTGCCAAAGAACCAGACCATCGGGGCCCTCCGGTGCCTCTGCCCCTGCTGCTCCAAGGACTCTGAGACTCTGGACTTGGAGGGGCCAGACGCCCCTCACAGAGAAGGCAGTGGTGCCTTGTACAGGCCGCTGCCTTGGCCCGGCCCTGGATGCCACCCAAGTTGTATATTTTTTTATCTCTCGACTGAATGGACTTTGCACACTTGGCCCAGGCTGGCCACACCTCTGTCCCGGCATCGGTAGGGGGACCCAGTAGGGGGATGAGCCACGTGAATCCCCTGGAGCCCCCATGAGGCAGATGCCAGAGCCACCGAGGCCTTCACCCCAGCACTGGCAGACGGGGCTCTAAGGGCACCGGGGCCACCTCGCCCCTGCCTGCCGCCTCTAGGGGTGTTGTTTCACTTTTATTTTTTTAATTTATCCTCTTGATTTTTTCCTTTCGCTTTGTGGGTTTGGCTGGTTTTTCTTGCATGGTTTGGAGCCGATCACTTTTCTGTCACCTGCTAGGGGACCATCAGGCTAAGACCTGCCCTCTCTGCTCAGGCTGGGGTCTCGGGGGATGGGCCCAAGGTCTCTGCTCAGAGAGGCGCTAGGGGAGCCATCCAACTCACTCTCCTTGGGGACCGGCTCGACGGGGGCTGTGGATTTGCTTTTGGTATTGTTTTAAAAAAAAGAAGAAAATATATTTTTTTGAAGAAAGGACTTGCCCGTCCAGGGTCCTGTCCCTGATTGGCTGGGGCAGTTACCTGATTGCTGTTTTAATTTAAAAAAAAAAAGTGGGACAAAAGGTCGTGTGAGACTGTGTGTCATAGCGGCGAGCCCTCCTCCTGCTTAGTGACGGCTGGTGGCCCTGGAGGGGGGACCCCTTGCCCCGGGACAGGGACACGGCAGCGTGATCAGGGGAGTGGGGGCCTCTCACCTGCCGGGGCCCTGCACTTCCACATGTGAGGACGCGAGGCTGCCCCCAAGGGCCGTGATGAGCTGCCAGGCCCTTGCTGAACACTGGACAGAGCGGCAACACAAGCCCAGTCCCGAGGGGCCACCTCTTCCCCTGGCATTGACGAGTGCATTGCCAGGTGCTGCACCTGGGCCTGGGCCGTCACCTCAACTGAGGGGTAATGTCGTCATTCCTAGATGAGAAAACAGGCCCGGAGAGCCAAAGTCACTTTCCCAAAGCCACATGGCTTGTGAGATGGAGAAACAGGCTTGGGGACAGGTAGTAGCCCCTACGGAGGGAGTGGGGCAGCTGGAGGAAGGCATCCTTGGCAAGATCCGGTCTGGCTCCGTCATCCTCGGGGCCTGGGCTGGGGCAGAACGGGGTAGAGGCCCGCTTCCATCAGACTGAAGCAGAAGGGGATTTAATAGCTCATGTAAGCAGAACTGAGTCTGGCTTCAGGCGTAGTGGGATCCAGGAGCCAGGTTAATATCCTGTGGAACTTAAGTCTGCCTTAGCTGTTTCCTCTGTCTCAGTTTCACACTCGCCACACAGGGCCACGTCAGGACTCAGTGGCTCCCACCAGCTTAGCAAAGGGGCCCAGAGCTCCCACCGAAGTCCCAGGGCCGGCTCTTCTCAGCTAGGAAGGGTCATATGCTCATCCCCAAGCCCATCTCAGGCTGAAAGGACCCAACACAGGAGAGTCAGCCTCCCTACATCCCAAGGTCTGAGGACTAGCCTTGCTAGTCCTCCCAGGGCAATGGGTGTGTTTCCACAAGGAGACACGGATCCCCTGGGGTCCATCTCCCCTCTGCCTCGTCCACCAGCCCTCCCAGCCTCAGTTCGGCCAGAGGCAGAGTCTGCTTCTCGTCCCCAGGTAGCCTCAGTCTGGGACAGCCTCTACCTATAACCCTCCCTGGCACAGCATTTAACAGCTCCAACCTCCTTCCCACGTGAAGGCTGTTCGCACCTCGGGGCCTTTGCGCTGATTGTGCCCTCTGTGTGGAACGCTCCTCCCCATCTCCTTGTGGCCCCCTGCTCACCGGTTCCTGTCTCCCCTGTCGCTTCCCCAGGGAGGCCCGGCACCTGGGCCCATCGGTGTACTAACCTCTCTCTGAATTATCTGGGCCGATCGGACCCGCCACCATCGTGTGCTCAGTGCCCGCACCCGGGGAGCGCTCAACCTGTGTTCAATGAAAACACTAGTGAATGAACACACGAAAGGAAGGACGAGGGCGTGAGTCCTGAAGGTGCGCGCGGGCGGATCGCCCTGCGTGCGAGTGTGGCTCCGTGTGCACACACGGCCTCACACACACACGCCCACGAACGCACACACGCACGCACGCACGCGTGTCCTCCGCGCGCGCGCAGGACCAGCAGACCCAAGTCCCGGCCGCGGCCCCGGCCCCTCCTCCCTCCGCGGCCACCAGGAGGCGGCAGAGCCCGCGCTTCGACCCCGCGGCCCCGGAGCGCCCGCCCCCAGCCCCACCCGCGCTTGGGCCTGGAGAGGGCGGTGTCTGGGTTGCGGGGAAGGGGTCGGGGGGACCCTCGCCGCCCAGCTCTGCGCCCCGGACCGGAGCCCAGCTGGCGGCCCGCGCGCGTCCGTCCTCAGCGTGGAGGCCCGGAGGGGAGCCCGGGGCCGAGGGAGGGCGACTCCTGACGCACGTTCTCCTGGGTGCACAGCGCTCTCCAGCTGGCAAGTCATCTGCAGTGTCCACAGGACTGCGGTTTACAAAGCCCAGAGCTGTTTACAAAACACAGCTTACAGAGTAATGTGTCGTGCACAGGGCCTCCGCAGGATCATGAGGCGCTTTACAGCTCAGCAAGTGGTTCCCAGTTTGCCAAGCCCGGGCCATATTAGAACGTCAGCGTTTGTAGGTTCCTCTCGGCATTAGTGCAAACACGGTTGTTTACAGGTTCGGGTACTATTTAGGGGGCGCTTCGGCTTTTACAAAGGGTGTCCAGGCATCCAAGCGGGAGGAGCCGGTGTGCAGGTCACCGACATTTACAAAGCACGTGCCAGTGCCCAGGCCCTTGACAGTCTATTCAGCCCGTGATTGCCGCGCGTGGCAGGGGCCCCTTCCCTGTCCCTAGGCTGTGGGGTGGCGGTCATGGGCACAGGGACCAGATGGGCAGGCAGGGCCCTATCCCAGACCTGGGGTGAATGAGTCTCCCTGGACTGACAGCCACATGGTGGAGGTTCCTGTACTTTCTGTTTCAGTTACAGCCACGAAAGCCTCCTCGACCGCCAGCATTAAAAATACAGCGTCTAGGGGCTTCCCTGGTGGCGCAGTGGTTGAGAGTCCGCCTGCCGATGCAGGGGACACGGGTTCGTGCCCCGGTCTGGGAAGATCCCACATGCCGCAGAGCGTCTGGGCCCGTGAGCCATGGCCGCTGAGCCTGCGCATCCGGAGCCTGTGCTCCGCAACGGGAGAGGCCCGCATACCACACACACACAAAAAAAATAAAAATAAATAAATTAATATAAAATACAGCGTCTGGGCCTGGTTGAGAGCAGGAGGTGGCCTCTGAGGGAGAATTTGGCGAACTCCCTTCTGGAGGCCAGGAAAGGAGGCTTTGCTTGTTAGACACCAGCTCGGCCTCCCCTCTCCTCAGAGCCCTGCTGTAGCTCCGACCTCCCTCTGTCCAAGCCTCCCCATGGCCCCCACCAGCCAGCCCTCCCCCCACGCCCCCGCCCGTACTCTCCCTTGCTCCCTGTTCTGCAGCCATGCCGCGCTCACCTGCCTCAGGTCCTTTGCACTAGCTGTCCTCTACTGCCCAGAGCGGGCTCCCCCAAGCCATCCTCCTGGCCGGCTCAGGACGCCTCTGCTCACCTCCTCAGAGATGCCATCTGCTCAGTGAGGCCTCCCTGACCACCCTGTCTCTCTGTCCCTTTGCCCTGCTGTGTTTTCCTCAACCTATTTATTCACACTCTTGTCTGCCGGCCAGCTCCCTCACTAGACTGGGAGCTCTTCTAGGGCTGAGGTGGGTCTGTCTTGCTCAGAGCCTGGCATGGACGAGGGTCAGGCAATGACAGAGGAAACAGGGCAAGTGCAGGGAAGGTGCCCTCCGGCCCCAAGAACGATCCCAGAACCAATGCAATGGGGCCCAGAGAGCAGGGCCCTGCCAGATCTGTGCGAAGGCTTGGGCTGGGGGTGGGGGTGGGCACTGCAGTTCTATTTATTTGGGGCTGTGGATCCCAGGAGGGCTCTCTAGGACCGAGGCAACCCCCTGGTTGTACTGAACGGGGACTCTGCGTCAGAGAAGGGAAGCGATGAGCTCAAGACCACACAGCGAGCAGTACCAAAGCTGGGACCACGTCGGGGTCTGAGGCAGGCAGGGCTGCCTGCGTCACTGCGGATGTCAGCACAGCAGTCCCAGGAGCGGTAAGGTTTACCCGCCCATCCCCCCACCCTTGCTCCAGTTTTTAAGTCCGTGGGGATGACTCTGGCTCAGGAAAAGGGGAAGGGGCCAGCACCCGGCTCCTACCACCAACCCTACCTCCGGCTGCATCCCTGACTGCCTTGTGGCCAGGGGCAGTGGCTGGGAAAGCGGGGCTGATGCCATCTTCTCTCCCAGCTTAGCATCTGGCCAAGCCTCTGTCCGGTGCAGGGATCCCTCCCCACTCACACCGCTGCCAGGCGCTGAGGCCCTGCTTGCACACCGCCTCTGATGGGGAGCTCATTCTCATTCAGACGTGCTTCTTGGAGGGACCTGAGATTCTTCTTGTCCTGGTTCTACTCCCCGAGGCTGTGACGTGCGAGCCTCCTGTGTAAACTCTGGCGCGCTCTAAATGTTCATTTCTTTGCCTCTTGTGAAAGCCGTTTTGAATCCTTTTGGAAACCAGGTGGGAGGGTCTATATATAAATCAGCTGTGCTATCTTTAGTGTAGCTCGTTCATCCTCAGGCCCAGGGCAGTCAGGCTCTCCTGGAGGCCACAAAGCCTCTGGGAGGGTCCAGGCTTGCCTGAGGCCCACCAGACAGTGAGCCAGTAACCCAGGAATCCTGCCCTACCCCCAACTCCCACCCTGCGTGAGCCACCTGCCGAGCCGGGTTTAGCTGCATCCACCCCCTCCAGCCTTGCAGAAGACGTGGGCTGCTCTATTTCTGTCCTGGGCTGGCCTGGTGGCGGGGACTTGGGTGGGGAGGGGCTTGGGATGCGGCAGCAGCTGTCAGCTCTGGTTGGGGATGCACCAGCCCAAGAAGTTCTCCTTTCCTGGCTTCCAAACCCTCCATGGCTCCCTATTGCCCACAGAATCCAGGGAGGGGAGGCCCAGCACCACCTTTCTACGGCAGAGCCTTGCCCGGATTATTCTCTGCAGGGCTTGGCACATGGAAGGTGTTACCTGAGCACCTACTGTGTGCCAGCAGCGTTCTAGAACTAGAGCTGCAGCAGGACCTAGACAGACCTGGCCTACCCTCCTTGAGCTCAGAGGGCATCAGACAGCATAAGCAAACTCATAAATGCTTACAGCAACATTTCCCACTTTTTCCCCATTATCATTCCCTAAGGAGAAACATTGACTTATTGAATTAAATCATTTAATTAAACTTAATTACAGTTAAGTAAATTATTTAATTTCTCCCTAATGAGAGATACAATACTAACGAATAAGATTTTGTTATGTGGGGCCACAAGTAATTGTAACATCTATTTTTTCAGTCCCCCAAGAACCAAATTTTGCCCCCCTTGAAAATGCATGGCTCAGAGGATTATAATCTGTGCTCAGTGGGGTGAAAAGGAGACACACGAGGCGGGGGGGGGACCCTTACTGGGTGCTTGTCTTGGGGGGCGGCCCACAGCCTCAGAAGACTCCCAGTGAGCGGGTAGGGCAGCAGCGGGAGGGCTGGGAATCATATAGGTGAGGAGTGCAGAGAGCAGATGGGAAACAGCCTGTGTAAAGGCCCTGGGGTGGGAGGGGCCTCGGTGCCACCGAAGAGAATCGGGGGTTGGGGGCAGATCACGCAAAGCCATGGCAGAGACTCCGGACTTTATCTTCAGAGGGTAAGGGAAGTCATGGTCAGGTTTTAGGCAGGGGAGAGATGCAATTGGATTTACGTGAAGAACAATGATAACAAGAGGATCACCTTTCTGAAACGTCCTCGTGTCTTTTGGCCTTCAAAGCCCCGTTCCATGCCTCCCACCCCCAGCTCGTGGGTCAGACGGCCCTGAGCTTGACTCTGTCACCCCGGGCAATGTGACCTTGACGACATCATAGCGTCTCTCAGACTCATGTCCTCTTCTGCGCATGGAGGGTACTAATGCTGGTCTTACAGGATAGCGGGTGGCTTCCACGAAATGCTGGAGCGCGCAAGGCCCATCACGATCCTGGCACACGGTAGGTGCCCAGTTAATGAACCTGTCCCTCCGGTTCCTGGGCCGCCCCTTGGGCCAGGCCCAGAGTGTGAATCACGAGCTTCAGTCCCTGTATTCCACGGCTCCAAATTCATTCCCCGTCTCACAGTTGCCTTTAAAACAAAGCTTCATTCCTCCTTGTCCCCCTAGGATGTACGGCTGTGGCCGACATGGGCTTGCCTTTTAAACCTTGGTCTCAAGGTCTGTCCTTGCGAATGTAGGATTTCACAGGCTGCTGTGGCAGGTGGGGACGGACCCGCCCATCTCGGGGTGCTGGAGCCCCTGACTGGAACAAGGGCAGAGCCTGGCCAGCATCTAACCTTCTATGGGCGACCTTCAGCAAGTCACCACTCTTCTCAGGGCTCAGCGTTGTTGGCTGTGAAATGGATCGGAGAGGCCGACCCCCGTCCAGCCTGCCCCCCTGTGATCGCAATGGTCTTAATAAGGGAAGCCTGGGGGAGGGCAGGGCTCGGGTGCAGGGCCTGGGGGCCAGGATCTCTCATGCAATCGCTCCCTTCCACTTCTTGCTTATCCTGGTCTTTCTGCCAGGATTTCCCTACAGAGTTCTTTGCTGCGAGCAACACAAAGCGACTCTGTCCACCATAAGTAAAGGGGGGCATTTCTTGGCTCAATCTAAGGGCTTACAGAGTGGACAAGAGAACTTTCAGGGGCTAAGGGGGCTACAGGGGCCTGGCCATCAAGGCCAATATGGTCAGGACTCCCTTGTCGCCATTGCCTCAGATATTAAGCTTCAAAGTCCCAGGCAGGAGTGGCCTCCTGACCAGACCAAAGTCTGGCCCTTTCAGCTTCTGCAGTGGGAAATAGGACCCTGCCCACTGGGGACTCTACACAGAGGGATCCCTCCCAACTAAGAAGGGGTTTGGGTGCTGGAGAGCCACCCCACCCCAACACACATATTCCCTACACCCCCTTTTTTGCTGGCAAACTCCTACTCATCCCTCAAAACCCACTTCCACAGGTACTAGTCACCTCCTTTGCAGGGTTCCCCCCAGCCCCCTGCTTCCCTCCATCCAGTCCCAGTCACACAGGTGGCCATGTCCATGTCCCAGTCTGCTTCCCACACCGGATCTGCTGCCTTGAACCAGAGGTTGGTCAGCATGTTTCCAGCACTCGTTCTGTGCCAGGCACATCCCCAACCCATGCTCTTTGCAGGAGTCATGCATTGAACCCCTAGGAGGTGGCTTCTGTTACCTTTCCCATTTTACAGATGGAGAAACCAAAGCACAGAGAAGCTAGGCAGCTATCCAAGATCGCACAGCTGGTAAGGGGAAGACCTGGGATCCAAATGCAGCAAGCCTGGCCCGAAGGGCAGGGGAGCGAGGGGCTGTCCAGTCCCCCAGGCCCGACTCCATCCGGGTGGAATCTGGCACTTGGCTGCTCTTCCCCTCTCAGGCGTTTGAAGACAGTGACCTTCCTCCCCCCGAGGGGGTTAATCGAGTAGATAAAATGCCAATGTCCAAATGAAAAGCTCTACGTCACTCAATTCTTGAAGTTGTTCGGATAAAGAAGGCACACAGGTCTCAAACACTGGCATGCTTTATTTACTCATTTATTGGCCGCTGGGCTTGTGGCATCTTAGTTCGCAGGCGACGGATGGAACCAGGGCCCTTGGCAGTAAAAGCGCGGAGTCCTAACCACTGGACCGCCAGGGAATTCCCGCTATTTCTAGAACTTAGAGGGAGAAAGTGCTGGAAGGAATGGAAGGATTTTGTGCCCAGGGCCAGAGGGGCCACGGGAAGCCCCTCGACTCTGAAGAAGGAAGTACCAGCCTCAGCTGGTGCAGAGTGTCGGCCCCGCCCTGGCCCCGCCCCTGCCACCCGGCCGCGCCCCGGCCCGCCCCGGTGCCAGGCCCCGCCCCCTCCCGGCCCCGCCCCACAGGCCCCGGCCCCGCCTCGCAGACCCCGCCCTGGTACCGGTGTCTGTGTCGGTGCCGCCGCTGCGGCCGCCGCCCCTGCCCCCGAGCTTTCTTGGGCCCTCGCGGCCCCCAGCTGCCCCAGCTGGATGCAGCTCCAGGCGCTCAGGGGAACTGTGTTGAGAACACGCCCCGTCTCGCTTTCCTGTGGGCATTTCCCAGGATTTCCTTGCACCTAAATCCTCCTCAGTGTCTGCTACCTCAGAGGGAGCGCCTCTGCGAATGAGGGTGGGGACGCAGGCGCTAACCGAGGTCAGGTTTTCAGTCCGTAGATGTGCTCGGTAAGTGACACCTGCAGTCATTACAGGGATCCTCCCGCGGCGCTGTCTCCTCCCCATCAGCTCAGTCCCGTCTCTGCACAGAATCTGGGGTCTACTTCTCCCGGGCTCTCTCAGGGCTTTTCCGTTACACTGCCCCTCCCCTGGCCCACCCACCTCAGTCCCTCCACTTCAGCTGTGTGGCCATGGGCAAGTCGCTGCACCTCTCTGATTCTCTCCGTGCTGGGACTTGTTGCCTTTTCAGGGCAAACGCCAGCATGGCTTCCTGGGCAACCAAATCCGCAGTGTCGCGGCATCTTACAGCACACTTGGCTAAGGGTCCCAGGGAAGTGTCTGTGGGGCGTTACTCACCTCGTCTGGGGCCACAGTGTGAGGAGGGTGGAGAGGCTGACAGGATGGGAATCGCAAAAGGTCTGGGGGGCTTCCTTCTGTGTGTGGAGCCCTGTCGGCGCCTTGCCAGAGCCGTCAAGGGAACCTCTTACCTGGTCCCCCCACTGTCCTGGGCCTGGCAGCTGGCCACCCACATCTCAGACCTGCTTCAGAGAGTGGCCCTCAGGCCCCCGGAGCTGCATTGCCCTGAACAGCTGGTAGGCCTGGGAGTTGACACCTGCCTCCCTGGGCACCTCCGGCCCATCTGCTGCAGTGGGAGAGCCCAGCTCCTCGCTTGGAGCAGCACAAACTCAGAGGTGTGATGGACACTGCAGAGCTCCCTGGGGTCGGGCCACGGCCAGGACAGAAATGCACCCTTGGTGGGCTTCTGCTGCTCTCTCCTGTTCCCCTTGCTCCACACTGGTTTCTGCTGGGAGAACTTCCTTCCTGAAGCTCTGGCACCTGAATCCTTGCCTCAGGTTCTGCTTCTGGGAGAATCTGACTAGACAGCCTGCTGGCGCTGGGTGTCTTGGGGGCATTTTAATCAGGCGAGTTTATTGGTTAGGATCGAGGTTTGGCGGCTTCTTAAAAACACCAACAAAACCAAGCTAATGTTGGTTTAAACCAGAGAGACGATCATCTCTCTCTCCTGTAACAGTTTGAGGGTCAGTGGTCTGTAGCAAAAGGGCCGTTTCATGGAGCAGGGCCTAGATTCCTCCCATCCTGGGTGTTTGATGCCTTCATCCACGTGACCCCAGACGGTCCCCGGCACCAGCCCACAGTACTGGGCGGCAGGACGGCAGGAGAGGTGGAGAGGTGGCACATCCCTTCCCTTGAAAGACACAGGCATCATTGGCTCACATCCTGTTTCAGTCACATGGTAACCACGCTGCAAGGGAGGCTGGGAAGTGTAGTCCATACAGGCAGCCCAGCACCCACCTAAGCTTCAGGGGCTCTATGGCCTGGGAAGAGGGGGATAGAAATGGGGGAAGTCTTACGTCTCAGCACACGTAAGGAGGACAGAATATTACTCTAAATCTGGAACAAAATTCTTCCTTCAGAGATAATGGTCTCTGTTTAAGAAAATATGCTTAGGTTCCTGTGGCAGTAAAGGGGCTCCTGTTCGGGAGGGCCCGTGGGTGCAGGGGAGGTTAGGGCTTGTGCGGTGCAGCGGGGCTGGGCAGGCAGAGACAGGAAGGGGCCAGGAAGAGTGGCCTGTGGGAGGGGCCCCTCCCTGTGGAACCCACCAGCCTCCACCCTTGGATGGAAGTGTGCCCACTGCAGCCTGGGCGGGGCTTGTCCGAGGGCAGAGGGGAGAGTTGCAAAAGAAAGCTGACCTGGGAATGTGAGAGACACAGGCCAGAGCAGGCTGGGTTTGAGGGCTTCTGGAGGATCTCAGGGAAAGCCGATTCCCCATGAGGGGCCAGGGTCAGGGCATCTTAACACGCTTCATACTCACAGCGTGTCCCATGAAGCTGATAAGGGCTCCGCTCATTTTCCACGTGTGTTTGCAAAACTGGACTCCTGACAGACGTACAGACGTGCATCCTCGGTTCACCCAGCGTTAAGTCCACCAATTTCCGTTTTGGTGGCTGCCCAGCGGTCCATCGCCATGATGTCCGTGCTTCACCGACACGACCCCTGTCGCGGGATGTGGCCCCCCAACGCCAAGCTGTCACCCCAGTAACTGCGCCGACGTGGGCATCCTCGAGCGGGCAGGGCGGCTGGCGTTTCAGGTTTAGATGATTTCCCCGGGCACGATTCCCAGAAGAGAGTGGGGCGGAGGCAACCACATCTGCCTGTACGGCCACGGCTTGTGCAGCCAAATGGCTTCCTGGCTGGGTCTTGCCAAGGGGCCCACCCGCCTGCAGAGCCCGGGCGAGAGGGAGCCAGTTTGGTTTAATCTTTCTTTACCAGATTTTTAAAGTGCTGTGTGTTCATTGTAGAAATTTTAGAAGATGAGTAATGAGCAATTTAAAAAGAAAATGTATCTATAATCCCATCTGCCAGAAGTATTTATGGCTAGCATTTTTTAGAATTCATTTTCACTGAGATACAATTGACACATAACATTGTGTGAGATTAAGGTGTACAGCTAGCATTTCGATTTATATCCTTCCAGCCTTTTTTTCTAAATATAAGTTTTTATTGTGCAAAAATTTACATACATAAAGCTTTTATTATGAAAGGGTCAAACGTATACAACATTAGGTTCAGTAATGAGCCTGCAGGCACCCAGCACCCTGTTTCAACGGTGATCAGCACACACCAGTCTGGTCTCATCTCTGCGCTCGCCACTTTTTCCCTCCCAGACTGTTGGGACAATCGTCCTGTTCATCCCAGACATTGTGTAATTTCATCCACAAATATTTCAGAGTGTATTTCTGAAAGGTTGTGACTTAAAAGACCGTATCGTTGTTTAGAACTTCATATGTAACAACCATTCCTTAATATCAGCAGGAATCCAGTCTCAGTTTACAATTGTGTCCTAAACGTCAAAATGAACAAAATATGGTTTGAATCAGGATCTGAATAAGGTCCCCACGTCACACTGCCTGATGTAACTCCCAAGTATCTTTCATCTAAAGGCTCAGCCCGTGTTTTCTTCCTTGTACCTTACTTGTTGGGGAAACTGTATTCCCCCCGTGGGAGGCGCGGCGTCCTACCATCTCTGCTGTGTTAGCAGCTGCTGATTCTCAGCGCCTGGATTCACTACTTTACTAGTGGTTGTAGACTGGTGACATCCTAATTCTACCATTCCTGCCTCATTTGTTAGCTGAAGTGTTTCTCGGAGAGAAAGTTGCCCTCCCCAGTGTTTGGCTACCTGGTGGTGCCGTTTTATAGAGGAAAGGCAGGATACATGCTTGCCTTGTCCCTGTAACAGTTTTCTGATTAAGTTGGTCTTCCAGTGGTGATCAAGTAGGGATTAAAAAAACAATTAGGAACACATGGATTTAAAGATACTTTATGTGTTTCAGCTGTTTGTGATAATCACCCTTACTGAGGCTCTCTCCCCTGTATGTAACCATCAAAAAAAATGGTTTATCCTTGGTGGTCATTTTAGTTGTGAAACACAGCTACGAATTCTTGGACACACGTCTCGTTGAGAAGTGTGGTCTCTGTCCCCCCCTTGACTCTGGGGAACTTGGGCCTGCCCCAGCCACCGGCAGGGTGTGGCTGACGGGCGCTGGGGGCCCGCAGAGCTGGGTGTACACGCCCGCAGAGCCGCGCTCCGCGGAGACCCTGTGCTGGAGAGCCAGGTGTAGACACACCAGTCCAGAGTCCCCGCGAGCCCAGCCTCCAGGCCAGCCTGTCCTCCAGCTGGATGCCAGTGAGGGACCTCCGTCAACGCCACGTGGAAAAGGACCTACGCGGCAGGCCTGCCTGGGCTCCTGACCACGAAATCGTTTGCACAGTGAACTGATCGTCTACGCCAGCCATGGGGTGGTGGTGGGGCAATAGGTCATCCGAACTCTCTCCTCCGAGCTTTGCACACTGGAACACGAGCTGACCCCTACCGCGTGCATCTCCCCCTACGGCACAGCTGCTCCCTCTGCCTCAGACTTTCCCTGGATGGCGGGCTCTGGCGGTCACTCCAGCTTTGGAGCTTCCTTTCTTAGCCAACCTGAAAATCTGTTTTCTATTCATAGGTGAGTTAAGACCAATCGATCAGTATGTTTAGCCTCAGTTCTGCATGGTGTTTTATGTTACATTTACACCTACCCGTGCAAGAGTTTTAAACAATTTGTCTTTAAGTGTGGTTTTTATTTTATTTATTTTATTTTATTTTTTTATTTCTTGCGGTACGCGGGCCTCTCACTGTTGTGGCCTCTCCCGCTGTGGAGCACAGGCTCCGGACGCGCAGGCTCAGCGGCCATGGCTCACAGGCCCAGCCACTCCGCGGCATGTGGGATCTTCCCAGACTGGGTCACGAACCCGTGTGCCCTGTATCGGCAGGCGGACTCCCAACCACTGCGCCACCAGGGAAGCCCTCAGTGTGGTTTTTATATTCTCTCTCTCTTACTGGACTTTATCTTTTTGGTACTTAGGAAAGGTTCCTATTTTTGTTGCAACTGTTACTTTTACAGTAATATCTGTACGCAATATTGGTCCTCTCTTTTATTTGTCTGTTGGTTTCCTACTATGAGCGATATTGAAACTTGCTACAATCCTCTGCGCACAGCATCTGATTTGAATTAATATCCTTTTACTCTCAGACTTTAACTACAAGGCAGTCAGTAAGCTTATTCTATTTTCTCCATGTTCTTCCCACTTTCCCTCAAATATACTCTATCTCGTGTGTCCATCACTGGTCTTAACTGTGTAAGTTCCCATGTGTTCTACCCATTTAGTTCTCACAGTCAGACCTTAGGATTATGTTTCTCTGGTTGTCTTGGTTGGTTGAGACCTGTTTTCTGGTGGGTCCTCAGAGGGCATGTGGGAATAACGTCCCGGAGTTCTTGCCTGTTGATAACTGTTTACGACCTTTGTACTTGAAAGGCAGTTTAGCGGGACCTGCCCCGCTCTGCTCCCGCCCTTGGTGTCTAGATGTGCCCCCGGGGCTTCTGGCAGGAAGTGCTCACATCAGAGAGTCTGACGACAGCCTGATTTTCCCGGAAGTGACTTCATCTTTTTTTGCCTGAATTTCCAAAGGCAGCCGTAGACTATGTTGTAGAATATGCCTCTCTGTTGGCTGTTCTGGGTCAGCTTGTCCAGGTACCCAATGCTGTTTCAAGTTTTCATATATTTCAGGAAAGTTTTTTTCTTTTTTTAAATTACAGCGTTCAGCGTTCGACTGAACACTTGGACTCCTTCTGCGGGACTGGTGTTGCACACGTTAGATCTCACTTAGTAGTCACTTTCTCTTGAATCCTACTTCTCGCTCCCATTTTTTTATTGTTTAAAAATTTCCCTCCATTCTAACTTCTGATTCTCTTAGGCAGCATCTCATAGTGTTTCGTTGTGTTGTGCTCCTTCTACTGCGGTTGTCGTCCTGAAATGCGTTTTTTTCTCTTCTTCCTAATTCTTTCCTCAGTTCCAGCACATCTTTTCTGAGGTCTTCACATATTGATTTGTTATTCTTTTGTATCTTTTCTTTTTTTTGCTGACTCATGCAAAAATTTCAGGATACATTTTTTTGTTTGTTTCTGGCTGTGGTTCTGTGGTGTGTGTTTCTGGAACACTGCCTTCATTATCCGTAGGGGCACTGCTTGGTTTTCTCATTTCTCCAGTAACTTGGTATGGGACTTAACCGTAACCTTTTCTGTTGTTCATTTTTATCTGAAATGCCTTTCAGAACGTCATAATCTTTAGTTTCCTTTTCTGCTGTTTTCATGAAACGTTAAAAAAAAAATGGTCTTGTATTCCCTCCTTCTTCCCTCCCTCCATCCCTTCCTTTCTTCCTGTTCTCCTCACTCCCACACCTTTCATTTCTAGTTTTTGGCCCCTCTTGTCTCTGTTCTGTCCATTTTGGACTCTGTTCTCAGCACCTCCTTCTCAGTGTAGGGCCCTGCCCTGGAGGCGAGTTTAGTTTGTGTTGAGAGTTGCAGGCCTGCCGTAGCTCCTTCATACATGGCCTGCTTACAGGCACACACACCTGGGCGTGTGCAGCGAACCCTCCCAGTTCCCAGGCTGCGTACACGGTCTCTCCACCTCCATCACTGCTGTGCTCTTCTTGGGAGGCAGAGCTGCGTCGGGAGGGCCCGGATCCCCCATCAGGCCATGCCAGACCACGTGGGAGCCAACAGTGACCTTATAGAGTGGGGAGCCTTTGAACTCTGGGGCTCATTCCACAGCCTTCCCTGTTCTGACTCACAGAGAAACCAACACGGAGGAGAAATGCTGCCACTGCAGACCCGTGGCGGGGGGTGCTGGCCTAGCTGAGTGTGGCCAGGCGGCCGGGACACCGACATCCGGGGCTGGAAAGACAGAGCCGCGTCCGCAGAGGTAAGCCATCTGCAGACCAGCCTCCTATGAGGGTTGGGAAGGTGCACGGAACGGCTTCTGAGTTCATGGTTCCCGGGGAGAAGTTGGGAAAGAAGGGGTCGGTAATGTTGCTTTGCTGCCATCAGCTGCATTTGGCAAGGGTGACAGGAAGGAAATCAGCTCAGAAGGAATGGAAAGGTGTTGGGGTGAGTCAGAGGTTCAGGAGAGAGCAGGGCGGGGACACTCGGGGGCCTCCTGATTCCTGACAGTCAAGTGGGGTTTAAAAGGCTTTGGGCCAGAAACCCAGCAACATCTCTCGCTGGGTGAACGTTAGAGTGAGGATTTGGCCTTCCCAGCTCTGTTTCAGATAGATTCAACCAGTAACTAGAGAAAGGGGCCCATAGATGATAAAGGGAAATTGCGTAGGTGAGAACTGTTTCTTGGGAAGAAGAAGTTCAGGTGTAGTAACTGGCACGTGGAACAGACCTGAGGCGAGCAGGTCAGAACCTGCTAGGTTTCCAAAGGGAGTGTAATTCCAATGGAATCCCATTCCTGGCCCGCAGAAGCCTCGGTGACTGGAGACTTGAAATGGGATGAGGTGGCGTGGGGACTTTCACCCTCCCTGGAGACGGGCAGTGGGCTGAGCAGTGAGGAGAGTCACTCCGGATGCGGCCGAGAGGGGAAACGAGATAGGAGAGAAAGAGGCGCACCCCCAAAAGGCAGAGCGAGGGGTCACCGGAACATGGCTTGCGGCGCAGAGAGGGCTCAGGGCCCAATGCCTCAAGACGGGGATGCACAAAGTGTGCCTGGTGGCTTTGAACTTGGAAGTGTCTTGATGGGCTCCAGATGGGAATCTTACTGTTGTTGTCTGATGCCCGTATCTCATGTGTGTGTGTGGAGAGGGTCGATAACCCACTGTTTTAGTTCACAAGGCTCTGGAGTTAAGAGGAGCCGCCCAGACAGTGGCCACTGCATGTCCCCAGAGATCCCTTGCTCTGAGCTGGAGGCCGTGCTGGACGGGACGAGGGGTGTGTTCTCTGTGTAGGAAGGAGGGGGCAGGCGTGTTTGGAGGATTACAGCAGAGGCCGCGAGCGTTCACTGGAGGCCCGTGTTTCCAGTCTCCCTGGCCATTGGGTTGGGGCCACGTGACTTGTTTGGCCCATGGGCAATGAACAGAAGTGACGCATGTTAATTTCAGGATGACACAGGTGGGAGCTGGAGCTCCTCCATCCTCAGCCTTGTGGACAGAGACTCTGCAGGTTCTGAACGAGAGGGTGGAGGCTGCCCGGATGCCAGCTGTAGTCAGCACGCAGGGGAGAGCAGCCGTGACCATCGGCCAGCTTGTTCTAGGCTGGGACGTGAGTTTGAGAAGCGTGGTTTGGCTCACCCACCAAGACTGTGGGCGTTTGCCACCCAGCGTATCCTAGTCCTAACCAACACAGATGTGTACTTTTTTTTTTTTGTGGTAGGCGGGCCTCTCACTGTTGTGGCCTCTCCCGTTGCAGAGCACAGGCTCCGGACGCGCAGGCTCAGTGGCCATGGCTCACGGGCCCAGCCGCTCCGCGGCATGTGGGATCCTCCTGGACCGGGGCACGAACCCGTGTCCCCTGCATTGGCAGGCAGACTCTCAACCACTGCGCCACCAGGGAGGCCCTGTACTGGTTTTTTTCACACAAAATTGAGGCCCTACCAACCATGATATTTTTTTTTTAGTTAGCTAATTAATTAATTTATTTTTGACTGCATTGGGTCTTTGTTGCTGTGCGTGGGCTTTCTCTGGTTGCGGCGAGCGGGGGCTACTCTTTGTTGCGGTGCGTGGGCTTCTCATTGCGGTGGCTTCTCTTGTTGTGGAGCGCGAGCTCTAGGCGTGCGGGCTTCAGTAGTTGTGGCTCGCGGGCTCTAGAGCACAGGCTCAGTAGTTGTGGCTCATGAGCTCTAGAGCGCAGGCTCAGTAGTTGTGGCACACGGGCTTAGTTGCTCCGTGGCATTTGGGATCTTCCCGGGCCAGGGCTCGAACCCGTGTCCCCTGCATTGGCAGGCAGATTCTCAGCCACTGCGCCACCAGGGGAGTCCCCAGCCATGTTATTTTATAACATTCTTTTCAAAAAGGCTGTTAACAGTCTGCTTTATTGAGGCATAATTTATGGATAATAAAATCCACCAATTTTAAGTGACACCTTGATGAGCTTGATAAGTGTCGACAGCCGTATAATCGCCGCCTTGATCAAGGTTAGGAACAGCGCTTCCTTCGTTCCCGAAATTCTCTCTGACCAATTGGCAGTCGACCTCCAGTCCCACCTCCGGCTCCTGGCAAACGCTGGTCAGTTTCCTGACACTGTGGTTTTGCCTTTTCCAGAGTGCTGTATAAATGGAATCCCACTGTACGTAGCCTGTTATGTCTAGCTCCATTCACTTAACGTGATGCTTTTGAGATTTACCCGAAAGTCTGTTCCTTTTTGTTGCCAAGCAGCCCTCCACAGTATGCATGACTGCTCCCCAGCGGACAGACAGTTGGGTTCTTTCCAGTTTGGGCTGCTGTGAGGAAAGCTGTGATGAACATTTGTGCCCGAGTTTTGTGTGGTTGCGTTTTCCTTTCTCGTGGGTGAATACCTAAGGGTAGAATTGCTGGGTGCTGTGGTAATGCATATTTGACCCTAGAAGAAGCCGCCAGGCTGTGTTCCAAAGCGACCGCACCACATTGTTTCCCAATCAGCCGTCTATCAGAGCATAGCCTGCTTCTAAAGTTAACTCCTATATCAGCAATATTTCCCTGAAACAGGATTTCAATGGTTTTGATAATTCAAACCATCCCCTGTTGTTTAGCACTTAGGACACTTGCATTTTTCCTCATTACAGATATGATTGGGAAGGACCTCTATGCGATGCTGGTACACATCTCTGGTTATTTTCTAAGGCAAAAATTCCTAAAAGTGGGATTACGAGGTTAAAGGGCCTAAACTTTTCTTTTGACTTTTGACATACATCAAGGCGTACTGCCTTCTTAAACCGTGGGACTAACTTATATCAAGACCAGCAGTGTGGGAGCGTGTTCATCTTTTCTTAGCTGATTTGGAAGGGCCCTTCATATAGCGGTGATGTTAATCTCTTCTGCCTTATGTTGTGAATACTTTTCACAGTTTTTGTTTTGCCTTTAGGACTCTGCTTCAGGCATATTTTATCCACAGACGTTTTTAACTGTTTTGTCATCCAGCATGTCGGCTTATTCCTTTGGGGCTGTCTTTGGTGTGATGCTTGGAAAATCCTTCCTCAGCTGAGGATTATAAAAACAGTTACCTAGATCCCCTTATTATTATTATTTTTAAGAACTTCTATCTTTACATTTAGCACTGTATGTATTTATTTTTAACTGTGAAATCTATGAGACGTACCAAAGAGTCTATGACACGAATGCAAGTTTAACAAATAATAGTAATAAAAATGCCTACCCCAAAAATAACCAGGAGAAAAAGCAGTGTCAGAAGAGATGTCGCATTTGCTTTATTGATTTTATGTATGTAGAGGTTATAACTGAACAAAACTGAACTATCTGTTGTTTAAGAACATGCCTGGCAAAAGTGTAAAGGAAAGCAAGGACATGGTGAACACGGCGTCTAAAGGGTAGTTTCTTCTAAGGGATGCGGTGAAATCAGGCAGGGACGCTCGGCTTCACAGGGGCTATGATGCTCTATTTCTTCAGATGGTTTGGGCCCACGGGGGCTTGTCTTTGCATTCTGGTTCAACCTGGACAGTCATTTTATGTACCCTTCTGTATGTGTATATCCCACGTATCATTTAAAAGTTTTAAAATTGTGGTAAAATACATGTAATGTAATGTTGAGTATCTTAGCCATTTTTTTTTTTTTTTTTTTTTTTTTTGCGGTACGCGGGCCTCTCACTGTTGCGGCCTCTCCCGTTGCGGAGCACAGGCTCCGGACGCACAGGCTCAGCGGCCATGGCTCACGGGCCCAGCCGCTCCGCGGCACGTGGGATCTTCCCAGACCGGGGCATGAACCCGTGTCCCCTGCATCGGCAGGCGGACTCTCAACCACTGCGCCACCAGGGAAGCCCAATCTTAACCATTTTTAAGTGCATTTTTAAGTTCATTCCTGTTAAGTACATTCACTTGTCGTGCAGCCACAGCCCCCAGAACTCTTTTCACGTTGCAAAGCTGAACTCTGTCCCCAACATAAAACAACTCCTCACCCCCACCCCAGGCCCTGGCATCTGCCATTCTGCTTCCTATCTCTATGAATACAAGTATGATATTTGTATTTTTGTGAGTGGCTTAATTTCATGCAGCAGAATGTCCTCAAGATTCACCCACGTTGTAGCAGGATTTGCTTCCTTTTTTTTTTTTTTTTAAGATTTTTTTGGTGTGGACTATTTTTGAAGTCTTTATTGAATTTGTTACAACAGGGGTCCCCAACCCCCGGACCATGGACTGGTACCGGTTTGTGGCCTGTTGGGAACCGGGCCACATAGCAGGAGGTGAGTGGTGGGCGAGTGAGCGAAGCTTCATCTGTGTTTACATCCGCTTCCCATCGCTCGCGTTACCGCCTGAGCTCCGCCTCCTGTCAAATCAGCGTCGGCATTAGATTCTCATAGGAGCGCGAAGCCTACTGTGAACTGCACGTGTGAGGGATCTAGGTTGCACACTCCTTACGAGAATCTAACGCCTGGTGGTCTGAGGTAGAGCTGAGGTGGTGATGCTAGCGCTGGGGAGAGGCTGCAAATAGAGATTCTCATTAGCAGAGGGGTCTCAGGGCTCCCACTGATTCTGCATTATAGGGAGTTGTATAATTATTTCATTGCGTATTACAATGTAATAATAATAGAAATAAAATGCACAATAAATGTAATGTGCTTGAATCATCCCGAAACCACACCCCTCCCCTCCACCCCCCCCACCCCCGCCCCCCCAACCCGGCCCCGGTCCGTGGAAAAACTGTCTTCCACGAAACTGGTCCCTGGTGCCCAAAATGTTGGGGACTGCTGTGTTACAATATTGCTTCAGTTTTATGTTTTGGTTTTTTGGTCAAGAGGCATGTGGGATCCTAGTTCCCCAACCAGAGATCGAACCTGCACCCCCTGCATTGGAAGGGGAAGTTTAACCACTGGACCACCAGGGAAGTCCCGGGATTTGCCTCCTTTTTAAGGCTGAATAATATCTTGTTGTATCCATATACTACATTCTGTTGATCCATTCATTCATCAGTGGGCTCCACATAGAATTTTAAAGAAATAAATAAAAATATGAACCGTTTGCTTCTGCATTTGACCCTTTAATTGACCAGGACTGTATTTGGGTAGATGGTGTGAGGTAGGGGTAGACAGCTCACTTTGAATTTCTCCACTTCTTCACAAACTTTAGTGTAAACATACATCACGTGTAGGGCATGGTGGAGATGCTAAGATAAATCATCTATTCGGATCTTAGTTCCCCGACCAGGGATCGAACCTGTGCCCCCAGCAGTGGAAGTGTGGAGTCTTAGCTACCGGACCACCAGGGAAGTCCCAAAGCATCTGTTCTTTCTTCACCAAATATTATTTGAGTGCCTGCTACTCGCCAGGCACTTTTGTAGGGTCTGGGGGTACAGCTCCATGAGGATGGATAGCGACCCTGTCCTTGCTGTGCCGTGGGTTGGTGCTGAAAGATGGGGACCAGCCTATGGGTTACAGGAGGAAGGGGTCACTTCCTGCTTTGTGGGGGATGTTAAGAGAAGGTGGCCCTTGATCTGGGCCCTAAAACATGGCTGGGATTTGCAGAGACTTGAGAAGAGGGACCTTTCACTTTGAAGGAACGACTTAGAGGCCTGGAAGTCGGATGCAGGTATCGTTTCATAGTTTATCAGTTAGAAAGTACTCAGCTGCAGGTGACAGAAATCCCCAACTACAGCTGCTTGAATAATAAACAGTCTCATACCAAGAAAAGTTCAGAGGCGGCAAGTTCCACTGGTCAGTGGAGGCCCAGTCTCCTTCCATCCTTCTGTTTTGCCCCCTGCTGTGTGTTGGCTTTTGTTCTGAGACTTATTGCCTTATAGCTGCAAGAAGGCTGCCTTAGCTCCAGCCTTCACATCCTTTCACTACAGTCTTCAAAGGCTGCAGGCAAGGGTGGGTCACCAATGTGTAAAGTGTCTGCTCCTCCCACATCCATCCCTTTGTACCAGGAGGATCATCTTTCTCAGCCTTCCCTTCTGTCTCCCTGTTCAGTAGAAGAGACCAGCCACTGGCTCTGGGCAATGGGATTCTATGACTGGTTTAGACCCATCAGGATTTATCCTCTAGAGCTGAGGACTTTCTGCGAAGGCGGAAACGCTCTGAATCTGTGCTGCCCGGTGTGGTGGCCGCTGGCCTCACGTTGCCACTGAGCACTAAACTGTATGTAGCTAGTGAGACTGTGGAACTGAATTTTTATTAAATTTAACTTTAATTAATTTAAATTTAGAAAGCTACGTGTGGCTAGACGCTCCTGTAACGGCCAGCACAGCCGGAGTAAGGTCTGGGTTCAGGGATCCGGGGAGAAGGCTCTGAGAGGGTCAGCGAGGGGTCTGCTCAGGACGGCCTGTGAGCAGATGAGGATCCGGTGTGTGTGTGAAGGGTGAGGCCCCGCGGCTGCAGGCGCTTCCATCTCCGCCCAGGCGGGGAGCTGGGGAACACTCACCCGTGGGTGGGTTGGCCGGTGCACTGGGCTCACGGCTTCCGGTCCCACCTCGAGCGCTGTAGAAAGTGCAGCTTCCCATCTGGCGTCTCCGAGGACCCTCTGGCTCAGACTTCCCCCTTCTGGTCAATGTCCTGACCCCTCTTCAGGCATCCAGCTGAGGCCCTGCTCCAGAGCACAAACACTGACTCAGCAACAGTGCCCACTGCCCTCATCCTCTGCTGAGTCACGCTGAATCTGTGTCACCGCAGGCCACGGTGTGGGGACGAGAGGAGCCGGGTGCACATGCGTCCAGGGAAACGCCACGTGGACCTTCAGGGGGCGGGGCGATGCAAGCCCATTTCTCGGGGTGGGGAGAGGTGTGGTGGTCCCCCTGGGCTGAAAGGCGGGGTGTCACCCGGCCTGGCTCCTCCGGAGCCTGCAGGGCCTCTGGAGTCAGAGCTGGAAGCAGCTGCAGACCCCAGCCCGTAAGCCGGGGAAAGCCAATGGAAACATTGTGTGGGTGTGTTTTCAGCCTCGCTGGCCAGAGCCAGAGGTCGGAGTCCGGCCGTCCGTCAGGGAGGATGAATGGGCTCGGCGGTGGGCAGAGGCCTCGGGCTGCTGGGCCTCCCGAGAGAGTCCGGGTCGGGGGTGGGGGTGGGGCGATGAGCCCAGAGGGTGGTGACGTGGCCAAGGTCGCACTGTGTGTGGGGCAGAGCGGGGAGGTAAAGCGCCTGGGGGTGGAGTCCTGGGCTCTGGAGTGAGGACTCAGCTCCAATCCCGGCTCTGCCTCGGGCTGGTAGCTTTACCTCCCTGGGCCTCAGTTTCCTCATCTGCAAAATGGTGTCACAGCACTGCCTCGGGGCTGGATGCGAGTCGGCCATGGCCCACGGCAGACACTCAAAAGCACTAACATTTGTGCAGCCAGTTCTGTTCTGAGCACCTTCCGTGCCAGCCTGCACGAGACAGCTCCCCTCCCGAGGGCGCGGCGCAGACGTCTGACCCCAGGTGGGCGGCTCCAGGCTGCGCTCCTTGCCGCGACCCCGCAGGCAGGGCTGGCTCCGGGGCCATTAGAGCAGTGCCGTTCTCCTCAGTCCTGAAGCCCGCGGCTCCCGTTCTCCGCTGAGGCCCGGCCCCCCAGCCTCGTCCTGCCCTGCCGATCACTGCCTCTGCTCCCTGGAGACCTCCCGGCCTGCCTGTGGTCTCAGGAGATTCTGAGCTCGGCTCCACAGGCCCTGATTCACTCTCTCGTCCACTCACTCATCCAGCACGCGTCCACCAGCCCCGCCGTGAGCAGGCTGCCTGTGGATGCGGCCTCGAACTTGACCTGCCCCGGGGGGCTCAGGCTGGGAGGGCGAATAGATGGCAGAGAAACGAGTCGTCCTAATCGCAGTCACAGGAGGGGTGAGGCAGGGCCAGCGTTCCCAGGGTTTGCTGAGCCGTCTGGGGCCCCCCAGAAGAGGTGACACGAAGTGGACGGAGATGTGGACGGCAGTCCTGGCAGGGCAGGTGCAAAGCACCTGTGTTGAGGAATAAGCAGGGTCTGTTGGAGGGATGGAGAGAGCAGCCCTCTGGACGTCCAGGCTGGCAGGGCCGGGGGTGGCTGTGGCTAGAGTGCAGCAACAGGGCCTGGGGGTCCGCTCGGAGGATGGTGGTGTCCCTTTCCAATGGCTGACTTGGCTTGACCTGGGCCTCGTGGGGTCAGAGGGAGGCCCAAGGCTGCGTGGCTGGGAAGGGGCAGAGCCAGAGTGAGCCCAGATCTGAAAGCCTCTGGGGCAGGTGTCTCCACAACACCAGGGTTAAGTGGACTCATTTTGTCAACCTTTTCTTCATGGTTCTGCTTAAATAAAGCGTGTTCACGACGTGTTCACACGTCCGCCACGTGGCCACCACCCAGGTCAGGCCCCGGCACCCCGCAGGCAGCCCCACTCCGACAGCATCGCCGAGAACCAACGGGCCCGTTTGGAGGCATGTGTGTGGCTCTGCATCTGGGTCCCTCGCCGGGAACGCGTCTGCAGTGCTGGTCCACGTGACTGGTCCGCGTCGCCGCCGTGCTGTGTGCCGCCGTGTGGATGTGCATGGTGTGTTCGTCCTTCCTCTTCTTGCTGGGTTGCTTTCAGTTTAGGGTGATTCCGAATAAAGCAGCAAGAACGCTCTGCTGTGTACCTTCTAGTGGATTCACTTCCTGCGGGTTCACACCCAAGAGTGGATCTGCTGGGTCACAGGCTGTGGGCATCTTTAGCAGATGCTGTCAGATGGCTTCCAAGGCGCTTATCCTAATTACACTCGTACCCACACTGCATGGAAGTTAACAAACTTATTGAGAAAAAAAGAAGGAACGTGCTCCAAGCCCCGATATGTAAAACACATTGGAAGCTGGAGCAAGGTTCAAGGTGGGGGGAGCCTGCATCTCCTGCGCCTGGCACCCCTATGGATCCGAGGGTGCTCTGGGACCCAGTTTAAACCCCTGTTCCAGCCCAGTCCTTCCCAGCCCTGGCCATGGGTAGGAGTCATGGGCACAGGCAGACAGGGCAAGGCGTGTTAAAATACAGGTTCCGGAGCCCCATCCACACAGTGTTTGATTTGCAGTCTGAGGCGGGACCTCCCGCCCTCCCCCAGCCCCCCTGGACCTCACCCAGTGGCTCACAATCATGACCGGGTTCGAGATGGCTGGGATGAGTGGACACGGTGCCTGGGGAATGCATTTTCCTGGAGAAGTGTAGTCAGAGCTGGTGCCTGAGTTTTACTTCCTCTAACTTACCTTAATTCAGGTCAAGTCCCTGCTGGGACCTGGCCTGTGCGGGGTTGGAGGACAGGGTGTGGACAGAGTGGCTTCTGCCCTCGAGAGGTTTCCATGCTGGCGGGAAAGAGGCCGCTGAACTGACCATTTCAGCTCAGGGCCCGGGCCTGGGGGTGGGACACAGAGAGAAGGATCCTGCCTGCAATCAGGGCCAAAGAGGACATTAACGTGGCTGGGCTTTGAGGGTTGCACACAAGTTGGCCATGGTCTGACAAGGAAAGAGGAAAGGGCGCACCAGGCAGTGGAAGCGACAGCTGCAAAGGCGTGGCAGGTACAGAAAGTGTGGTCGGCCTGGTGCGGCCGGGGCTGCAGGGGCATGGGAGGCCCTGCCCGCCAGCGGGAAGCAAGGCAGGCTCTGAGCGCTCCTCCTTACCTTCCCGTTGCCCCCACGCAGGCCACAGCCAACTCTCAGATGGAGGAGAAGACCCCTCCTCGCGGGTCCAAAATCGGTGGGGAGGGGACGGATGCTGGTCCTTGTACCCTTGTCTGCTGGGGCCTAGCTGCCCCTCGGCCAATGAACAGCCCGTGCCAAACGTCAGGAGGGCTGAGAAGGCGCCCTTGGCGTGAGCTTTATCTGCAGCAACACGTCTTTATCAGTGAGCCGCCAAACTGCTGACAGAACTGTCACAGCCGTCCATTCCCAGCGTGCGCACTCTTCATTCACCGCGGCTGCATCCCCTCAGCTCCTCGTGACGGGACAGTGGGTAGGATGCCCCCTTGCAGATGGAGATGAGGCCTGGAGATCTGGCCCACTGAAACCTCAAATCTCCTCACCTGAGAAATGAGGATATGATGCGTACCAATCAGCTCTCGCACTGTAACATACATCCCCTAAACGCAGGGGTACAAAACGACAGTGCTTTTATTTTGCTCACCATCTGTGGGTTGGTGATTTGCATTGGGCTCGGCTGTTCTCCACTGGGCTTAGCTCACTGTTGGCCAGCTCAGGTGGGGTGCCTGGGCCTCACTTCCAAGAGGCCCCTCGCCCTCCAGCAGGCCAGCCCAGGCCAGCTGACCGGAAAGCTGCAGGCCCTTTGGAGACCTGCTCTTAGTCTCGGCCCGGTTTCGCCTCTGCCTATCCTACAGCTACTGTAAAGCTCACGGTTCAAAGCGACGGGAGATAGAGTCCACCTTCTGGTGGCGGTCACTGCGAGGAATGTGTGGCCATATTTGCAATTTACGTGTGGTGAAAAGCCATCGTGCATTCAGTCAGTAAACATGTTCTGAGCTCTCAGGCCTTACGTTGGGTGTCGCTGGTGCCACAGAGAAATCAAACTCAGCGTCTGCTCCCCAGAAGCTCTGGTGTGATGGAAGGGGCAGGCACAGTCAGGGGGGGGACTAGAAGTTAGGGTGCTGGAAGTTGATGGAAGTTTTGACCTAACAGAAATGAGGTCATGGAGGCGGGCTGTGGGAAAGAAGCTCTAACGGGCTTCATGAGATAAAAAGTGCTGATTTTGTTTATTATTCACCACAGGTGTTCGTGATGCTCTTGTCGGCTCTGGGCTATTAGCTGAGGCCCAGGCAGCTGAGGTCACTTAGCCTGAGGTCGGTCATGGCCCAACCGGCTTTGACCGCAGTGATTCAGTAGGTGAGCCACTGACCTCACGTCCCAACATGCAGGTGTGTGTGCCTGGACTGGACCCCCGCAGAGCCCCCAAGTCAGGCACGGTGAGGGCCTCCAGCCGGGCCTGGTCCCTAGCCCCACTTGCTCTGGCTTTGCTGCCGACCTCTCCAGACGACTCACACCTTTCCTTTCCCTTCTGCCGTGTTTGTTGTGTCAGTCATGCCGGGAAGGGGGTGAGGGAAGGTTCTCCCTGAGGACAGCTGCAGGCCCTTGGACGGGACGCTGGCGTCCCCTGCACGGAGGGGCCCCGCCAGCCGCAGCAGCAGCAATGGTGGCGCCAGTGTCATCTGCTGGGCGCCGCCCTGGTCTCACCTCCCTTCCTGCTCGCGACAGCATCCCGCACTAGGCGTTATTAAGCCCGTTTTGCAGATGAGGAGACCAAGGCAGAAAGGCAAAGAGCTGGCCCAGGGTCACACGGTGAGTCAAGGTGTGGCCCTAGGAGTGTCCGACTCGGCGGCCCTGCTCATCTCACTGACTGGCCTCAGAGGCCGGAATGTCAGGCCCAGCCAGGCGCATCGTCTGTGTCACGGCCCTGAGCTTCCACGACAAGCTCTGCTGTGGGGCCGATGCCACCAGCCACGTGGGGGACGGAAAGGCCACCCGTCACAGTCGTGTGGCTGGAAGCGGGGAGCCGGGGTGAGTCCCGAGCCCAAGCTGCCTGGCGGGGAACCGTCCGGGCTCCAGGGCCTGTGGCTGGCGGGTGCTCGGGGAGCGGGTTCTGAGGGGCTGGAGAAGCCATGTTGCTCCTTGGGGAAGGTCCACTCCCCAAACCTCTGCTCCCTTGGGGTCTCCTCTGCCTGGCCGGCAGGGCTGTGGCACACAGGAGACGGTGGGGACAGCAGCCCCAGATGCACCTGCTCAGAGGGCCACGAGGGCCCTGGCTCTGCGGAGCCCCGGCCTCCCCTCGGTCTCAGAGGCGACTCTTGTCAGCTGGGCTCTTGCTAAGGGCTTCGTGCACTCTGCCTCACTCGGGCCTGCGGCAGGAGCTGCTGGCCGTGTCCTGTGGAGGAGAGCAGAGCTGCAGGACTCGCCTCCCCAGCCGGCGAGGGGAGGGCCCGGGCGGCACCTGCGTCCTGCTCTTTCCTCTCAGAGCCATCGCTGCTGAGGGGCGGAGGCCTGCGGAGAGGACGGGTCTCACCCTGGTCCCCCAGTGCCTGAACGAAGAGCCAGGACCCAGCATGGTGACAGAGGGATGAGGATGAGCCCACATCCTGGGCGAACCCTTCGCTTCCCCGGGGAGTCGGTTTCCCCACCCGGCAGACAGGACGCTCAGGGCATCTCCTCAGGATGCAGAGCGGTTTGAAGGTGACGTGAGTAGAGACACGTCAAGCATCTAAGCAGCACCTGGCGCGTGTGACGCCGGTGAAGCCCCTGTCGGGGGCGTGTTCATAACTGGCCTGGAGGCGGTGCCGGGTGTCGGTTCCCATGGAAACCCGACGAGGCAGGGCGCACCCTTCAGTTTACAAGCCCGCTCCCCAGGCGCAGGGTGGAGGCGATGGCCTGAGGCCCCTGAACCAGGAACGCGGGGACGTGGCCCCGTCACCCCAGCCCCGCCAGCGGCGAGCGTCCCCTCACCGCATTCCCTGGCCTCAACCGGCGCCGGCCCGGCGGGGACCGGACGTGTGCCTCGGACACTTTGGGGTGACACCCTGGTGGCCGGTGGGGCCGCCCAGCAGTGACTTTACGGGGGAGGGGCCCCCTCACGTTTCGCTGACCAGAAAACTAACAGCGGTGATAAACACGCACGTGGCTCTAGCGCTGCACCAGGCTCGTTCTCACGAGCACGTGGGGCTGCTCGGCAGGGGGCCAGTTCCACGGTTGCTGGACAGCAGGGCTGGGCTTGAACCCTGGGCAGGGGGCTTGGAGGCTGTACCTCAACCACCCACGGTGGGGCAGGTAGTTTTATCATCACACATTTACTATCGGGGAAACTGAGGCACAGAGAGGTCTTGCGTCTTTTCCAGGGCTCCCCAGCCATGAAGTGGCTCTTGGAGGCTGCCCTGGGCCCCGGCCAGCCCCCTTGAGCTCACCCCTCCCTATCAGCTCGCTGGCCACTTCATGTGTTCACCTCAGGACCAGGCCAGCGTGTGTGACTTTCGGTGGAGGGTAACCTCCCCAGGCCTCAGTGTGCCCATCTGAGAAGTGGCCTTGCAGCCCCACAGGGCAGGGGAGGATGGGGTCTCCAGGCCTCCCGCTGCACCCTCCTGGGCCCAGACACACCTGGCCCTTCCCATCCTGAGGCTCCCTTGTCACCCCTCCTCTCCCCCCCCGCCCCCCACTGCAAGCACTTCTCTTCCCTTTGAACTGTCTGTCTTGCTGTGGAGGAAGCTATTCATAGCTGAGATGATGCAAAATTTATAAAGCACGGTTGGTAGGGCTGAATCCGCCCCCGGCACAGGCCACGCTGCCCGTCCCCTCCGGGCAGCTCTTTCTGCGTGTGTCCGTGTGTGAGCGTGTGTGCGCGTCCATGTGTGCGCGTGAGGGCCAGCTCCCTCCCCCGCCCTCTCCCCCCAGCCCCCTTCCTTCCTGGCCTCCCCTCTCCGCCCAGCCCGCCTGAGTCTCCACCCTTGGGCGGACTTGGGCTTAGCGCAGCCAGGCTACCTGGCATGGAGCCGCCCAGCCTGTGGCCCCGTTGCACATTCCAGCCTGACCCTCTGTCTCTTCACCTGAAGAACAGGGGTTGTAAGACTTAGACGTTTGACCCACACCTGTGGAGCCAGTGCCACGAGTCAGGACTCATGCAGGCCTCCCTGCACCCCACAGAGTGGCTGAAATTATTACCCACATTTACAGGTGGGGAGACTGAGGCAGGGAGCCACTGACTGTGGCAACTGGGTCCCGAGGGCGGAGGGCTGCGCAGTGGGGGAGCTGGGATTTGAACCCTCCCCTGTTGCGTCATCCCCGCTGCTGACCCCGTGAGGCTCCGGGAGCAGAAAGGTCCTGGGGCTGGGAGCTCTGCAGATGGCTGGTGTCTGGTCCCTTCACAGACGGGTGGGCAAAGCCCAGGGACGAGACGCCAGCTGACCAAGGATGCGGAGGGACGGCCGCTGTGGCTCAGATCTTGGCCACTGGGGGTGGGGTGGCCGTGGCCGCAGACATGGTCTGGGGCAGCTGGCAGCCTCGCCCACCCAGGGCAGCCAGGCTCAGGTGCTGTGGCCCTTGCTGGTGGCGGTAATGCGGCAGCAGGCCTGCTCCAGACACGCCCACTTGTCCTCCCCGCAGTCCTGGAGCTGGTGTGTTCTCCTCTCCCCAGGTGGAGAAAGGGGGGCTCAGAGAGGGAAGGAACGTGCCCAAGGTCACACAGCCGGCAGGTGGCAGGAGGCAGTTGCACGCGGGCATCTGCTCTCCGTGTCACCTGCTGTCGCTGCCGCGGTCCCACCGTGGCCCTGGTGGTTCCCCCCTTTTTTATTGAGGTACAAGTTACACGACATGAAATTACCCAAAGTGTACAGTTCAGCGGTGTCGAGTGTGTTCAGTGTCGTGCAAACGTCTCCACGCCCTAGTTGCAGACCATTTTTGCTCTGCAGAAGGAGCGCCTGTGCCCGCCAGCAGTCACCCAGCCCCGGGCGCCTCCAGGCTGCTTTCTGTCTGTGGATTTGCCTGGTCTGTATGCTGCGTGTAAGGGGTCATCGTCTTTGTCCTTTGCGCCATCTCAGTTGGCATAATGACCTCCAGGTTCATCCACATTGCAGCCTGGCCAGAACTTCCTTCTTTCCGGGGTGGAGTAATATTCCACCGTGTGGACAGATCGCCTTTTGTGTGTCCGTTCATCTGTTGACAGACACTCGGTTTGTGTCCCCCTTTGGCCATTGTGGGCAGTGCCGTTCTCAACCTTCTCAGATGGTTTTTTTTTTTAAATTAATTAATTAATTTTTATTTTTGGCTGTGTTGGGTCTCCGTTGCTGCGTGCAGGCTTTCTCTAGTTGCGGTGAGTGGGGGCTACTCTTTGTTGCAGTGTGCGGGCTTCAGTAGTTGTGGCACGTGGGCTCAGCAGTTGTGGCTCGTGGGCTCTAGAGCGCAGGCTCAGTAGCTGTGGCGCATGGTCTTAGTTGCTCCGCGGCATGTGGGATCTTCCCCGACCAGGGCTCGAACCCGTGTCCCATGCATTGGCAGGCGGATTCTTAACCACTGTGCCACCAGGGAAGTCCCTCTCAGATGGTTTTGTGAGAACACGGGATTCAGTTCTTTCAGGCAGAGACCTTGGAGGGCGTTGCTGGGTCACCGTCCCTGGTGTTTGGAGGGTTCAACCTCCTTCTGTCCCCAGCAGGCTGCACTCTGCTCCTTCCCCCCTTATCCGGGGGACTGCGGCCGGGGACCCAGGGCTCTGAGGAACCAGGTCACAGACAGGTCGGGGACCACAGGGGAGCTGTGGCCCAGTAACCAAGCTACGCGGGACACCCGGTCCTGGCTCTCCCACTGTCACTGTGTGTCCTGGGGCGGCCTTACCCTGGAGGAAGCCACGCCGCAGGGCACTCACGACCCCAGTAACCAAGGCGCGCGGGACGCCCGGTCCTGGCTCTCCCACTGTCACTGTGTGTCCTGGGGCGGCCTTACCCTGGAGGAAGCCACGCCGCAGGGCACTCACGACCCCAGTAACCAAGGCGCGCGGGACGCCCGGTCCTGGCTCTCCCACTGTCACTGTGTGTCCTGGGGCGGCCTTACCCTGGAGAAAGCCAAGCTGCAGGGCACTCACGACCCATCTTCTTGGGGCATCGACTTTCCTCGAAAATCCAGGGCAGGACGTGACACCTCCTGTGAGAACAAACCTCGGGCAGATTCTGCAGCGGAACGCCAGCCTCGCGTGGGTTTTTCATCATCAGTCAGAGGCAGCCAAGAAACATCAAGACACACCAGGGACAGGGCCCTGGCTGCTCAGTGACCAGGGTGTGATCGACACTCCGGACAGGCTCCCGGGATGCGCGCGTGGGAGGGGTCTCTGCATCCCCTTCCTCCTCCAAAGAGAGGCGCTGCCCAAGCTCACCTGGCCTCCCTGAAGCCTCAAGGTGGCAGGGAAGGAGACCCGCCAGCACGGGCCCAGCCCCCTGCCTGCGGCGCCAGCATGTTTGGGACCGTGGCGGTGACGTTCCTTCTTCCAGATCCCGGACCCCATGCAGTTTGCAGCTCCCCCGACCCTCTGATCAGCCGTGGACACTTGATAAACATCGAGCTGACCAATGAGTCTGTCCCCCTGGCCTGGCCAAGGGAGCCCCTGAGTGCCCCCGAGGGGCTGTATTTACCACTCCCCTCACTGTGCAGGTGGGGAAACTGAGGCCTCCAGTGGGGTTACCCACTAAGGGTGAGGGGTGGGGATGGGCCTGGTGAGCAGCTCAGGATTCGGGCCGGGGTTGTCCGCCCCGTGCTCAGTAGCCCTGAGCTGACGTTCTCACTGGGGAAACATAGTGAAATGCCAGGCAGAGGCGAGCACCGTGGGAATAACACTGGGAAACGGGAAGGCGAGTAACACAGGGAAGGAAGCCCTCTCAGAGGAGGTACCACCTGAGTGGACACCTGAACACGGCGAGAGGTCTGGAGGAAGAGCTTTCCAGGAAGGGGAGGGCGAGTGCAAAGGCCCTGAGGTGGGCACGGTTGAGGAAGTGGCCCACGATGCGGCCCCGTTGCAGGGACAGGTGAGAACGAGGGCTCCAGGTGGTAGTGGGGCAGAGAGGGGCCTGACGCACCCATGGCTCACCTCGACGGTCCTGACGTTCCAGGGGTGACCCTCCCTCAGAGAGGAGAGAGCCAGCTTTGTGGAGGACACGCACTGTCTCAAGGCCACCAGTGAGGGGGTCAGGGCGGCAGACACCAGCTGCCAGCCCTCTGATGATGTCACACCTGGGGGTGTCACTTCCGGTCTCTCCTGGAGGGGGTGGGACCAGGGCAAGTTCAGCAGGCAGGCTCAAGGGCGTCATGGGAGCCAGCCCCCTCCTCCTGCCCTGAGCGCGGCCCCTGGAGGCCCCTCAGTGGCGCCTCATGCGTGCAGGGCGCACCCTGCAGCCCCAGCAGACACCCCCTGAGGTCCAGTGTCCAGGGCTGGGCGCTGCCCACACAGCAGCTCGGGCGGCTGGGTGGGAGACCCCGGCCCTCCAGTCTCTGGGCAAGAAGACTGGCCCAGCCAGCAACCCTGCCTCGACCTCGTTCTCCTGCCCTCTCGGAAGCAGGCGTGCGGGGCTCTGGGCCCTGGACCCGGGACCCCTCCGCACTCTTGACGGACTCGGAGACTCGCAGCCCTCAGGCCTAACTTACTCCCTGAGCCCCGCCCATTTTTAGGGCCAGGTGTGTGGGGCTCAGAGGGTCTGTTCTGTGGCCTCAACTCTGCGTCCCAGGGCTTGTAGCTGAGGCCAGCCCTCACTGGCAGGAACTTCTCACCCCAGCAGCTCCAGGAACCCTGAAGGGCCTGGCCCCTGAGCTCATAGGGTCCTGTTACACACTCTGACAAGGCTGCCCAGACAGGCTGAGCCACTTGCCTGGGGTCACACAGCACCTGCCCTTGCTGTGCTCTGCCTCCAGCCCCTCCCAGCCCCTCACTCCTTTCCTCTCCTCCTCTTTCCTCAGAAGCTCGGAACTCGGGGGCCAAATGGGTCCCAAGCACTCAAATTGAACGTGCCCATTCTGCTTGGGGTCACCTGGCAGGTGGTACCCCGGAGGCCGTGAGTCCGCCACCTCTGCGGGGCCGGGTCCTCAGAGGGCGCCGGCAGGACCCCGTCTGTGGAAGGAGGGGCGCAGTGTGGCGTGGGTGGGTGACTAGCCTTTCAAAGCTCCTCGCAGCCCCCGTCTGTCCCCCGACCAGTTTCTCCGTGTGGTTGTGAGACTGGGAGGAGCGGTGGGAGTGTGTTTCTGTGAGGCCGATTTGGTTGTGTGGGGACAGCGGGGGGGCCTGTCTCTGAGCCCAGAGTGGAGGCCGCTAATGTGAGTGGAGCGGCCGGCTTCAGGGACGGCAGCCTGCAGGGTGGGCCAGTAGTGGGGCCCGAGCTGGGTGCTTCCCTCGTGCCCAGCCCCGTGGTAGGGACAGTGACGGTCAGGTGTGGCCTTGTCCTGGAGGAGCCCGCAGGAGGGGCCTGTCTGTGGGGTCACGCACAGCACAGCATGCAATGCTGTTTGATGCCCCCTGCCCACGAAGCCCAGGCTGTGCTAAGGTAAGCTTGGGGGTGCCGTGGGGGCCCGGCTCAGCCTGGGGGGCAGTGAGCCTGGGGTAGGGCCTTTTTCTTAAACGTCTTTATTGGAGTATAATTGCTTTATGTTGTTCTGTTAGTTTCCACTGTATAACAAAGTGAATCAGCTCCGCGTATACATATATCCTCATATCCCCGCCCTCTTGCGTCTCCCTCCCACCGTCCCTACCCCACCCCTCTAGGTGGTCACAGACCCCCGAGCTGCGCTCCCCGCGCTGTGCGGCTGCTTCCCACCAGCTGTCTGTTTTACATTTGGTCGTGCATATGCGTCCACGCCACTCGCCGGGGGAGGTCCTTTTACCCCCACCAGCCATACACATTCTCAAAGACACAGAGAAAACAAGGAGAAGATACCAACGATGCGGGCCCAGGGCTAAGCTTGCCCTCCAGACACTTCTCTCTGCACCTGAGCACATCTTACTCTCCTTCTGTGATACCTGCAGTCTGCCTTCCTGCTTACTGGCTGTGCGGGGCGCCGTTTACGCCGTTGGGTCCTGTGTGGATGGTGGTCGAGGCTGCCACAGCCCTGCCGCACACATGCCAGACATTGTCCCCTGCTGCCGGACGTCGGGCCCTTTCCACCTCTTAGCCATTAAAACAAACCCTGAGGTTACAACTTCGCGTCTTAATTAATTATTTCTAGAGGGTTTGTGCACCGTTGTAAAATCCCTGTGTCAGTGGGTCAGCAGGTTTCCGTTTACTCAGTTTTTACATTGAGTTTGTAACGGACACATGGGGACGGAGTCTGAGGGAGCAGCGTGGATGCCTCCTCCAGCCCCGCACTTCTCCCTTCTAGAGGCAACCACTGGGTTTCTTGTGTGTACTTCCGGAGGCTCCCATACGCACACAGCACTGATACAAAATCTTTTTTGTGGTTCTTATTTTGAACAGAAAAACAGCACGTGTGAACGCTGTTCCACACCTTATATTTTTTTCACTTGTTACCTTTGGAAGTGTCTCTTGTCCTGAGCGATCGGCTCTGTAACCTTCTGTGTACGAGGGCACCAGTGTGTGTCCCATCAGTGCCCTGCACTGGGCATCCTGGCTGTGCAACGTCTTGTTCTTGCAAACAGGCTGCGGGAAGCATCTTTGCTCAGGTGTTTCACACACGTGCAAGGAAGTTCACGAGCTAAAGTCTTCAGTGGGTCGGTGGTTTCTGGTGAGCTTGCCTGAATGGCCCTCTGGGAGCGGTGGCTGTTAGGCCAGCCAGGAGTGTGCTGCCCACTTCCCCGTGCCCTGCTGAGGTCTTTGGAAATCCGCCGGTGAAAATGCACCTCCGGCTAGCCTGCACTTGACTTGCACCTCTTAGAGCTGGCAGAGTGGAAGGGGCTGGAGGGAGGGACCCCTGGGCGAGCAGGCAACCAGCCATCACACGGGGTGGCCCTCCGTGTCAGGGGCGGGCAGATCTTCCTGAAAGACTCACTTCATGGGGCCCTTGAGATGGGGGGTTATTGCCCCAGGTGAGAACGAGGCCGGGCCTCCCGACAGGTGAATCACTGCGGGCAAGGCAGGGAGGTGTGAATGGGAGGGTGGGCTTAGGGGGCAGTGAGGCTGTCAGCTGGGCAGCAGGGGACAAGGACAGGCCTGTGAGAGCCTCGGCGTGTCCGCGTGTCCTCTGGGCGCTGGCGAGTCAAGCAGGAGAGGGAGAAGGGAGGACCCAGGAAGAGCGGGCGGGGCGAGCCTAGCCTACGAGGCCCGGACACTGGGCCCAGGGCGGTGGAAGGCAGATGTTTTATTCACGCCGATGCAGAGCCATCCGTCACCGCCAAGCCGCCCAGCCCCGCCACCTCCATCATCCTGCCACCTCAGGCTATTTTGGGCTTGGGTTCGGCCTCGCCTCCCCCGTCATCCAGGCCCCTCTCCCTGCCTGGGGTGGGGGCACTCATCCTGGCTCGAGGTGACAGGCCAGCAGTGTGGGTCCACTCCCGCCTAGCACCTGGGTAAACTGAGGTTCAGAGAGGCGTGAGGCCGCCACTAGTGCAGCCAAGGACCAGGGCCCTCATACCCCCCCGCGCAGCCCCCGAGGCAGATGGCACTTGCTCCTCCCATGCGACGGGGAACTGGAGGCCCTCAGGTGCTGTACACAGCTGCAGATCACACAGGCCGTCACGAGCGAGAGACGAAGCTGGTGCTGGCCCCAGCCGTCACCGCTTTCCCCAGCTCTGTGCCCAGCAAGCTCCCTCTGGGAGGGCCCAGCTCCAGTGCCGGCTCCCTCATTCATTCCATAAACGCCCCCGAAGTTCTCCTCTGTGCCAGCCCTGTGCCGGCTGGCCACTGAGGCCGTGGAGAGGGACAGTTCTGGGGCACTGCTGGGGGCCGCAGAACGTCCCCCCCATCTGCTCACCACAACTGGTGAAATCCCAGAACCTCAGGGATCCTGGCTGAGCTCCCTCTAAGGACCAACTAGCTCCAGTCTCAGAGAGGGAGGAAATCCGCCCAAGGTCACACAGCATGGCACTGGCAGGGAGGGGAGAGAGCACATATAATCTGTCCTTACTCTGTGCCCATGGTGTTGAGGCCACATGGCTGCCTGAACCTTGGTCGGTCCTCACGACAACCCCGGAGGTCTCGGGGATGAGCCTGAGCCCCCGCCAGAGCAGGGCACCCGACCCTCCCGGCCTGGAGTTGAAGGGCCAGAAGAAGCAAAGAGACGAATGTGACTGCCCTTGCTGCCCAGCTTCCCACCTGCCACTTGGAGACGCCGTGAGTGGGCAGGAGCCGCGGAGCTGTCTGCATTGTTGGGGCCCACGGGCTTCTCCCAGCGGGGTCCCCCAGGCTCCCAGGGCGGCCGGAGCAGTTACTGCACACCAGCCATGGGCGCACCACATTCCCACATGTCTGAGGGAACGTCGGGAACGCTCCCCCAGTGAGGTCCAGGCAGAGGACAGGCGGGGTCCCCCGTGCGCCGACCCCGGTGTGCCAGGCCTGGGGCGTCAGCCAGCAGCACCCCGTGTTCCGCTTCTCTCCTTCCCGGCCCTGAGCACGCCTGAGCCGTCCCGTGTTTCATGGCCACACTGGCATGTTTATGTCTCGTCTTCCCTGGGGAGTGTTGCTTCCAGGACGCCAGGGACGTTGTCTGATGTGCTCAGCCCTCCGTGCCCAGAGCAGTGCCTGACACATGGTGGGCGCTGGATAAATGCTGTCGAATGAAGGAATTGGATGAGTGAATGACTGTCAGTTCTGTGCTCACTGACTTCTGCCCGCCAAGCCCATTCCCCGTCAGTCTTCCCTGTCTGTGACACTTGCTGGGCCCCTATGGTGTGCCAGTCCCTGTGCAAGGGGCTAGGGACCAAGTGGTGACAGAACAACAGCCCCGCCTTCGTGGAGTTGACATTCAAGCTGGGGATTAATAAATACCAGGGGGAGACGGTGCCTTGAGAAGAAAACGGCAGGAGAGAGGGGCCCGTACTGCTGGGGCGGAGTCTGGGAAGGCCTCCCTGAGCAGGTCACAGCCGAGCAAAGACTAACAGGTGAATGACTGAAGGAGAACCCGTTTGGCGAAGAGCATTCCTGGCAGCGGGAACAGCAGGTGCAAAAGCCCTGAGGTGGGATTTCACCGGCTTGCTTCCCCTCGCCCCGTACCCCACCCCTCAGTAAACCCTGCCGTTCCACCTGCTAAGTTCCAAAGCTTCTCCTGCCACCATCGCTTCACTGGATGTGGCCAGTGGCTGCCTCGCGGCCTCCCTGGGCCACACTTGTCCGCTAACCTCCTCTTTGCATGGCAACTGGGCACGTGACCCATGTCTGGGAAATGCTGGGGTAACAGGGGCTATTTCCTGTCCTTAGGCCTCCGTCCCTGAGGAGAGATCCTGGCGCCCAGGGCTCACGTCTGGGTGGAGACTGTTTCAAACACAAGACCAAAGGTCTTGTGGGAGCCCAGATGAGGTGCTGAGCCAGCCCTGAAGGACTTCCTGGAGGAGGAGAGGGTGAGTGGTGCAGGTTCCGGAAAGGGTTTCTCCTGCAGAAGAAACCACCTGAGCATGGCCCTGGAGGTGGGGAAATGGAGACCTGAAGGCTGAGCCAGGCTGGAGGGAGGTGGGGAAGAAAACAGGGCCCCCAGTGAGTCATCAGGCCTTCCTCTGGGGCCCCATTATGACTTTTAAGCACCCCGGGCACTTTTGCCTTCGTGAGCCCCGCGTCCTCCGTGAAAAACAATGAAAATTAGCTTCTATGACTGAATTGGTATAAAGATGAATTTTAATCTGTTCATTGTCTACTCACCTGTTCATCCGTGCCTCCCTCTTGACCCACCTGCTCACCCCATCCAGTTGTCCATCCTTCCCTTACATACCCTCACCTATCTGTTCGCTCATCCACCTGTTCACATGTCCATCTGTTTTATCTCTCCATCATTTACTGTGTCAGTCTCTACATTCCTCTCGTCTCTAGAGAGTTTTCCAGCATCCGACCCCAACCTTTCCCAGCACAAACCCCCCTCTTCACCTCCTACTGCCGACAGATCCAAGCCACCCTTCAAGCTTCGCTGGGCTTCAAGGCCCTGCCAGGTTGCCTCTTCTCTCTCACTGCTCGCACCGTTCATCCTAGAAGCTGTGGGCCCGGGGCACTGCAGCTACTGTGCCCAACGGGTAGGTTGTCCTCAGATGTCCCCCCTGGCCTGGGTTGGACGCTGTTCCTGAGGGTCTGTGGCTGGGCTCCTGCAGCCCAGAGAGGAGGGGTGAGCCATGATCACAGGGGCTGGAGGGGAGGGGACGAATGGAAACAGGTTGGTGCACCGGGCCTCGCTTTTCTCACTTGAAATGAGGGGGAAGAGCGCGGTGTCGTCCCCCCACATTTTAAGCTGGTTTCTAGACTCCCTAGGCTGCCTGAGTACCAGGGTGGTGGAGGGGGGGGGCTTGCTCTTTCCTTCCCTCCCTGCCACTTATCCACTTAACAGCCCGGGAGGGGAAGGCCTGCTTCTGGAGGGGGCATCTCAGCCCCATTAACACTGTTAACAGCCCCTGCGGAAGCAGCGGCCACCAGGGTCGCAGTTGCTTGGCCATTAGCCCCATCCCAACCCTCACTCCAGCCTTAGGGCCTGCACTTCCTGGCAGAGCTTCCGGCCCCTCACACCAACCCCTGCAGGCCTCAGAGGCCCCCACCTCTGGTCAAGGACCGGTCGGCCTGTACAGGGCTGTGGAGAGCAAAGGCAAGGGAGAGCCTGGCAGCCGTGAGCTGGTGGCTGGACCCACAGAGCAGGTGGTGATGGCAGGTGGAGAGGTGTGGGTCGTGGGGCCAGCAACTCAGCACAGTCCCCTCTGTCCCTTTGCCAAGTAGGAGTTGTGCGCTGTCCTCTGCTTTCTCCCCTCCAGCATATGTGAAGTGCCTTTTATCCAGGAGCAGCTGTGTCAGGTCAGGCAGTCAGTCAACAAACGCCCACTGAGCTAACAACCAACAAAGTTCTATCACGCCCTGCGTGCGAGGGCAAGACTTAGGCTCCCCTAATTACAGAATTCATTCATTCACCAACACGTATTTATTGAGCGCCCACTGTATGCCAGGCCCTGAGCACAGCGGTGAAAGAGACAAATACTCTGGGCCTGGGGGATGAAAAATGAACATGTGAAGGAAAAAATGGGACAGGTTTCACGTGACACAAAGGCGGGTGGCTTCTGTGGTCTGAGGACTTGCGGGGAGGCTCTCGAGGAGGACACCTTGGAGCTGAGGCCTGGGTGGTGCGGAGCCTGGTGAGTGGAGAGCTAGGGGGAGAGTGCTACAGGCAGCGGCAACAGCAAGTACAAAGGTCCTGAGGTGGGGACGGAAACAAGGAAGCCAGTGAGAGGGAGAGAGAGAGGTGGGAGGGGGCACAGGGAGGACTGAGGGGACCCAGGGGTCTGGCTTCCTGTCACGCACAGGACAGTTGCTGGCCAGCTCGGAGCACGGGGGACGCGATCCAGCTCAGGTTTCCTGGGACCCGTCTGGCTGTACGTGGCTGGAAAGGGGCCGGCAGGGAGGCTGAGGGGTGGCTTCTGCCTGTGTCTAGGTGAGCCTCACGGGCTCCAGCCAGCAAGGAGAGCGGAGCGTGGGGGTTGCTTGGACTCCCAGTCATCAGGAATTAGAAGCCTCAGGAATCTTAGAATTTGATTCCCCCAGTTGGGGCGAGAACGGGAAGCCTCGCAGCATCTTGGCCTTAGATGGTGGCAGGAAGCTCAGGGAGACCCGGTCCCTTGCCTTGCGGCCTCAGCCCCTGGGCCCACCCGGACCAGCGTCCCTCGTGGGAGGGCGGCCAGTGGTCCAGGCTGCCCGCGCTGAGCGCTTCGTTAATATTCCTTTCCTGGCTCCTCGTGAGGTCCTGGCGAGGTGCGGGCCGCTCTCCTGCCGGCTTCGTGGAGGAAGGAACCGAGGCTCAGCGATGGTCCGGACCCGGCCTCCGCTTGCTCGGCCGGCCTCGGGACAGGCGGCAGAGGAGCGTGAGTGGGCTTGGCGGGAGGGTGGCCGCGCACCTGCCCTGCCTCCGGGGTTGCGGGGGGGCGGCAAGACGGTCTTGAGGGGAGGAGGAACGTCGAGTGGTGTCTGATTGGGACGCTCGAGGAGAAAAACTGTTACAAGTGCTCAGTTATCTTACACCGAGCCCGCCGGTGCAAGCAGAGAGCCCCAGACGTTGGCAAAGCTGATGGTGTGTGTGTGGGTGGGGGGGGGGGGCACACAGGTGTTTGTGGCGGGAGGGATGGAGGTCCTTCCTTCTGGTTGCGAAGCCAGGAGGGTCCTCCTGCCCCACAGTTCACTCCCTCATGAGCCTCTGGTGGAGGAATTTCAGGCGTCGTGGGGGACGCTTTGGTGAGGATTCCAGACCCTCTCTCCTTGACGGCGCTGGGTGGAAAGGGTGGCACCCTGGGGAGGACAGACCCCCGTTTATCTCTGTCTGGGTCACTACCAGCTTACCACCTTCCATGGCCCCCCAGCGCCCTCCTGATGAGGTCCCGGCTCCACCGGCGGGAGTGGCGCTCGGCAGCCTGCCTCAGCTTCCCTCAGGCCCCGCCCGCTCCCTGCTCTGAGCCACTCTGATTCTTAACCAGGCCTGGGAGGTTCCTGCCGCCTGGACCTCCACCTTCCTTCTGTTCATAGCTGGAGAACCTTACGTCTTCTTTCCTGGCTCGGTTCAACTTTTCTCGTCAGTAAACCGTCATGTGTATCTCACCTGCTGGCGGGAGTCCCTGGTAAGTCCTTGGGTAAACCAACCCCTGCCAGGGCCTCACTTACCGCATCTATGCAACTGGGGCGGGGGTTGGGCTGAAAATTCGGAATACTGGAGCGCCTGTGCCGGGAAAGCCAGGATCTCCAGCCCACAGGCCCCGAGAAGGTTTCCACAGCGGCTGGCCAGAGATCAGGCACCCTCAGGGGCTCTGCCCCCAGCAGAGCCTGGCCCTGGGCAGGTGGTCAGGATGAGGGAGGCAAAGCTGAACATTACGGTTTCCATTTTACAATTAAATTTTAAATTTCAAACGAAGTTTTGAAAACACGATTTTGCCTTCGCAAATATGTCTGGGAATGGAACGGTGGCTGGGAGATGGGAACCTTACGCAGAGTCATTGCTGGGGGCTCTCAGGAGCCAGCCCCAGGGACCTCCACTTCTCCATCTGTGAAATGGGAACACTGACTGCCTCCTTAGTCCTGGGGCCAAAATGAAGCCTCCAGGGAGCGCTGAGCTCTATGAAAGAGGCTCAGTGTTTCTGACAGTGGCTGTAACGGGTCTGGGGGTGGAATGTGTGAACAGCCCTGTACCTCAGAGGCAGGGCTGGGGGCTCCTTGGAGTCTTTCCCAATATCCCTCCCTGGTCCACGATCAGCAGCCTGGATGCAGCTGCTGGAGCCGCAGGACAGGATTCTGCTGGAGAAACGCACATGTCCCCAAAGGCCCATGAAAGCTAAAGGCTGCAGCTTGACGCTGCCAGGGGCCCTGAGACCTGCAGCCCTGGGTGGGGGCATTGTTCCATTTTACAGGTGAGCAGCGGGGGCCTCAGCTGTCAGGGAAGCCGAGGAGGGCAAGGAGGGAGAGCAGAGACCCTTATGCCCTCCTGCCTTCCTGGCCTCCCTCCCTCCTTCCCTCCCTCCCTCCTTCCCTCCCTCCTTCCCTCCCTCCCTCCCTCCCTCCCTCCCTCGCTCCTTCCCTCCCTCTCTCCCTCGTTCCCTCCCTCCCTCCCTCCCTCCTTCCCTCCCTACTTCCCTCCCTCCCTCCTTCCTTCCCTCCCTCCATCCCTCCTTCCTTCCTTCCCTCCTTCCCTCCCTCCCTCTCTCCTTCCCTCCCTCCGTCCCTCCTTCCTTCCCTCCCTCCCTCCCTCCTTCCTTCCTTCCCTCCCTCCCTCCCTCCCTCTAACCCTCCTTCCCTCCCTCCCTCCCTCCAACCCTCCTTCCTTCCCTCCCTCCATCCCTCCTTCCTTCCCTCCCTCCCTCCCTCCTTCCTTCCCTCCCTCCCTCCCTCCATCCCTCCTTCCTTCCTTCCCTCCTTCCCTCCCTCCCTCCTTCCCTCCCTCCCTCCCTCCTTCCCTCCTTCCCTCCCTCCATCCCTCCCTCCCTCCTTCCCTCCCTCCCTCCCTCCCTCCCTCCTTCCTTCCTTTCTTGTCTTGCTCACATCACCCCTTCTTCCCTCCCTTCTTTATTTCAGTAAACGTTCCCCAGCTCCTACTGTGCACCAGACAGCTTGCGGAGCGTTGGGGACAACTGGACAGACACAGGCTCCGCCCTTGGGCCCCTGCAGCTGGTGGGGGGGAGTGGGGAGAGGCAGATTCTCAAGCACCTTCCAGGAACTGTGGGTGACAATCCACAATTACAGCCACCAGCCCCCTTGAGTGACCTGGGGGAGGAGCCCAGGGGCCTTGCCTGTCAGGCTCACTTGTTTGCTCCAGAGGCTTCTCCTGCCTCCCTTTTGGAACCTAAGTCAGCTCAGGTCACCCCTCAGCTCAAAACCTTCCCATAGCTCCGCCTCCCTCGGAGACAAAGGCAAAGATTTCCCAAGGCTCCAGAGGAGCCCCTCCCGAGCCCCCACCCCTCTTGCCCCCTCTGCTCAGCCCCGAGGGCTTCTGGAGCTCGCCTGGCGAGTGCCACCTCAGGGCCTTTGAACATGCTGCTGGCTCTGCAGGCTGCTCTTTCTCCAGTTATCCTCACGGCCCCTCCCTCACCTCCTTCGCAGTGAAACTTTTGTGACCCAACCTAACATTGCACCCCCCCCCCCCCCCCCCCCGGCCACTGCTCTATGTTTCTCCATAACACTTGACATTCTAAGTCCTCTCTCAGCTTGTTTATTCCCTGTCTCCTGCACTAGAGCCTCAGCTGCTCAAGGACAGGGATTCTGTTTGTATTGTTAGTGCCCTGTCCCCAGCAGGTGGCACAGTGCTGACACACAGTGGGTGCCCAACGACCGTGACTGGAATGAATGGATTGATTGATTGATTGATTGCCTCCAGGGCGCCCTGCCTGCTCTAGCTGCCAGTCTGGGCTTAGCCGGAGAAGAGTGTGAAGGGCTGAGGGTGGGCAGTGGCCCTCCCTCCTCCTCTGCCCTCTCCCACCATGTCAGCCCCAAGGCCTCCACTGCGTCCAGAAGGTGGAGATTCAGGTAAGTGTGAAGTGTGGCTCTGACCATGTCAGCAGTGAGCGGCAGAGAAAGGGTTTGTACTAGGAAAGTTGAGGTCAGATGGGGGTGAGAGATGAATGAAAAAACTGATGCTCTAAATGATGAAGAAAGGAAACCGATGGAAAGGTAGGTGAATGAGAGGGCAGATGGATGGGTAAATGGATAGATGAATGGATCAATAGGTGGCTGGATAGATGGCTGGATAGCGGACAAATGAGTTGATGGATGGACGGACAAATGAATGATGGATGGGTCAATCGATGAGTGGTTGGGTGGGTGAACAGATGGCTCGGAGAAGGATGAGAAGAAGCAGCTATTATGTCCTGAGTGATTCCTTTGTGCCCTGCCTGCATTTCACACAATCAATCGCATTTAATTCCCATTACAACCCTGTGAGGGAGGCATTTATCTCCCCATTTTACGGACGAAGATAACCGAGTCTCAGGGATGTGAAATGACTTACTAAGGCCTCACAGCTGAGGAGAAGTTGAGGCCAGATTGGTGCCCAGGTCAGCTTAGCCTTAAGGGCCGCCTTGCTCTTGATGGGGTCACCAGCACACAAGCGGGCACCCTCTGGGGACGGGCAACCCATCTGGCCATCTCTGAAGCGCCCTCCAGCTGGCCTCTGGGGGAGGAAGTCTCTGTGAAGACCTGTAGGCTCCAGTCTGATGCTTACAGCGTCGTTTGGCCCCACAGGAGTGAGGTAGTGAGAGCAGCTCACCCACAGCCAGGTTGTCACCCAGCGCCCTGCCTCCAGGAAAGGGGGTGTGGGTGGGAGGGCGACAGGCGTGATTCGCGGCAGACAAAGGGAGCCTGTTTCATCTGGCCCCGCCACCCCAGGGCCGGTGCTTCAGCCAGCCCCGTAGCCTCAGAGCCCCAAGCCTCAGTGCCCAGTGGGTACAACAGGCATCCTGCCGCCCAGCTCGCTCCCTGGGATACTGGGAACGTACTGTGAGATGATGAATGTGAAGCGTGTGGCACGCAGTCGGTGCTCAGCTTCTAGTGACGGTGATTCCAACCAGTTCTGCCGTGTTCTGCTGGGAACTCTGGCCAAGTCACTTCCCCCTGAGCCTGTCTCCTTCTCTTTAAAACAGGGATGTGGATGCCTCCTCTGCAGCTCTATTGAGAAGATTCTATTCGTTGAACAAAGCTTTATTTTCCCAGGTAACTCTAGGTGCTGCGAATGCGGCAGAGAATAGAACAGACAAACGTTCTTGCCTTTGGGGCGAGATAACATAACAAATAAGTAAATTACACCATATTATGTGGGGTTTAGTGGTATAGAGAAAAGTACAGCTGGGAAAGGGGTGATGGAGTGGGGAGGGGTACAGTTTTAAGTAAACATCCGGAAAGGCATAGCCCTGAGAAGAGATGTGAATAGAGACCTGAGGCTGGTGAAAAGGGAGCCTGCGGAGATGTGGGGGAAGAGACTTCTGGGAAAGGAAGCGGCAAGTGCGAAGGCCTGGGGTAGGCAGGACCTGGTGTGTTCTAGGAATAGCAAGGAGGTGTGAGAGGAGGGGATAGGAAATAAGATCGAGAGGTAGTGGAGGTCTTGAGGCTGCGGCTGAGTTGGGAGGCGTGGGAGGGTTTTGAACAGAGGGTTTCACGGGCCGCCGAGTCAGTGATGTGTGAGGAAAGGGCCATTTCTCCCCAGCGGAAAAGCCCCTCTCCTGGGCCTTTCAGAGCTCAGCCCTGCCCTCCCGCCTCTCGCCCCATCCGCTCACCCCCGGTGACCCCTGTGGAGGCTGCAGGAAGCTGGCGGCTGCCCCTGACCAGGGCTCGGGCAAGGCTGGCATCAGGAGCCCACGAGCCCCAGGAGCCAGGTGGAGACAGCTCCTCCATCAGCCCCTCCCCTGAGACCCCCAACCTGCAAGGAGGAGACTGCGATGGGCAGGAGGACAGGTGCCTGGAAGCGGCTGCCCGGCTCCACGCCTAACCCGCGTAACCCAGTGTCACCTTCAGGAACTTTATCTTTTCCATTTGGAAATGCTTTGTGGTCCAGGTTTTTCCCGAGGCAGAAACCCCTAAGGATGTGCACGACACAGCCGGGCATAAACCGAAACGGTTTCTAAAGCGAAACGACAGAAATCCTTTCTCAGTCTCCCTCTGCGCTCCTCAGATGATGCTGGGGGTGGGGGTGTGCCCAAGCTTCAGAGCCCCTGAGACTGGCGAGGCTGAAAGGGCCCCACCCAGGGTGGGGGGCCCGGGTGGGGGGCAGTGCCTGCTTCAGCCAGCGTGAGCTATGTGCTGACACAAAGGCCTGAATTCCGCATCTTGCTTCCCTCAGTGCACCCATTTTGTGCCTAAGCCCTGGCTCGACTGAAGGCCCAGGAGGGATCCCAGGACAATGGTGCCCCAGCTCTGGGCACTGACCTCGTGGCCATGCATGGACAGGCTCAATCTCTGCACACCCCACATCCCGCTACACACGCACACACACACACACACACACACACACACACAGGCACACAGACACACACACACACACACACACACACACACACACACACACAAGACAAATTGACCAGAGTCCCTGCCCAGATATCTGCAGCCTGCTGCGCAAGGACAGAAGGGTCCTGGCTGCTTGCACACCTCTTGTAATAATGGTACTCACTACCCCTCACGGCAGCTGTGTCTGGCTTTGAGCTGCTGGGGTCGCAGGAACGCTTCGCTCTTTCTTCTGCAGAAAGAACGGAAGAGAAAGAGGCTGAGCTGTGGCCTCCGAGAGACCTTGATTCCACACACACTGCCTGGTCCCACCGCCAGCCCTTTGTCCTTCCTCTTCTCTCTGCCCCAAATGCCCTCCCCGCTCCCATTCATACAGTGATGCTGGACCTTTAGGCACCCGAGGACTGCGGGGAACTGGGACCCTGAAACTTCATTCCTCGGGGAAGGGAGCAGTGCAGCTGTTACGAGCATCGAGTGTGGAGTCAGCTGCTTCGTGGCTGCGTGACATCGGACTTCACATCTCTGCGCCTCGGTTTCCCTCAGCGTAAGCTGGCCAAGATGCTCTAAGTGGGAGAACGGAGATGTGGGTGGAGAGGCTGCCTGGAGAATGCAGTGTGTGGGACCCAGGGGTGAGCTGAATCACCCTGAGGTCTTGGGGCCTCCCCAGGAGGCAGGGGTTTGGGTCTCCATGTTCAGCTGAGCTGCCTGCTTTGGGAGTTCGAGGAGGGGACTGCTTTCTCCACGCAGTCCACCTGCTCCATTCCAGAGCCCCTTACTGCGGACAACTCCTGCATCTTCCCGGCCTCCTGATTGGGAGGGGCTCCCCCGCCCAGACCCTCTGGTCACTCTCCCTAACTCATCTTCTGAGTGCCAGTTTCAGGTGCTGGAGATGCTGGCTTTCCAGGGCCTTCTGGAGTAGCCAGAGGCATCAGGAGCCTCGGCCCAGATGCTGGGGAGGGACTGAGACCTGCGGCTGGGTAGGAGGGCTCCCCGGCAGACTCGGAAGTGGCGAGGCCAGGAGTGAATGTGTGGGGCCTCTCAGGGCCCCCGAATGACAACACCCCGCCCGGCCCCCAACCCCAGGGCTCAGACATCCCCTTTCGGTCTGACCCCCTGAAGGGGCGTAGGGACACTGGAGCTTGTGCAGATAGATGTGCAAGGCCCGGATCAAGGAAGGGTGAGCTTGGGGCTCTGAGGCACGTGGCCACAGGCCTAGGACTGGAGTTGTGGAGTCTCGGCAGGGGTGTGGCCGGTGGGTCCAGCACCTTCGTGGTGCCGTCCCTCTGGGGGCTTCGGGCCCATTCCTGTGCCTTAGGCCCCTCCTCAGAATCTTGGTCTTAAAAGCATCAAACGACGCCCAGGATGCCGAAGGAGCCAGTTACCACAGTGGCTAAAAAGCACGTTTGTGATATGGTAAGATGTGTGCTTTTTTCTGAACGCATCGATGATAATGTTGAGTGGCAGATTTAATCCCCACCATAATTTGGGGCCAGAGATGGATGTAAATGACGCTTGCAGAGGTCTGTAACACCAAGAGTGGGATATGAATACATCTGTGACTTTTCTGGGTAATGAAGTCCTAGGCGCTGCCGCTGACACCAGCACTTGCTGCCTCAATTTACAGTGGAAGGAAACGGTACATTTCAGCGGTGCCTGGTAGAAATAGTGATACTCTTCCCATCAAACACACGGCCCCGAGTTCCATCCCTGACATTCCGCCTGCTCCCGCCCGCCCTGCCAGGAGGAGCGGCGACACCAATAACGCCACAGTCAGTGATGGACGGTGACAAGTGGCACCGTCACTGGTCTTTATGGGGGCTTTGCGCTGCGCCTCACGGCAGCTGTGTCTGCTCTTCCTGCTTCTCATCCTCACCACAGCCCTGCAGGGCAGGCACTAGTACAGTCCCCATTGTGCAGAGGAAGAAACGGAGGCACAGAGAAGTTAAATGACTCGCCCAAGGTCACACAGCTTGTAAGTGATGGTGTCGGGATTTTAACCCAAGCCTGTCTGACCCCAGGACCTGTGGTCGTTACTGAATCCTCTGTGTTCAGAGGGACATTCCCTGGGGCTGGGCTGGGCTCCGTGGATATGCAGCTGATTCTGTGTTTATCATCCCCATCCCTAGGCAGGCTAATGGATTCCAGACGGAGGCGATACGATTGTCCCCGTGCTGTGGATGGGCCAGCCTGGTGGGAGGGTTTCCTCCAGCTCTGAACAGAGACCTGCACTGAACCTACTGCCACGATGCCAGTTGGGGTGGCGCCCCGGGGCCAAGGGAACAGGGGGGCAAAGGTGTGTCAGGACCCTATAGACCACCGGGGGACCGTGCACGTCCCTCAGACCAGTGGGTCCTCCTGGCCCCTGGCACTAGGCGAGGCTGTCCCCGAGGAGCTTCTGTGAGATTCAGGTCATCACAGAATGTTTATTAATCCCACAGACAGGATGGGGTCGGGCAGCTCCTCAGGGAATCTGGAGCTGAAGGAGCTGGTCATGGGAAGGAGTGAGGGGGCGGGTTCAGGACGGCTTTCTGGACCAGCCTCCTGGGCAGCTGAGAGCCCCAGAGTGGGGAGTTTCCCTCTCCCCTCAGCTCTGGGCTACTTTTTAAATGAATTAATGTGGCGGGGCGGGGGGACGCACAGAACCCTTGAAGGTGGTGTAAAGGCACAACGAACTCACAGAGAGCAGCTCACCTCCCTCCTGTCCCCTAACCTCCCAATTCTCTTCTTGGGAGCCAGTTTCTGGTGTCTTTCCAGAAGATTCTATCCAACACCCTAGGGTGTGTGTGTGTGTGTGTGTGTGTGTGTGTGTGTGTGTGTGTGTACGTATCCTGCTTAAATAAAATCCTAATGATGGCGCTCAATCCCCTCTCTTCTGCACTGTGCTTTTTCACTCTATCTTAAAGAATTTGCCTCATTAGATCCATTCCACAAATGTTTATTGAGCAGCTACTAAGTGCTGTCTTGTGGCCGACAGACCAGACCTCTGTCCTCATGGAGCCCAGTCCTTGCTCCCCACAGCTGTGTGTCCCCCGCCCCGGTGCCGTGGTGTCCTCCCCTCTCCAGGGAGCAGTGCAGAGCGGTGCTACTACAGAGCGGGAACCTCTGAGGTACGTCTTGGTACCCGTGTGCAAGCACGTCGGTGGGATGAATTCCCAGCATCAAGGGAGGTGTCTTCTTCACTTGGCCAGCTGTGGCCAGATCGTGGTTGAAATGTCAGGGCCTGGACTGAGGCAGGGAGGTGACCCAGGCTGGAGGTGATGCCCATTCTGGTGGAGAGCGAGATACGGAAGCCGGAAGTGGGACGTGTTGGGGGAGGGGGGAAGCCCCCTCTGGCCTCAGGGAGCCCCCAGTTTGAGGGGTAGGCAGGCTTGGAGAGGGACAGTGATGTGATGTGGGAAGCCTGGGAGGCTGTGGGTGCCCAGAGCAGGTGTGGGACCCAGCCGGGGAGGGCAGGGTACCAGGGAGGCCGCAGGAGCCCCCACTGTGCCGGGCGCGTCCGAGCACTGTCGCCGGGAGAGCTGCGTCCTCTGTCCACTCGTCCAGTGAATCCCCCGAGGGCCTCCCAAGCGCCAGGCACCGTACTCGGGCAGCACTGTACCCATTCTACAGCAGAGGAAACGGAGGCTTGGACGGGGAAGGCAGGAGCTGAGGCCCCAGAAACCCAGTCTCCTCCTTCCCCCCACTCCGCCCCCTGTCCCTGAGAAGAGCCCAGGCTGTGGGTGCTCCTTAAACAGGAGCTTCCACCCAGACTGACCCCTGGAACTGGACCTCAGGACACCAGGGAGCTTCGTCCACCCCGTCGCTTTATTACATCTACAAGATAACTTGAGTTAAAAAATGCTGCAGTGATAAATGCTTTCTGCACAGAGTTAAAGAACCAAACAAAAGCAGCCCTGAAGCCCCCCTGTCCTGAGTGTGCGAACTACTCTCGTTACTCGGAGTGGAGGTTGAGCTCTGCTGAGGTGCCCAGCGGGGACCCACCAGGTGGGCCTGAGCCCAGAACACTCAGGAAGCAGGTGTAGACGTTTGCTTCCACACAGAAGTGAACGAGGGGCACAGTCTCCAAACCTCCAGGGTTTTTGCTTTGCTGATGCAAATATATCTGTAGTTTTTCTTAACAGAAATAGGATCATGTAATGGGCCCTATGCTGCCTCTTGATTCTTGGCGAGGGGCCGCGAGGAAGGGGAGTCAGGGTGTCCTGGCCAATTCACTCTCCGTTGTCAGGCCTTACAGACCTACTTCTATTTCGGAGTCAGGCCCAATTCAGAGAGGAGCCCGAGGCAGCGGGCTCCAGCCCCGCCCCCTTGTAGGATGGAGGGGTGAGGGGCTGGTCCTGGGGACAGAGGCCCCGTCCGTGGGGATCTCGATGGGCAGGCACAGGGAAGAGGCGGGCAGTGCCTACCTGGAGTGGAGGGGCTGGTAATTGGCCGGGTTGTCCCAGCGGGGAGGCCTCCCTGGGGAAAGCTATTTTTAACTCTGAGAGCTGAGGCCACTTCCCTCTCTCCCTCTGTTGCCCTTTATTCCCGTCATCCTGGGGCCTGCAGGCCATCCCAGCCCCTCTGGAGGAGGGGAGAAGGTGAACGGGAAGGGCAGCAGGTGGCCTCACCTGCACCCAGTCCTTTACCCTCACGGTTCTGCCAAGGAAGAGGAAAGAGGTTTGGGAAGTTTGCGGGGCTTTGTGGAGGCCTTGCTGGTCTTCTTACATCCACCAGCAACCCCTTGAGGGCGTGGAGGGGAGTCTTAGAACCCACCTCAAAAATCTCTCAAGTTACAAAAGGGATTATTGCCGTTGCAAAACTCGAAGTTCAGGGGTGGACCTAAGGGCCCCATAGGCCGTGTCTGGAGTCTGTTTCTTGCACCCTCACCTCTGCTTTCCTCTGGGTGGGGGTCCTCTCAGGTGGGCTCAGCCCACATTGGGGCAAAGGTGTCCCCAGCAGCCCCTGGGCGTAGAGTTCCTTTCCCAGCTGATCCAGCCAAAGTCTTAGGGCCGGTTCTCCTTGGCTGGCTTTGATCACATGTCCACACCCCCAACCAATCACAGTAAAGCTCACAGCCAGGCCTGGGCCACCTGCATCCTGGGCCGTCTGTGGTCCCAGCCATCCCTCCAGCAAGCAGATGGTAGAGGGCATGGGTAGGTGTGGGTAAGGTTCTCAGGAGAGGGGCTTAAACAGTGGGAGAATGTGGACCACTGATGCCCCCAAAGTGGCCCAGCCAGGACAGCACCCGCCCAACGCACAGAAGGTATTGGATCCAGCGGCCTTCACCCCGGTGCTGCCCCCTGGCCTCCAGAGAGCTGCAGCTCCAGGGGCGCGGGGAGGAGGCCGCGTGCTGAGCCTGTGCAGGAGGGAAGCGTCAGCCGGCCAGCTCCAGGCTGAGATCGATGCCTGCTTCCTGACGGGGTGGGCGGGACTCAGTGTCCTGTTTCCAGGGCTGCACTCCGTTCCTGAAGTTCTGCTCTCCTCAGATCGATGCCGTAGGGTCAGCCCGGGGCCTGCAGGTGCCTGGGGACCGGGGAGCGCAGGGCCGGGAGCTCGCAGGCTGTCACTTTCTTGACCTCTCCCTGCCATCATGTCTCCGCGGCACCCCTGACAAAGGGCCTCGGCCTGCACACCTGTCATGTCTTCCCCAGGCAATCTCTTCCCACTGTTTTGGGGGCCCTGGGCTGTGAGCATGCTGGGCGGACGTTGCCCCTGCCCTCATACAGCTGACAGACCTTGGAGGAGACAGACAGTAAACGAGATGCCGAGATGCCGCAGAAAGTGGCCAGCTGGGAAGAAAGTAAAACGGGGGATGGGAGACTGTGTGCAGACCTCTCCAAGAGGGGCCCTGAGCTGCCCCCGAAGGAAGAACGGTCTGGGGAGAGAGCCCAGCAGCAGAACCAAGCTGGCTGGCCGGTGTGCTGGGAACAGGGGGGCTGAGGAGTGGGTGCACTGGAGCTTTGGTTCTCAGTCGTGCCCTGGGAGGCCATGAGCCCATTTTATGTTGCGAGGGTCTCCTGCTGAGGAAGGAGAAACCCGGGCAGGCTCCTGGAAGGAGGCAGCCCTCGGGGCTGTGGAGCTCAGAGGGGTCTTGGGGGCATCGAGGCAGCAGCCTGATGGGTGGGGTGCCCAGTTTTCACATCTCAGTCAGTGGTTAATTTATGCTGGTGTCATCATATTAAGATACAAGCATTACAGGAGCCCGCACCTCTGAGCGTGTGGCCACTCAGACCAGTAAACGCCAGCCTGCGGGGGGCCCCCTACCCACCCCACCCCTGCTCCTCATGGCTTTGTGGACTCGGGAGCAGTCTCCCGTCTCTGGGCCTCACATTCCTCAAATGAAGGAGTGGTTCCAGATGGACCAGGGGCTCTTTGCCTCCTGGCCTGTGGCTCTGAGAATGCCCGGCTCAGCAAATGTTTTCGTGAACAGCTACTGTGTGCTCCGCCCAGGGCTGGGAGGGCCTGGGTCCCACCCTGGAGAGGAGGGGAGAATTTCAGGGTTCGGGAAAGCTGGGCACATTCGGAGGGTGCTGGGAAGGGCCGTCTGTAGCCAGAACTCCTGCTGTGTGCAGGACACCTACCTCCTCTGTCTCACTGGCTTCTCATGCAGTCCTGGGAGGGCGGGTATTTTATGGAGAAGGAAGTGGGACCTCACAGGGAACATGTCCAAGGTCCCTCTACCGGCCCTGCTTGGCCTTCCTCCACACCACAGGGAGGTGTGATGCCCCCCACTGCTCTGGCCAGTGCCCTGGGAGGGCCGAGAGCCCTCTGCCCACAGACCGGAAGCCCTGGGCCCCTCTGTGCTCCAGTTCCTGCACTGGGACGAGGGCGAGTCCCCCCCCCTCCGGCCGCCCTCCCCCTGGGAAGCTGGTTCCCCTTGTTGTGCAGTCAGGGACTGTGTGTCCAGGGAACAGCGACTGCTGGTGGGGTGCGTTTAGGGTTAGGAATTGAGTTCCCACCCAGCTGGTAGGTCGGGAGGGAGGGGTGCAGAGCCTGGAGGCCAGCAGCCTAAGGAGTTAGGCTCACACCTCTGCGGCGCCTTCTTTGCTGGGTGACCTTGGGGAGGATACTCGCTGTCTCTGTGAAATGGGTCTGATGATGGCTCTGGGGGAGGCTTGGGGCCCGGGGGGATGACCAGCTTGCCTCACGCTGGCCTTCTTGGTGAGCAGCTGGGTGAGGTCTCTGTGTGTGGGGGGTGTTCTGGGGCCGAGGAGGCCCTGGGTACACCCCCTTGTCCCAAGAGCTGCCAGAATCCTAGACCCAGTGTTGCCCCAAGGTACCCCTGTCCATTCCCCAGCTGAGACCATTTTCTGGAAGCGTCTCCCAGCTGAGGGGCATCCCGGCTCCTCTGGGGACCCTGGGTGGGGTCTCACAGGATGGGTGTCCTGGGGCCCCTTCCTCCTACGGTAGAACCGTGTCCTCTGTCTTCTGGGAAACTGGGCAGGGGAGGGTGGGGAGCTGAGCCACTTCCCTCCGCGGCCACTGTGAGAGGGAGAGGGAGGAAAAGTTTCCTGAGAGCTTTTGGTCCCCTGGGAGCTGGCCTCTGAGGAGGAGAAAACCAGGACACTGCCTACCAGTCGGGCAGGACAGGTTGGGGGCATGGGGCTGGAATCTACTGGGATGCCCCTTCTCTCTGCCGTAGCCCCTCGCAGCCGTCAAGGCAAGGGGCAGGGGCTCTCATACTGGGGACAGATATGCTCCCGAACTTGTGAAATAGGGCCACTGTCGTGGTGACGATGAAGTGTCTTCGAGAGCGAGCGCTTGGTCAGCGGCCGGCATCTACCCAGCCGTGAGCCTGCCAAGGCCGTCAGGTGTGCTCTGTCCTCAGTTCTCACTGCAGCTGCAGGACGAAGGCGAGGAAAGTGAGGCACGGAGAGGCGAGGGGATCTGCCTCTGCAGCTGGACAGAGGACATGGTGTGGCTCCAAGTCTGGACAGCCTGGGGTGAGTTTTCCGGGTGGCCTCGGCCAGGCCGAACCCACCAGCTGCCTGGGGCCGGGAGCCTGGGGCTGGTGGGGACTGCAGACCACTCTGTCTGAGCCGTCAGCGATCTGGGCGGCGGCCAGAAAGCCATCCTCCTCGGTTAGAATCCTGCAGCCAGTCTCCCTGCTGTGCAGACACATAATTATATTTCACATTAAAGGGGAAGCTGGAGGCTGAGGGGGCCAGAGAGCCCTTTGAGGCTTGTGTGCTGAGCACAAACCTGCCTCCTTGGCCGAAATCTGTGGCCCCAGAGCTGAGCAAGGGGTCGGCCTGGTGAGAAAATGGGGTCTCCCTAGGCCAAGGCCCAGCTGGGCAGGTCTGTCTGCCGGGATGAAAGGCCTGGGCCCTGCCCAAGGCTGAGAGATCTGAGGCCCAGACAATAGGCCCCAGGAGGCTTGGAGGGCAGGGCTTGCGGGGACAGGCTGGGAAGAGGCAGAGGCAGGGGTGGCAAGAGAAGAGGGTCACATGGGGGTCAGGTCTGCAGAGAAAGCAGGAGAGGAAAACGCCAAGCAGAGCGCCAGATGAGGAGAGAGATGCTATTAAAGAGGGGGAAACGCTTGTGTCCGAGTGTGCATGCCTGGGGCGCAACGGGAAAGGAGTCCATGGGAATGTACAGGCTGGGACCTGTGTGCACATGTGCCCTCCTGCAGCTGCCACCCTTGCACGTGCACGTATGAGTGTGTATTGCACCTGCAACCATCACGCATGTCACGGCATGCATTTTGCATGTGTGGATCCAGATGCCTGAGCTTGTGTACTCGGCTGTGCGCACACGTGTGTGTGCAAGATTTCCTTTCCTGTGTGTGCGCTCGCCATGCACCTGTGTGGGTCTCTGGGCGGACAGGCCTCCGTGTGTGTGTGTGTGCACGCGCGCGCGCGCTCCAGTGCGCAAGTGGCTGGCCGTGTGTCTGTGTGTGGAGGGGGGCCGGGGCCGGGGACGCCGGGCCAGGCCTGGGCTGGGTGGGCGGGGGCAGCGGCGGCACGGCGCGGGGCGGGCGTTCTCTCCGCGGAGAGTTAGAGTTGTTGCCGAGCTGGGTTCTGGTGACAGCCGGGCGCGGAGCTGGGTGCGCGCCGAGCCTCAGCTTCCCGCCGCCTCCTCGCCCTCCATTGCGCTCTCCCCGCCTTCTCCGGGCCTTGCCGCTGCCACCGCCTTCCCGGGAACGGCAGCCGAGGGCGAGGGCGAGTAGCCGGAGGGGCCGGAGCGGGCGTGGAGACGCGGGGCGCCTGGGCGTGGGGGAGCGCGCCCGGCCCAGCCCGGGATCAGATAACAGCCGGCGGGGGAGGGGGTGGGTCGGCCGCACGCGCCGCGGGACGGAGGGACGGACGCCAGCCGCGCCGACCGGAGCGTGCGCCCCGCGACTGGGGGCGCCGTCCAGGCGCGCGCCCCCGCCCCGCGACCGGACCGGGGCGATTGGCGCCCCGCACAGACGCTCCCCTCAGCATGGAGCGCCCCCGGGGGCTGCCCTGAGGCGGCGGCGGCGATGCAGGCAGCGCGGCGGCTGCCGGGGCCAGGAACGGCCGCCCGGAGCTCGGAGGACGCGGAGCGCGCCGCGCCCGGGGCACTGACCGAGGTAAGCGCCGGGGGACCCGGCTCCAGCTCCTCGCGGGCCCCCTTCCCGGCCGAGCGAGCACGAGGAGGTGCAGCAATTGGGAAGGTGGGGCGGCGGGGTCTGTTCGACCTCTCGTTTTCTGCTTTTTTTTTTTTTTTTTTTCTTCCCCCTCCCTGGTGAGCGTTAGCAGGAAATGCTGACTGCGAGCTTTTCTCCTCTGCCATGTCTCCAGCCACCGCCGCCAGGGAACTTTGCTCCTTGCTAACCTTCGTCTTGGGGGCGCTCCGGGAAACTTTGAGGCGCCCTCGGCCCCCCTCTGAACGCCTCGCACGAGGGGGCTCGGGAGGGAGCGTGGGGAGGCGCTTCCGCAGGCGGTGTCAGTCTTACGAGTGACCTTCCCCGGAGACCCCCCGACCGGGGCGCGGACTACGGGCGGCCCGGCAAATGCCCCCAGGCCCAAGGGCTGCGGGTCCTTGGAGTCGTCGGTCTTTCCCACCTCCTGCGCTCTGTTGGAGTAAAGATATTCTGGAAACGGTGTGGTCCTCTGGCACTCGAGGGCGCCAGCCGAGGAGTCCAGCCGCACCTTTTTTCGCTTGTACAAGTCGGCCTTGATCGCTCAGGGGTGGTCGCTCGGCTGAGAGGCCCCGCGGGTTTCAGGGCCGGGGTCCCCTCACAGTGCTGACGTCTGCTCTGGTTGTCCTGGGGCGCGGGGAGGGGCGCGGGGCGGGGGAACCAGCGGCAACTGGGTGGGGAGTTCCTGCGGGGCTTCGCATGGGATTTGAGGCCCCAGTGGGTGTCTGTGCTGCCTGTTCCGGTGGAGTGTGCACATGTCATGTGAACATTTTTAAAACCTGTGTTCAAGACTGGAGGTCACAGGAAAGTGTCTCTTTGGAGGTGGTCTTTGGTTCTGGGAGGTTCTCCTGCCTCCCCGCGGCCTGGATCTGCTGAGACCGGGGCCACCCTGCTCCCCGTTTCCCCAGCAGCTCTTCATCCGGGAGCCCTGCACTGCCTGGGACCTTTGCTCCGTCCTTCTCTGCTCCCCGTGCCCAGGACGGACCCTGGAATAAAGTGCTGGGGACCTCCAGCCCCCCATATCCGCGTCGCGGAGCCCGGGTTCGCAGGCTCCGTCTCCGGGGAGCGCAGAGGCGCCCACACGCCGCTGAAATCAGCAGCCGCCTCCTCGAAGGTGCGAACCCAGAAGGCGGTAGCCTCCAGCCTACCCCTCGCCCGCTCCCTAGGTGCCGAGGACGGCCAGGCCCCGGCTGCCGCCCCATTCGGACCTCAGCCTCTGCCTGTGCTCCTCTGCAGCCCCTCATCGCAGGTCTCCGCCCTGGACCGCCACCGCGTGGCTGGAGAGCGCCAGGGAGGGGAGAGCCCGAGGAGCGGTGGGGGCGTGTGGTCTCTTTGCGGCCAGCTCCTCCCCCCGTTGTGAGAAGAGCGCCCTCAGCGCGCGCTGGGACCCCCAGAGAAACTCCTCAGCGTGATCCGCCCCTCAGCCTTCTGGCGGCCCCTCCCCTCCAGGTAGGGGGCCGGGTGTCGGCAGCTCCAGGAGGGGGCCTCGGAAGGGCTGCAGTCATGTGGGCCCCAGACCCCTGAGGGAGAGCAGGGTGCTTGTGCACCCCTGGGGACAAGAAGGGGCCTCCAGCGTGCTGGACAACAGGGGAGGGCCCTCCTCTCTACGGGTGTGCCGCTGAGCGCGTGTACTGGGCACTCTATAGATGCTGGGTGTTGGCACTAACCTGGCAGACCCGAATTTCCAGTCCCGGACTCCCTCCTTGTGCCCCCCTCTCCAGATGAGGGCACAGCAGAGCCCCCTCCCAGCCCTGAAGGGGAGGGACCTTCCCTCGGCCAAAGGGGCAGAGCCTAAGTTTGTCGGCCTATCCCTGGACGCCCCTCCCAAGCCCAGTTGCCGTGTCAGACCCCCGTCAGCCTTCAGGTTGCTTAGGAGGCGACCCCTCCTCGAGGTGTGTGCCTGGTGGAAGGATGTTCAGTGAACTGTGCTGTGCTGTGAGGACAAGGTGCCCAGAGAGGGGCAGGATCTTGCCCAAAGCCGCACAGCAAGCCAGGGCTTTGAGCGGAAGCCTCCACCTAGCTCTCTCCAGGCCAGAGGGCCGCCCTGCCAGGCTTCCTGCCTCAGGGCCGTGGTGTCCCTCCTCTCAAGTCTGCCCAGAGCAGGACAAGGTAGCACTGGTGGCCCCGAGGCAGTGAAGTAATAGTGACAGCGGTGGTAACAGGAACAACACTAACAGTGACAGCAGCGCCCTGCAGTTATGCAGCACTGGGACCGGCTCTGCCTGCGGGCAGGCCTCTGGCCTGGCGAGGCCTCCGGTGCCCTGGGCCACGGCTGGCAGCACCGGGCCCGGCACCAGGAGGCCTTGGCACAGCGTCTAGGGTGGAAGCAACTGCATCGTCACTCCCAGCAACCTCTGTGGCCCTTGTCTGGCTCCAGGCCGGAGGCTGCTGGAGCCCCCTCGGGGCCCACCTGGTGTCCACTCTCGGGCTCACTGCTCCCAGCTCGGGCTGGGCCGTCCCTCCGACAGGTGCAACTGGTGCCTGTTGCTGGGTCCCTGCCGGGGCTCTTGCTGTGAGTGACGCCTGGGCACACCTGCCCCTGCCCTGGGGCTGCAGCTGGAGCCCTGTCTCGGGCTGGCATGGAGGAGAGGCTGGGACAGAGGCAGCTCGTGGGCAGCAAGAGGGGTAGAGGCTGGCTGGCCACTCGGAAGGTGTGCGACATGTGGGCTCGGTCCACGGGATGGCTGCTCCAGGGGAGTTGGCAGTGTGGCAGGGAGGCAGCCAGGGGAAGGCCAGAGATGAAAGAAAGCCAGGCTGAAACTGGGCCGCAGGCAGGGCAGGAGGCCCGGAGGCTTCAGAGGAGCCGTGGGGCTGGGGCTGGGGGTGGGGCTGGCCAGGCAGGAGGGTTTTCCAGAGGATCTGGGGCCGAGGGCAGAACTGGAGCCCTCGCTGGGCACTGGCTGAGGGCCCAGCACTCTGCCGGCTGATTTAATTTCCTAATGGTCTGCTAGTGCAGAGGATGGCAGTAGCTCCGTGAGGCCAGGGAGGCTCTGGGAGAGACTGGAACGCGGCTCGGACCCAGAGCCCGCCTTCCTGCATCCCACAGACAGCCTGCGCAGAATGCATCCGTGTGCCCCACTGTCTGTGGGGGCTGCCCCCCTACCCGCCCAGGGCTGGTCCCCTGCGGGCCCTGGTGCCTGCCTGCCATCCCAGATTCCAGGTTGCTGTGTCCTCGGGACCTGGTTAAGGCCTGGCGTGTAGTAGGTGCTCAGTAAATAATTGGTGGGTCTGTGTCTGGGCTGTTTTCTCTGCTGCTTGCTGAGGCCTCACTGGGGGCTGTGGTGGGGCTGTGAGCTCCTGGGGTGGAGGCCCTGTGGCCCGCTGCTCAGCTGTGGCCCCAGTGCAGTGTCTGGCATACAGAAGGTGCCTAATAAATGGGTGTTGAGTAAATGGAGACCTGGCCCTTGACCTGGCCGCTTGTCTCATTCTTTCGGGGGAGACTTTAGGGCAGACGGCTAGGGTGAGCGAGGCCGGGGGTCTGACTGTGGCCCGGTCACTTCTCTTGGGTCTCAGTTTATCATCTGTGAAGTGGGATCAGAGCGCCAGGTGGGGAGGCTTCTGAGAGCACCCAGGATGGGAGAGTGGAAATGTGAACCTCTGCGTGTGCCTTTGGGGGAGTCTCAACAGAAATGGGGTGCGGAAAGGCGGGGCTCCATGGAGGAGGGCATGTGAGCCTCTGCGACGCCAGAGCCTTGGTATCCGCCATCCAGTCCAGCCTTCCCTTGGACAGGGGGGAAACTGAGGCCCAGAGAGGGTAGGCGAGGGTTCTATGGGAGAAGAGGGCCTCCCCCTCCTAGTGTGTCAGCTCTACCCCCTCCCCAACCCACTTCCTCCTCTCACCCCACCGATGTTCTGCATCTCGAGGCTTCCTGCCCAGCTGCTGAAGTAGCAGCTGCAAAGGCCGCGTGAGGCTGTGGGCGCCCTGGGGACCCTGGTCCAGCCCCTGACTAGCCTTCAGCCCTGCAGCGCCAGCCACGTTTCCCTTGGCGTGGCCTCTAGGGTCTTGGGGTCTGGACCCTCCTCACCCTGGTCCGCCGGGCCCGCAGCTTGGCCCTGTTGCCGCCTGCACTCCCCTCTTCCGCCCAGGCCGCCGGCCTCCCGCCCGCGGTGCCTCCTCGGCCTGGGCCTTTGCCCCGTGCCCCCAGCTGCCCTCGCCGGAGCTCCACGGGGCCCTCCCTCACTGCTCTCAGCTCTTGCCCAGACGCCGCCTACTCCCCGCGCCTCTCCTGGCTCCCTGGGCAACACGGCAGCCTCCCTTCCCCGCGCCTTCTCGGCTTTCTTCTCCGTGGAACTTAGCGCAGTCTGCCACGCTATGTTTCCTCTTGTTTGTTGTCGGTCTCCCTTGGGTGCAGGGCAGGCCCTGTCTCCTGAGCTCCCCTCTGGGGCGGAGCCGGGCCCCCTGCAGCTCGCCTGGGGCTGTGGCCCCACGTTGTGAGGACGTCCCCGCGGTGGGAGTGGGCAGCCTGCGGCCCAAGAGGGCAGCCCCGGCCAGAGGTGGCAGCAAGTGGGGGACAGCGCTTGGGACCCTCTGCCCCCGAAGCCTCCTCACAGCTGCTTGGTGGCTTCGCCAGCAGAGCTGGGCTGGTGCGGGGGGGCGGGGGGCATGTGGAGATAGCGAGGTACCGCGCTCTGTGTGTGTGCACGCACGCGTGTGTGTGCGTGTGCGTGAACGGCCGAGGTCACGGAGGGGCTGTGCGCCCCCCACCCTGCCCACCTCCCTCTCCTTCCAGCTGCAGCCCAAGCCCCCTGAGCTGGCGGTTCCAGCCCTGCAATTCTCCGGCACTTAAGGCAAAAATAAATCGCTGCTGGCAGCTGGCGTTCTGGGAGGTAGCAGCCGCGCCACCCCCCTGCCCCCGACCCTGTGCCTGTGGGCTCTTGGTTCCAGGCCAAGCCGGGCCAGGGGGGGCTAGGAGGACTGGGGGCCCCGCGGGGAGCTGGCTCCGTCCAGCCCCTTCTCAGGAGGAGAGGTTGGCAAGGCCCAGAGAGCGCGGGGCCTGGCTGGGTCGCGCGACGCGCAGAGGTGGATGGAAGCCGGCGACTCCCGAGGGGACCGGGATCCGGGGCAGGTGAGGGGGCTCAAAGGTGGGGCTTCGCAGGGGCCTGGCCCGTGGCCTTGTGGAAGCAGGGTGTGGGCAGGGCCCTGGGCCCCCTCGCACAAGGCCCTGGGGACCAGCCCCTGGACATGTCTTTCCCTGCTGGCCTCTCCCTTTCCTTCTCAGAGAGCCCTAGAGGTCTCTGCCTGGTGAATCTTAGTGACACAGGCCCTGAGGAGGTCAGAATTCAGCCTTATTCATGCTTTTGACTGTTGAGTCTGGAGCTGGTATCTTTGCTTTTACCCTGTGCCTGGGGCTGGGGGCTGGGAACTGATGTCTGGATTGGGGGAGGGTAAAGAAACCAGTGAACAGACATTTAAGGAAGCACGGAGTTTGTCATATTCTCTTGCTAATTATCACAGTTTTTAATGACAAGCGTGTTAACATGCTCACGGTAAAGCATCGCACGATCGTAAGGACAGAAAATGAATTTCTTTTTCTCAAACCTTGTCTCCCCCTCCCCCCCTCCCCAAAGCTTTATGCTTTTGAGGGGACTCATTAGAGAACCTTTGAGATTGTCTGAGTGTTTAACAAACATGTGGATGTAGTTGTGCACACCTGCTAGCAGCTGCAGCGCCCTCTCTCTGTCTGTCTCCCCCTCCCTGTTTCCGTGTTTTCTCATCTTCCCGTCCCTGCTGTCCCTGCTGCTGCCCCAGGCCCCATACTCGGGGGCTTCATCCTCTCTCCTTTGATTGACCTGAGGGCTGAATCTCAGAGTCTTGGGACCACAGAATCTTAGCTGTGGAGTCTAGGAAAGCACTCAGCCACCCGAGTTCCTGGGCGATGGGCTGAGTCGTGGAGTTGTGGCCTCTTTGGGACAGAGAACCTGGAATTGCAGAATTGGCGTGTCTTACTCCCGGGAGAGGTGCTGAATCTTTGCTGGGGTCCCTCCTTCCTCAGCCCCCTCGGGAAGCGGTTGGAGAATGCAGATCTCCTGGCTCCGTCCCCAGAAATTCTGGTTCCGAGGGCTGGGGTGGAGCCTGGGAACCTGCACTTTTCGGTCTCCCCAGCAGTGCAGCCACCACGGGGAGGTCACCCTGCTGCAGCCCAGTCCTTGACCCTGGGCTGGCCCCGTCCCCTCTGGCCTCAGGGCCCACCCGGCCCAGCGTGGACAAATTTGAGGCTGTGCTCGAGCCCTGCAGGGAAGGCGCGGGCCAGGCTGCGCGTCCGAGGTCCTCGGCAGGGGCAGGCCTCTGCTGGGGACTCGGTCCCCCCCCACCTCTGAGCTTCCTGTCGGGTGCCAGCACCGTCACTCCTGTCACCTGGCTTGAGAGGATATTGGAAGGGCCGCCCCGCCCGGCTCTACTGAGGGCCCCTGTGGAAAGGGTCTGAGAGGCTAAGTTCGAGGGGGTGTCGGTCACCCCTGTGCTGGCCCCGGGCCTCAGTGACCCCGCGTGTGAAGTGGACGTGGGCATCGTGCCCCGTCTGGGCATCTGCTTTCTCATCCCTTTGCCACTTCAGCTCTGCGGTCAGGGCAGCCAGGGCAGCCTCCGCTCTCCCTGCCCCCGGCCCCTCTGCCACACAGGCCGGAGGCTCACCGTGCCCGTCACCTCGGCCTGCTGTGCCTCAAGCTGTCAGAAGCACCTGCCCGGCTGGGGCAGCCAAGTTGCCCCCACCCCCACCCCAGGTCCCAGGAGCCTTCAGAACCACTGGAGGCAGTGCCTCCGAAAGTCCCCGGACAGCCCCGGAACGGCCCAGCCCCTCCCTCGGGGCTTCACAGCAGAGGAGACCCGAGCCACCCTCTTCCTTTCCTCTGCCGGCCCTGCCAGCCAGAGCCTTGCGGCACCTGTGGGCTCTGGCCCCGATCCTACAGCAGATGCCCCAGCCCTGAGGCTCCAGAGCCAGGTGACCAGGCTCTGGGTCCTGTCCTGACCCAGCTGCCCTCCTGGTGGGCCTCGGGTCCCCCAGTCACCCTGCCACAGATCGAGCACCGGTGGATGGGGAGTGAAGGGGGAGCAGCGCCCCTGGGGGCTGTGACCCGAGCCCTTGGTCTCAGTCTCCTCCTCTGGGAACTGGGGACACGAGGCGAGGTGGTTGAGCAAACCCACACACCCGACGTGTCTGCCCTGCCCTGCGAGGGGCAGCCGTCCTATGGGGTGGTCCATCAGCCAGGTCCAGAGGAGAAGACAGAAGTGGGATGACGGGGGGAGCGGGTGGGGTCTGTACTACTTTCATACCAAGTCACCACAAACTGGGGGGCTTAAAACAAAACATTATTGTCTCTCCGTTCTGGGGGCCAGAGTCCGAAATCGAGATGTCGGCAGGGTCGCTTCCTCCGAGGATCCACCCCGGGCCTCTCCCGGCTCCCGGGGCTGCTGCGGCCCTCGGGGTTCCTTGGCGTCCCTCCAGTCTGCACCTCTGTCTTCACGTGGCCTTCTGCTCCCTGTGTCTTCTCTCCTCTCATGAGGACGCTTGTCATTGGACTCAGGGCATCCTTATCCAGGCTGGTCTCATCTCCACATCCTTAGTTATACCTGCAAAGACCCTTTGTCTAAACAAACTCACATTCAGAGGTACTGGGCTGGGTGGACATATATTTTGGGGGAGCCGTCACTCAACCCGTTACGCGTGGTCAACCTGGATATGCTGCCCTGTGTCTCGACCTTTTCTTTTTTAAGAAAAACATAGTTTTTAGCAACGTATCTTGGAGACACAAGCAGATACGGTATGCTTGGTCTGTGCCGCTTACCAGCTGTGTGTCCTTGGGCAGATTGCTTGACCGTTCTGTGTCTCAGTTTGCTCATCTGCAAAATGGAGGCATGAACGGTTCTTCCCCCCATCGGGCTGCCGGGGGCGATGAAAGGGTATGCACAGGAGAGGTGTAGTAGGTGACCCCTTTGATTAGTACATCAACCAGCAGAACGGTTTTAAGGTCTGCCCAGTATTCCCTGCGCTGGGCTGGATTTCTGTTTCGTGAGCCTGCTTCGTTCCGGGGCCCCTCCAGCCCTCGGCTGTTATCACGTGTAACGCTGCCATGATCACCTGGGTACTGAGGTCCTCGTGCCAGCGCTGTCCAAGCAAGAAGTCCAGGAGCGGCCCTGCTGGGTCGGAGGGCTTGTGCCTTTGTAGCTTTTAGAAATAGCACCGCTGCGCCCTCCAGGGGTGGTCCCCGCCCCTTGGAGAGTTGAGCGTGCCTGGGTCCCACTGTGGCCTCCACCGCGTCTGTTTTAGAGCCAGTGCAGCGTTTCTTCCTGTTGAAACCCCTTCCTGTCGTTCCCTTCCTGGCAGAGTGGTCATTTCCCTGACCTTTGCCCTCCCCCAGGTTGAGGTCTTTGGGACTTGGATGGGTGCCCCTGAGGCCCTTTCTCATCCCGTTGGGTCCTCATGGCTAGCCCCAGGGGTGGGAAGCAGCTGCCCTATTTCCAGATGCCAACACTGGGCCTCAGAGGGATCGCGTAGCAGCCCAGCCCATCTCTAGCGGTCTGTCTGCGCCTGGAGCCCGAGGGGCCTCCTCAGGTGTCTTGGTTTCCCTGCAAGCTTCCCTGGTGGCACAGTGGTTAAGAATCTGCCTGTCAAGGCAGGGGACACTGGTTCGACCCCTGGTCCGGGAAGATCCCACATGCCGCGGAGCAACTAAGCCCGTGCGCCACAACTACTGAGCCTGCGCTCTAGAGCCTGCGAGCCACAGCTACTGAGCCCACGTGCCACAACTACTGAAGCCCGTGCGCCTAGAGCTGGTGCTCGGCAACAAGAGAAGCCACCGCAGTGAGAAGCCCGTGCACCGCAACAGAGAGTAGCCCCTGCTCACCACAACTAGAGAAAGCCTGCACACAGGAACGAAGACCCAGAGCGGCCAAAATTAAATAAATAAATTGATTAAAAACCCCCCAGCACTCTCCTCACTGGAGGGAGAGGGCTAGCTTTCACTCCTGCTGCCCCCCTGCCCTGGCCCCATCCCTGGGCCACCAGGCAGAGTCCCTCTGGAGATGGCTGGTGTGCTGACAGACCACTGTGATACCCTGGACTGAGGCCGTGTGCCCCGGGGGCCTGGGTGTCCTCAGCCCCCTCCCTTGGCTCCTGGCAACCGGCAGGATATTTTGGGGGCTCCAGCAAAATGCCCGCCTTGGTGGTGGATTCAGCAGCCTGTGGTGTCACTGGGTGCCTTTATTTCTCAGGGAGTGCCGCGATGTTTCACTGAGACTTGGCGCCCAAAACAATGAAAATGACTGTTTACTTGGTGTCTTCTGGTGCCAGGCGCTGCGCTCAGTGCTTTCCCGAACATCATCTCATTTAATTCTCAAAATGTACTGGCCAGGAGTGGAGCAGGGATTGAGAGATGGGGTGCTGAGGGAGGCAGGTGGCCAGACCGGGGGGCCCCACGGCTGGGCCCCCGGCGCCTCCAAAGGCACAGGGGCCTTTAAGAAGGGCTCTCCCTTGAGGGCAGGCCGAGACCTGGGCTGAGGATCTGGGAGGTGCAGTGTTGGGCATGAGCCAGGTTAGCCTGGATTTAAATGGGGCAGCCCCCCATGCCCCCCTGCTGTGTGACTCCAGGCAAGCAGCTTCACCTCTCTGAGCCTCACTTCCCTACTCTGAGAAATGGGGCCAAGTTTGCCCCGTTCAAACTGTGATTGTGTGTGCCCGGTGTTAGAACTGTTTCAGAAATCTAGATGATGGAGGAGGGTTCTCAGAGTCCTGTCCACTTTACAGGTGGAGAGACTGAGGCCCCAAGGGGGGAGGGACTGAATGACCTGCCACCCTCCATCCCCTGTGACCTCAGCCACAGGACATGGGGCTGGTCCAGTCTCCCTCGTTTTTACCCTCACCGGACTAGGATAGAAAGACAGACCATTATTTGAGTGCCTGCTCTGTACTGGGAGGCTCGTGCAAGGGAAAGATTTAAGTTCTCGGCGTGCGGGTCGTGCCCCCTCTGTCCATTTCTCAGGCAGCGGTGGGGCTCACATCTGTCCGAGAGCCCCATGTCCCGGGAGACCCCCCCCACTCCCGTGGCTGCGTCGTGGGCATGCTGGGCTTTCCACAGACCTGCACGCGAACCTTTGCTGCTTGGGGAGACAGCAGGGTGGCCGATTCACTCACCGCTCGACTTTGAACCCGGGGGAAATGCATCCGCGTGGCCTGAGCGAAGTCTCTGCAGAAGTGGGGATGCTGGGGCTTGTGGAGCAGAGCAGGTGCCCCAGGGAAGGGGCTCTGGCCTGGCCCAGCAGGAGGCCTCCCAGGGTGAGTGTCCAGCCAGTGGACCTTAGAGAGCCCTTCAGAACCACCCCTGGTGCCCTGGTCCCCTGCCATCTGCCTCCTGAGCCCACCTTATCCCTCCTGGACATGCAGGAAACCAGACTTAAAGGACGTGAGCCCCTGAGTCCAGTTGCAGCCTGCACTGCCCTGGGGCCTCATGGACCCCTCTCTTGCTTCCGAGCTTGGGGCTCTGGCCCCAGACCTGCCCCCTTTCCACCCAGAACCTGGCCTCTTGGTCCGGGGGCCCTGCCTCCTGAGGCTCTCCAGGGTCCTGGAGTCTCAGCTGACAGTGTGGCCTCCTCATTACTGAGAAAGTCAGAGGAGAACCTTGCAGCTCCCACCTCCCGCCACCTGCAGCCCCTCACCGTGCCTCCATCCCTTTCCTGTGGATGGGTTGTTGTCCCCCATGGCCACTTGGCCCCTCTGCCTTCACCTACCCAAGGCCATTGCTGTGGTGTCTCCCTCTCCCCGCTAGCCCCTTCCCTACACCCTGCACCTGTTCCTTCCAAAGGAGATCACGGAGGGCCTGCCATGGGCTGGCACTGCCTCCAAGCACCAGGACACGCCAGGGGACAAAACAAAGCCCTGCCGGCATCCATCTGCAGTAAAAACTCTCAGTAAACTAGGAACAGAGGGAAACTTTCTCAACTTGGTAAAGGCACCTACAAAAATCCTGGAGCTGACATCATACTTAATGATGAGAAGCTTGGCTTTCCCACTAGGAACAAGGCAAGGAAGTCCTGTCTCACCAGTGCTTTTCAACATCGTACTGGAAATCCTGGCTGATGAGATAAGACAAGAAAAGGAAATAAAAGGTATACACATTGGGGAGGAAGACACAAAACTGTCTCTATTCACGAATGACATGATCATCTATGTAGAAAATATGAAAAAATCGACAAGAAAACTCCAGGAACTAATAAGCAGTTTTAGCAAGGTTGCAGGATACAAGGTTAATGTACAAAAGTCAATCAGTTTCCTATATACCAGCAGTAAACAAGTGAAATCTAAAATTAAAATCACAATACCATTTCTATTAGCACCCCCCCCCCCAAATAAACCACCGAGGTATAAATCCAACAAAACCCTGATGAATGAAATCAAAGAAAAACTAAATAAATGGAGAGATATTCCACGTACATGGATAGGAAGACTCAATATTGTTAGACATCAGTTATTCCCAACTTGATCTATAGATTCAATGCATTCCCAATCAAAATCCCAGAAAGTTATTTTATGGATATCGACAAACTAATTCTAAAGTTTATATGGCGAGGCAAAGGGCCCAAAACAGCCAACACAGTACTGAAGGAGAAGAACAAAATTGTAGAACTGACACTAACTGACTTAAAGACTTACTATAGGGACTTCCCTGGTGGTGCAGTGGTTCAGAATCCGCCTGCCAATACAGGGGACACGGGTTCGAGCCCTGGTCCGGGAGGATCCCACACGCCACGGAGCAAATAAGCCCATGCGCCACAACTACTGAGCCTGTGAGCCACAACGACTGAGCCCGCATGCCACAACTACTGAAGCCCGTGCGCCTAGAGCCTGTGCTCCGCAACAAGAGAAGCCACCGCAATGAGAAGCCTGCGTACTGCAACGAAGACCCAACACAGCCAAGAATAAATAAATTTTAAAAATAATAAATAAATTTATTTTTTAAAAAAGACTTAACTATAAAGCTACAGTGATCAAGACGTGTGGGGTTGGCAACAGGACAGACAGATCAATGGAGCAAAGTAGAGAGCCCAGAAATAGACACACACAAATATAGTCAACAGATCGCTGACAAAGAAGCAAAGGCAACACAGTGGAGCAAGGATAGTCTTTCAACAAATGGTGCTGGAAGAACTGGATGTCCACACGCAAAGAAGTTAATCTAAACACGGACCACACACCCTTCACATGAATTAACTCAAAATGGATCCTAAATGTACGTAAAGCACAAAGCTATGAAATTCCTAGAAGATAGAGAAAGAGAAAACCTCGATGACCTTGGGTATCGATGTGCCTTTTTAGATACAATATCAAAGGCATGATCTATGAGAGAAATAATTGACAAGCTGGACTTCATGAAAATTAAAAACTTCTGCTCTGGGAAAGACAACGTTGAGAGAATTAGAAGACAAGCTACAAACAGGGAGAAAATATTTGCAAAAGACACATCTGATGAAGGGCTGTTATCCAAAATAAAGAACTCTTGAAACTCAACAATAGAGAACAAACGACAAACAGACAATAGGAAAAAATGGGCCAAAGATGTGAACAGACACCTCGGCAAAGAAGATATACAGATGGCAAGTAAACATATGAAAAGATGCTCTAGAGACTTCCCTGGTGGGCCAGTGGTAAAGAGTCCGCCTTCCAGTGCAGGGTTTGATCCCTGGTCAGGGAACTAAGATCCCACATGCCACAACTACTGAGCTTGTGCACATCAACGAGAGAGCCCGCGTACCTCAAACTACAGAGCCTACGCGCTCTGGAGCCCGCGTGCCACAACTGGAGAGAGAAAAACCTGCACGTCACAACTAGAGAGAAGCCCACGTGCCACAAAGAGAGATCCCGCGTGCCTCAACTAAGACCCCATGTGGCCAAATAAATAAATATTAAAAAAAAAAAAGAAGAGATGCCCCACATCATTTGTCAGCAGGGAAATGTAAGTTAAAACAACAGTAAGATACCACCACATACCTTCAGAATGGCTGGTGAAGACGTGGAACCCTCATCACTGCTGATGGGAATGCAAAAGGCTGCAGTCACTTCGGAAGAGTTCAGCAGTTTCTTACAAGACTAAGCATACTTTACCGTGTGACCCAGCAACCCTAACTCTAACCCTTGGTATTTACCCAAGGAAGCTGAAACTTACATCCACACCAAACGCCGCAGGCAGGTGTTTACAGCAGCTTTATTGGTTATTGTCAAAACTTGGAAGCAACCAAGATGTCCCTCAGTAGGTGATGGATAAATAAACCGTGGTCCATCCTGACAGTGCAGTATCTTTCAGCACTAAAAAGAAACGAGCTGTCAGGCCATGGAAACACGTGGAAGAACCCTAAATGCATATGACTCAGTGAAAGAAGCCGGTCCTAAAGGGCTACATGCTGTGTGATTCCAGCTATATGATGTTCCGGCAAAGGCAGAACGGTGGAGACAGCAGGCAGATCAGCGGTTGCCGGGGTGGCGAAGGGGAGACGGACAGGCAGAGCACGGGATATTTAGGGCAGTGAGCTGTTCTGTGTGACACTGTCATGGTGGATACAAGTCTTTGTACATTTGTCCAGACCCACAGAAAGTACAGCACCAAGGGTGAGCCGCGAGGTAAACTGTGGCCTTCGGGCGATGCTGACCTGTCAGCGCAGGTTCACTGATGGCGGCGAAGGTCCCGCTGTGTGGACGGGTGTTGCCGGTGGGGAGGCTGTGCGTGTGCGGGGTCGGGGTGTGTGGGAAATCTCTGTGCCCTCCCCTCAGTTTTGTTGTAAACCTAAAACTGCTCTGAAAACCACTCTTGAGAAAAAAAGAGAATCCCTGCCCTCACGTGTCCGTGGGCAACTGAGCATAGACTCCTGAATTAGTGATCAGGGAACATGTGAGAGGGTAGGGCCGTCTGAGCAGAGACCCTCGTGGAATTGGGGAGGAGCTGGCCGGGGTCTGGCGGGCTGCAGCTGGGCTCATGTCTCTTTCACGTGTCTCCTCATAAAAGTGGATCGCAGTGAACCAAGGTGATCTGTGTCGAGGGGCTGAGCCCCCTGAGCCCGTGGGCGTGCGGTGGGAGTCACGCCACCCACTCGGGGTCCCAGTGGAGCCGTGGGACCCCGGGGTCCCGCAGGCCTGGCACACAGTAGGTGCTCAGTTGAGGGGCACAGATGTGGACGTGTGTGTGCCCAGCAGGCATGGGTGGGCTCCCCAGGGAAGGGGGGGTCTGCCTGCTGCTGGGAGGACAGAAAGGCTGGCAGGGGACAGGAGCCCCTCTCTCTGCACCCCACAAAGGCTGCAGCTGCTCCGGGTGGGAGGCGGGGGCACAGCTGATCCCCCACCCCCTAATCAGCCTGTCAGTGCCGAGGAGCCTGCAGGAGCTCCCATCAGGGCTGTGCCGGTGGCTGGATTCGGAGGGAGTCCCAGCCACCTGCTTCCCCTTGGTCTGGGGGCTGGCGCTGCAGGAGTGGAGGGTCTCATGGACCCCCACCCTCCTTTCTGTGCCCCTCCTTACAGCACAGCATCCTCAGGGGGTGGAGCCCAAGCACGTGGGTTCAGAGGGTGGGCCTGGGACCAGCCGTGTAGGCGGGGCCGGGCCATCCGAATGGCAGGCTGTGTAGACAGTACGGGGTGCTTCGCTGTGTGTGCTGCGGCCGTGCAGGCCCCTGACTGTGTGGCGGGCGCGTGTCTGAGTGTGTAAGCGGGCACGAGGAGTGCGTGCGCTGTGACCAGTGAGGCGGGTATGACCGATGGCACAGGTGGGGAAGGGCCGAGCCGCCCCGTGCTCTGTGTTTTGACCCTCGGTAGCTTTTAGGTCCCCGTGTCTTTTGTGGTCTCCTGTCCCATCACTCTGCTCCCAGCGTCTCCCTGGCTCGTGGGTTCTGTGGCTCCCGTCACCCCGCCTCAGGATCCCCCCGACACCCCTGGCTGGAGGGAGGGTGTGGGCTCCGGGGTCTCAGGAAAGGACGTTCCTGGAAGCTCGCGCTGCTTCGGACTTTGGTGGATGTCGACACGTTGCTTTGCTGTGGTGACCCCGGAAGGCGCCGGTACTCTCTTTACCCCCGTTTACAGAGGAAAGCATGAGGCTCAGAAAGGTTAAGGGATTTTCTGGGGCCCGAGGTGCTCCTCTGAGCCTGTCTGGGAGTGTGGCTGTGGCTGATGGGGAAGCCGTCAGAAGGCCAGCTTCAGGGCCCCACGCGGTCTGCCCCCGCGTCGCTGCTCACCCCCGCCCCTGTGCCGCCCTTCCTCGTGGGCACAGAGTCTCTGCGACTCCCTGCCTTTGTGCAAGGCCTGGGGTGCCTTTTCTTCCTTGCTTATGGGGCCATCACGGTCCGATGGCCATCAATCTGGTGCTGGGACCTTGAGTGCCCCTCTGGGGGCCCCAGACCCCTGCCTGGGTTGACCTGCCAGTAGGAGGTGGAGGCTTGAGTGGCGGGAGACTGGTGGACGCTGGGCCGTTAGGGCCCCTCCAGCCCTCCCTTCCATAGCTGACGGCTGAGTGCCCACTTGGCCAGGTGCCGGGCTGGTCCCTACCACCCATTATACAGATGGGGCTTCAGAGGCCGGGAGTGCAGCCCCCATGCACCTACTGCTCCACCCTCCAGCTGCCACGCCGAGCACTGAGGGCCCTGCGTTTGGGCCAGGACATGGCTCCCCAAAGCTCGGGGCCGGGGGTGCCACTGAGAGTCAAGGGAGCCGTCCCCACTGCAGGGCATTGCCGGTCACTAGTGCTGGCTTCTCCTGCCACCCCACAGGTGGAACAGAGAAGGGGGTGGGGTCTGGGCCGTAGCCCACATGGTCTCCAATGTTCAGAGGCCATCTTCCTGTGCCTCGGTTTCCTCCGATGTCAAAGCAGGACTCTCGTGAGGCTTAAATGAGGACATCCAGGTAAAGTCCCCGGGTTCCAGGTAGGCATGTGGCAGATGCCCAGAGAGCATGGGCACTCCTTACCGCCATCTGCCCTCGCTCGTGCCCGGCCCTGGGCTGGGTGACAGTCAGATCTAGAGGCTCAGGGCTCCAGGCTGGGGGTGAGGGGATACGTAGCGTGGTCGCTCTTTGGGCCCCCGCGGCCAGGCCCGGGCCGAGGTGTCACTCAGAGGTCCCAGCTGCCCTGGCCTGGAGTCGGGTGGGGTGAGGGGCTGTCTGGCTCTCAAGGGCTCGCTGAGGCCGGAGCACACCTGGACAGGCCCGTGGGCAAGGCAGGGACACCAGGGCTCAGAGGGGGGCTGCCAGGTGCGTGAGGCACACAACCAAGGAGTCGGAGTTGGAACTGGAACTCAGAACTGGCACCCTGCAAAGCCCGTGCAGCTCTGTGGTTCGGCAGGCGGGCCGCTTCGTGCTTTGCAGACGACGTGAAAGCCAGCGCCATGACCGCTTGCTGAGGGGTTCTTGTGTGAAGGCCTTGTGCTGGGTGCCACGTCTTGCGTGCCCACCCCACCCTCAGAGGGCCTGCTGGTGCCTGTCGTACGCATGAGGACACAGGAGCTGCGAGGCGGCCGCACTGCCCTCCGGACCTCTAGCTGGCTCCGTTCCCAGGGTCTCAGGAGAAGCCAAGGTCAGGGGTTGCCCAGGGGGTGGAGGTCGGCAGGGGCTTTCCAGAGTTCCCTGCTCTAATGCCGATGTGGCCAGGCGAGGGGCACCTTCTCCGTGAGGGTGATGACCGGAGGTCAGCGCTAGGGTTCGAGGGCCAGGCGAGAGGCACCTTCTCCGTGAGGGTGACGAGCGGAGGTCAGCGCTAGGGTTCGAGGGCCCTTCACACTGTGCTGGTAGCTGGGTCCTTGGAGGTACCAGAACCAGGCAAGCTGCCCTCCCCTGGTGTCTGGAAGGTGGGCTGGGCTTTGAGGCAGGGTCGCCTCACAACGTGAAGCGGCCCCACATGGCTTCTGCTTCAGGTAGCAGTGGGGACTGACTGCCCTGAGCCATTCTCATCCCCCTGGGGCTGTTCCCTGCACGCGTCAGGGGGTTCGCACAGGGCATGGATTGGGGCACATTATCAGGGTCACACATCTGGCTTCCGTTCCTGGCTGTGTGACCCTGGGCAAGTCACTTCACCTCTCTGAGCCTCAGTTTCCTCTTCCGTAAAACGGGAATCATAGGGCTGCTCTGGGACTCAGTTAGGGAGGTCAGATGCTGTGCAGTAAAGGCCCAGGCTTTGGGGCGGCTTGGCTGCGTTTAGTGCCCAGCTCTGCCTCCTACAGGCTGTGTGGCCTCGGGTGAGTCACTTCGGCTCTCCAAACCTCAGTTTCCTCATCTGTCAGATGGGGACAACAGCAGACTCTTCCTTACAGGCTTTCTCAGGGCACAGGGAGGCAGGTAGGGCAAAGCCCCTGTAGATGTGAGCGCAGGCCGGTGTGAGCACCTCGCACTTCTGCCTGACGCAGCCCGTGTCGGGGTCTCAGCTCCTGGCTGCTCGCGGGGTGCAGAGCGCCGGCGGTTTCATCCCCGTGCACGCTGTCTGATGAGATATAAATAGCGTGCAATGTTTGCGAGCGAGATAGGGAAGCGTCTGGCCGGGCCCTCCCTCCCCACCCAGCAGAGGCAGCGAGGCTGGCGAGCTGGCCGCGGGGATGGGAAGGGGATAGGAGCTCGTGAATAAATCATCACACGATCTGGGCTAATGCACTGGCCACGAGGCAGCGCGTGCCGTTAGTGCGTTAACTGTCCAGAGAGGGTGGCTGTGTGTGGCTCGGCCCAGCGTCCCCTGGTCTGCAAAGTGCCTGGTGTCTAGGGTGCCCTCTTCCGGGGCTTGGTGAGTCTGTAGAGTGGGGGGCCCACCCGGTCCCTGACTGCTGCCATCCCTGGTGGGCTCCCCGGGACTCTGAAGGGACCCCCCACACCAGGGGCTGTCCGCCCGCTGGGTCCCGGGACCTGTGGCAGCCCTCGCTGGGTTGGGACAGGTGGGCCGGGGTGCGGTGGGAGCCGTGAGCGGAGCCTGGGGCTGCGCCTCACCCTCACAGCCCTCCAGCTCCTTCTCTTCTTTGTGTTCAGTGGTTTGATTTTTTTTTTTTTTTTTTTTTTCTTTTGAAGCAAGGCTGCCCCAGCTCAGCCAGTTGCCAAGGTGACCAGACCATCTCCACCACCACACAGCCACGGCCAGGGCTGGGTGAGGGGCTTCGGTGCGTGCACACGCACGTAGCCTGAACGTGTGTGCGTGCCTGTGCCATACCTTGTGCACACGTGTGCGCACACACAGCTCGCACATACGCATACACATGTGCAAGAGCAGGCGCACGGAGCCTCACCCCCTGTGTCCAGCCTCGGCGTGACGTAGGCACAGATGCATTCTCGTGAGGACACAGCCCACGTGCCTTTGGTGTGTTCCCGCGGGGGAGCAGGGACGCACAGACATGCGCTGCCCGGTGTGAGCAGCGGGCTGCCAGCTTCGTCCCTCGCGCCCTGGTCTCTGTGTGAGTGGCTGCACAGCTGTGGAGTGAAACACAGCATATCCAGACTCCAGGCCACTGCAGCCCCGCCTCCCATGCACTGCCTTCCCGCTGCTGCCCCTCCCTGGTCACCTCTCTGGGTCCACCTCCCAGGTAAACTACCTGCCCCCAAATCCTTGACTCAGAACCTGTTTCTGGGGAAACAAAGTGAGGCCAGGTGTGTACGTACCACGACGCTCCTGGAATAACACGTACCCGCACCCCAGGCCGTGTGTCCGTGCAGGATGTGTGCACCCATGAGCACGTTGGTGTGCTGGTCCCGGCTCTGCACCCTGTGCGTAGACTAACAGCTGTACTAGGCAGGCAGTAGAATCGGGCCCCTTTTACAGATGTGGAAACTGAGGCAGGCATTAGTCATGTAAACACGTGCCTTAGAGGTGGAGGAGGGCAAGCTGGAGCTGGCAGAGGTCGGGACCAGGTGTGGGGGTGTCCCACGGGCCCCCGGCCACTGGGTACACACAGCCTCCCCGGGACTCCCTGCCTGAGGACGGCACAGCCCCAGGCACCGACTGGCCTGTGGCCTTGGGGCACTGCATTCTCTCTCTGACCCTGTTGCTTTCTCTTTGGGCAGTGTCTCACAGGATTGTTGAGGGGCGCACACAGTTGGTGCTAAATAAAGGCTCCAGGTGTGAGAAAGCTTTTCCTGGGGCTCTTAGTGGCCACCCTTCCTGCACTTGGGGCAGAGACCTGCGGCTCACACCCCCTGCACCAAGAACCATGCCCCCGCAAATATACCTTCTCTTCCTGGGCGCGGGCTCAGAGAGGGCTGGTGGCTCAAGCCAAGGTCACACAGCACAGCAGGGCCTCATAGGATCCAGACACCAGGCCCCTGCCCCACCAGTCTTGGGCTCTCAGCAGCCCCTGCCTTCCCACAGCACCAGTTAGCCATGAGGGAGAGGCAGCCAGGCAGAAGGCTTCCTGTAGGAGGTGGTCCTGAGCCCCTTGGAGAGACTTGTGGTTTCTCCTGGAGACATCAGGGCCAGATATGTGTGGTCAGTTCCCGGGCCTCTGTTCCCATGGCCCTGAATCTGGGTTCAGATGAATCCCACCCAGCTCTGGGTGGGCCAGCTGTGTGGCCCTGGGCATGGCGCTCACCCTCTCTGAGCCCCAGTCTGTTGCGACTGTGTGAGCTGAGGTAGCACGTGTCACGGTGTTCACGTGTACAGTTCAAGTTGTGGGGTTGGAAAAGCGTGTGTGGCATTGAGGCCACAAGCGTGGGAGGCTGCGGTGGGTCAGAAGGTCAGGCGCCCTCCGGCTTGGCGCTTTCCCACACTGAGCCTCGGTCCCGGTCTCGTGCAAGGCAGGAGGTGGAAGCAGTTCCTCTGAAAGCCATTTCTGCAATGTGGATTGTTATTGCCTCTGGCAGACGGGAAAGAGGAGGCTCGCGTGCCCCCATTGGCCGTCAGGCGTCAGGCCGTGTGTCCCAGGCAGGACGGCTCTCCCTCTGGGCGCTCCCTCCCCCGTCACCTTCTCTCCCTTCTGGCACGCTCGGCTGCAGCCCCACTGCCCTCCCTTGAGTCCCTTGAACACATGGAGCAACATTCCGGCCTCAGGGCCTTTGTCCGTGCTGTTCCCACTTCTGGGAACACTGTTGCCACGTTCTCTCCTCCAGAGGCCTCGAGTCAAATGTCACCTCCTCGGAGAGGTCTTCCTATGCCCACCCTGCCTCTGGAATGACGCGGGTTCCTTTTTCCCCGGCATGTTTTTTGTCCGTCTTGTCCCACTTGGATCTCGGCCCTGAGCACCGTGTCTGCACATAGTGGAGGCCCAGTAGGTGTCCGCTGAGTGAGTGAACGCCGAGTGCGGGTGGAGGCCCCAGGCCTTGGCAGTGCTGCCGGAGCCGAGCTGGCAAGGGGACCCTGGGTGGAGTGGTGGGTCATCCGGAAGCCCACCCTGTTTTCCCAGGCTCCTGATCTCAGAGCACGGCCTCCAGCCCGTGCCAGGGTGAACCCCAGCCCTCAGAGGTCTGTCAGGCCCTCCCAGTGAATCTTCTGTTCCCCAAATAAAGCCAGATTTACACAGTGAGGAGGGGAAGAGGAGGGAAGCTGAGAAAGCAACTGTCCCTGTGCTCCCCCAGCAAGCGGCCGGGGGTCAGGCCGTGTTCTGCCTGGCCTTTGCCTGTCAGGCCTCGTGCTGGCCCCAGCCTGCTGTGAAGCTAGGCAGCCCCTGGCTGAGAGGGCTCCTTAGGAAGGAGGCGGCTGGATGCAGAGGGACAGAGGCCAGACCCCTGGGTGCTGGGCTTGGAGCCGTGGCTCATAGCCTGGTGACTGTGGACACACATGCTCTTTTCCGTGACTTACTTCCTCCTTGGTCAGAGACGCTTGGGCCATCTCACCTGGAACATTCTCGGGTGCAATGCCAGGCACTCACAGAAGCTAGGCATTTGGTTCCAGGGGTCCAAGAAAGATGTTGTGGGGACCTGGCAAGGAGTAGCAGCAGTTCCAGGGAAACCTCGGAAGGCTTCCTGGAGGAGGCATCCTTTGAGCTTGAAAGATGAAAGGCAGAGAGGGGCTTTCCATGGTGAGGGGCCAGCTCAGGCTGAGGCTTGAGGTGTGGACATTCCTGAGACGTCACCCACTGAGGATCGCAGGATCGCACGATCATTCCTACTGTGTGCTTTTCTCTTGTTGATTTATAAGAACCCTTTATATATTAAGTACATCAATCCTTTTCATAACAGACATGTTATCATTTCCCTTTTATTTAGCTTACAGTGGGTTTTGATAAGCAATATCATAAATATTTTTATGTTGGCAAATTTTCCAGCCTTTTCTTTCGTGGTCTTTCTTGTCCCAGGCTGTTTCTTGTCACTATCTCAGGTCCATGCTCTCCTCTGAGCACTTAGAAAATGTCTGAGGCTTGAATTAAGTTGAAGCTTGAAAAATTACAGCCGTAAGAAAAATAGACACCATGGTGCCTTTGTGCACTGGGTCCTTCCCATCCTGTCCATCTGGTCTCTCCTTCCTGCTTGGAGGTAAGGTCTAGTCCAGGCCCTCCAGGGACCTGTGGCCCCTCTTCAGAGTGAGTCCGGGGCTCAGAGATGTGATGAGGGCAGGGCGTGGGGGACCAGGAAATTTCCAGCTCCTTGTACTAACTTGATGAAACCCCATCATGAACCCATCGACAGATAACGTTATTAATCCCATCTCACAGGTGAGAAAACTGGGCTCAGAGAGGCTATATGACTTGCCCAGGGTCACCCAGGAAGGGACAGAGACAAGATTGGAACGCAAGCCGTATTGCCTCAGAATTTATACTTTCTCTGGCACCCCAGTGCCCTTGGGGTCAAGTCCGAGCTCATTGAAATGACTCACAGGGCCTCTCCGGGCCTCCATTTCCGCGGGCATCAGTGCAACGCCTGTGCACACAGGCACTCAGCACACCTCCGCCCTCACTGTTACTAGGGTGACAAGGGGTGCCCCTGCCTGTCTCTCTATACCCGCCTCAGCCCCAAATCCGTAGGGTCCTGAATGTTGGGACCGGAAGGGCCAGCCCCCTCGTTTGCAGATGGGAACAGGGAGGCTCCGAGGTGGGCGGGACTTGCCCGAGGCCCAGTGTGTGAAGGGCAGAGCCGATGTGCACCCTGACCTGGGGGACCCCGAGTGCCCTGCGCTGTGCTGTGGTCGGTCTCAGCCGGGCTCTCTCCGGGGAGGCCCTGCCCGCGACTGGGTCAGACGCCTCCCCTGGGCTCCGAGGGCTCTGACCGCGGCCCCGATCCTGCCCGTTGTGTGTGCTGCCTAACTCGCTGTCTTCCTGCCCGGCGGGGACGCCCCTGGCAGGCGGGCACTCCTGGTCCATCGCCAAGTCCCTGGTGCCCTCAGGAAAGTTTGCCTGCCAGAGGGAGGCCCAGAGAGGGACAGGGGCCTACCCTAGGTCGCACAGTGAGTTTGAGCAGAGCTGGGAGCCCCAAGAAAACCCCAAGACCCTCCAGGTCCCACTTGCTCCTGGGACCCAAGGAAGCCCAGGGATGGGGCAGTGATGTAATGGCCACTCTGGCAGAGGGCACCAGGGGTCTCTGTCCTCTGCTGCTTCCAAGGGCCTGGGGCCAAGGACACCCTGTCTCTCTCCTGCCCCTACCCCCCAGGGAAGGATGTTCTCAAGATAAAAATACCCTCGGAAACATTCCCTGGTGCCTGGCGTGACCTGTCATCCGCCGTGGGGGCCAGAACTTCCTGCCCTGGCTTCACCTCGGGGCTCGGAGAGTGGACACCTGTCCCTCCCGGCCGCTTGGCGCAGCCTAACCTTGTGTCGGTGCGTGCAGCCTGTCTCCAGGCCGTGGTCACTGTGGTTGCTGTGGCCAGCGTTTACTGGGCGCCCCTGCCAGCGATGACACCCCTGGCACAGAGGAGCGGGGCGGCCAGGCCCCTGCACCCGCAGAGCTCAGCCTGTTGGGTGCGTCCTGAGAGCATCACACCAGGCCGCACGGGAGGGTCCGGGGTGCCCCAGCTTCCCATCGTGTCGGGCGCCCCGATGGTTGTCAGAGCAGGAAGACCCCTCAGACAACGCTGGGAGGACCGGTGCTTACCGCGTGTCTGCTGCTCACCGGACGCTGCGGCAGGGCCTCGGTCTGCCTTCTTCACAGCCTCCCCAGGCAGGTGGGATCTACCCATTTTGCAGATGAGAAGCCTGAGGCCCAGGGAAGTTCCCACTGGGAGCTGGGGAGCGATCAGGCCTCGAATGCAGGGCTGGGAGCTCACTGGAGCCTGGGCCCCGCCGCTCCGGGGGAGGCTGTGATGGTGGCGACCGAGCCACCTGGTGCCAGGCCCGTGCTCAGCGCACACCTCCCCCCAGGTTGAATTTCACAGGCACATCCTTGGGGAGGCCGGGCAGGAAAGGGAAGCGCCTCGCCCCAGGCTGACAGGACGGCCCTTGCTGGGAGGCTGAGGGACAGCCTCACTGTCACATCCAGTCACCCCTGTCACCTGCAGGCGTTGCCCCTGCTCCGGCCCCCCCTGTCCAGGACTGTGACCGCCACCCAGGAAAGTGTTTGATGAACTTCAGAGGGTTGGGGGTCACGTCTCGTGGGCCATGGCCACTGCAGGGGCAGGGGGAGCGCTGGATGGGGTGTCAGGTCCTGGGCTCTGCCATTCACTCTGTGGCTTTGTGACCTTGGGCGAGGCCCTTCTCTGATCTGAGCCTCCGTTTCCTGCTGTGTAGAGCGGAGCTGGTGTTGCTTCCCTCCTAGAAGAACGCCCCTTCCAGGAAGCAGGGAGTCAGAGGCTGAGAGGGCTTGGGGCAGGCGGGCTGAGTGACCACGGGAAGCGGGGAGGGCAGGCGCTCCCCTGCTTACCGCCCCCTTCCCTCCCCACGGCCCTGTGACACCTCCTCTGCTCTCGGAGACCCAGCACGAGGGACCTCACCTCCCCCAGCCTCAGTTTCCCCGTCTGTCCCTCAGGGTGGGCTGCGCAGGTTGGAATGACTGAAGCCGAGACCCAGCACACAGGGCCGGGCACAGCGGGTGTCCACTCCAGGGCAAGGACAAGGTCAGTGACCCGGGAACGGGTCCTCGCCGTGGGGAGTCCAGCTGCGCGATGGGGTCTGGGATGGAGTCTCCATTGGCTTTAGAAGGAAACGGCTGAGAGCGGCCAACGGCAGGGCCGCTGGCTGCTGCTCTAGGAGCAACGAGGGTGGGGAAGCAGGGCCTGAGGACTGGGCGTCTTGAGGTGGGAGCCTGGAGTGAAGAGGGACCAGCCAGGCCACCGCTACCAGAGCGAGCAGAAGCCCTGAGCCGGGAAGTGACGCACCCAAGGTCACACAGCTCGTGAGGGGCGGAGCTGCGACTGGAGCCCAGGTCCGTGTGCTTCTAAACCCACTGCTGGCGCTGCCCCAGGAGACTTGTGATGTGGGCCGACTCACAGCAGTGCCCTTAATCCCAGCTGGAAAATCCAGTGCCACTGTGGACTCCCGCCGGCGTCGGCTGCAAGAGGGTGACCCGCATGGACGCCGTGGCCGGGAGGGCAGAGGTGACGGGGCATCTCGGGCTGGCTCGCCTCCGAGGCTCCCGAGCCCCTTCCCGCTGCTCTCTGCCCTGACCTCACAGCGCACTGCCGTGGAAGGCGGGGGCCGTCCGCCCACAGCGGGGCCCGTGGGGGGCGTGGGGAAGGCTCTGCAGGTGGCCAGGCGCACAGGCTGGGCCCCGAGGTCCTCTGTGGCCCGAGGAGAGTTCCCACAGTGCCCACACCTCTGGAACGGGAACAGCAGCGGGTCCAACTTCTTGGGGCTGTCATGAGGCTTGCCTGAGTTGGCGTCCGTGAAGCAGCTACCAAGTGTCTGGCATGCAGTGGGCACTCAGTAGCTAGCAGCGGTCATTTTCTCTGGGGGCACGCCTTGCTCTGCCCTCCTCTGGTTCTGAAGGGCTGTTATGGACAGGCTCATGGGCTGTGAAGCTCTGGGGGCACACCTTGCTCTGCCCTCCTCTGGTTCTGAAGGGCTGTTACGGACAGTCTCATGGGCTGTGAAGCTTTGGGGCACTGGGGTGGGCTGGAGGCCCCCTCTACCTCCCCTGGGGTCCTGGGAGGGTCCGGGGGACAGAGCAAGCAGAAATGGGGGTTTGTGTGGAGGTTGATGACGGTGGAGCTCCCCCAAGGAGAGTGGTGACTGTGCTCTGTTACCTTCAGGGTCTTCCAGCCGCTGAGTCCGCTCCAGCTGGCGCCTGGGAAATGGCGGCCTCTGCTAGTGCAGCCTTGAAGACAGTCACTTGCCTGGTGAGCACCGTTACTTAGAAGATAGGATTCCAGAGGTAAGATTAAGGTCACGGATATGCACCTGTCCACGCAGTCACGCTCATCTGTGCCTCCACCCACCCACTCATCTCTGTGTCTCCCTACCCGCGCACCCATCCACCCGCCTGTTCGACCTCTCATTCACCCATTTTCCATCCATTAGTTCCACACATCCCCCCATCCATCTAACTGTCCACCCACGCACCCAACCCAGCCAGCCATCTTTCCATCCATTCATCCCCCCAGCCATGCAGCCACCCACCTACCCATCCATCTATTCATGTGTCCATCCACCCACCCAATCTATCCATCCATCCATCCACTCGTCCGTCCATTCACTCACCCGTCCGTCCGTCCATCCATCCACCCACCCATCCATCCATCCATCCATCCATCCACCCACCCACCCACCCATCCATCCACCCACCCATCCATCCATCCATCCATCCACTTGTCCATCCATCTATTCATCCGTCCATTCACTCACCCGTCCGTCCGTCTATCCACCCATCCATCCATCCATCCATCCATCCACTCATCCATCCATTCACTCACCCGTCTGTCCGTCCGTCTATCCACCCACACATCCATCCACCCATCCACCCATCCATCCATCCACTTGTCCATCCATCTATTCATCCATTCACTAATCCGTTCGCCCAACTCATCTAAGCAGTTTTCACGCACCTAAACGAACCATGCCTCTGGTCCCCCGCATCCGTCCATCCCCGTCCGTCGGCCCTGTACTCCATCCGCACGCTTGACCCCCCACCTGTACTCCATCCGCACGCTTGACCCCCCACCTGTACGAGTAACTGTCTCTTCAGCCATCCCTCTGTTCAGCAGCTCATTCCCTCGTCTTTGTCTGAACACTGAGCATTTCCTGGGTGCCCCCGCTGTGCCAGGCCTGCACCAGCCTCTCTGGACCTCTGAGGTTGGCCCGAGGTGGGGCCCAGGCAAGGCCAACTCTCACACAAGGCGGAAAGTAGCTTCTGGCCCTAACAGGAGAAGCCCAGGGCCAGAGAATGTGAAAGGGCTTCGTGAAAGCGGTGGGCTTCTGCTGACTCCCGACCGATAGGGGGATTTCCAGCATTCCCATTGGCTGTGATTGGGGGGTTGGACAAGGCTTGCCACAGGAAAACCCTCAGGAACCTGTTGCTGTGTAGGTAGGAACGGCCTGGACAGGAGGTGTCTGTGGGCAAGGAGTGGGCGGACAGCTTCCGTCATTCAGGAGCTAAAATACACAGGACCTGGGAAGGGAGTGGATCTGGGGGCTAAAGGAGAGGGAGGAGGCCAGGCTTGTGGCTGGGCTAACTGGGGGAGTGGCTGGACTGCCCAGTGACCCCACAGTGGGGACGAGTGGAGGGAAGAGGGGAGGAAACTTTGGAGGAGAGGGGGAGCATGTTGGCCACGTGGCCTGGGGGGGGGCCCAGGGGCTGAGGGGCCTTGGGAGGCCGAGTAGAGCAGGTGCCCCGAGTATGCCCGTCGTGGCAGGCAGCTGCTCCTGGGGCATTAACTCCCTGGCATGCCGGTGCACGGGCAGAGTGGAAAGACTGGTGTTGGTCTTTTGGGTGGAAAGACTGGTGTGGGTGGTTGGAAGCTGGGCAGGTGGGCCTCGAAGTGGTGAGGGCCCGGGGACAGCCAAGCACCGGCCATTCCCATGCCCAGCACAAGGCGACACGTCTCTCCTCCGGCCTCACAGGGGCCTTGCAGGGGCCTGGCCCAGGAGGCCTGCACGGTGTTGACCCCAAACGTTTGCAGGCCATGGGTGACCGAGGCCGGCTGAATGTTTTGGGGAGGGGAGGGAATGTGCCTGGGAAAGGTGGGTGGGCACAGGAGATGTCTCCCCAGAGTGTGAGAACAGAAGTGTTGGCCCCCTAACCCGCCACCTCCTGTCCAGGCCAGCTCTTGGCTCTCCTCAGCCAGCCTCAACCTCTTCACTGGACCCTGAGGTGCCAGCCTGTTCTCCCCTCCCGCCAGGCGTGCCCCCCCGCCCCCACTCTGCGCCCCAGTCCTTGGAGCCTGCCGCCCCTGAGCTGCCCCGTCTCACGCAGTGCAGCCTCCAGGCCTGGCCCACGCCTCTCACTTCCTGCGTGGCTGAGCAAGGGCGCCCTTCTTGGAGCCTCCGTCTTCCCGCCTGCAGATGAAGGACTGGGTTTTGCAAGCTCTCGGGCTGAGTCTGATGGGCAGTAACTGCATAAGGATCCTGTGGCCACCACAGGGCGCAGTGCGAAAGCGCTCTGTGATGGATTAGTGTGTCTGCCTCGGGCACGGGCTGGGGGGAGGTGTATGTGGCTGCGTGCTGGCTTTCCCTGAAGCAAGTGATTTTTAAGGAGAGACCACGGACTTGGAAGGACTTGACCGTGAGGTAGTGAGTGCCCTGTCCCTGGATGTTCCGAGCAGGGCCTGAATGGCCACAGGTCAGGAGTGCTGGTGAGGGTCTTACCTCTGCTTTCACGGGCTCAGATTGGGGTTATTTGTGTCTCATCGCCATGTGGCGTTGCAGGGACCCTGAGGACCGAGGCTTGGAACACAGTGTCATGTCCACAGTCTGGCCTAGGGGAATGGGGGAGTTGAGTTCTCTCCTACCCCCCCAGACCAGGAGCTCACTCCTGAAAGGCTGTGTGACCCTGGGTAAGTGACTCAGGCTTTCTGAGCTTCAGTTTCCTCATCCAGAAAGTCACACTAAGGGATTACGTGAGCTACTGGAGCTCTTAGCGCCTGGCAGGTAGTAAGCACTTGGTTACTCTGCTCATCCCTGTGAGGGGGTCCTGCCGCCTGGGAGGCCTCCCGAGGGAGGGGGTCACTGAGCTTCTCCTCGGTGCCCCCTCCATTGATCCAACTAGTCCGCGCTTTCTTGGCCTTGGCCTTGGCCTGGTCTCCTCCGGACGTTGCTGAAACCTGAGGCCCAGAGCCTCGGGGGACCTGGCATGGGGTGTCCCGCTCCATCCGGGGGCACTTTGCGATGACTCTTGGCCCTCGGGTCATGTGTTAGCTGCCTCCCTAAAAGCTCCCAGCCCAGGCCCTGCTGGTGCGCCAAGCCTGCCGGGTGCCGGGCCCCGGAGACGCCGGGCTCGGGACAGCTCCCCCTCCCCTCGGGGTCTCTGGGTCCAGCCTGCTGGGCCTGCCTCACTCCCAGTCTCCAGTGCCGAAGTCGCCTAGGCTGGCTCAGGTAGGGGACCCTAGTGCCTCTCTCCCCTTTCCCTCCCAGCGACGCCTGGGACCCCCACTGGCCAACCTGGGCGTCCGACCAACGTAGTCTTAATTATTGTCTTTACCATCTATCTCATCCTGGCCCACAAGGTGTGTTGTGACCTGGGACAAGTCTCAGCCTCGGTTTTCTCATCTATAAAATGGGGAGCCGGCCTCCTTGCTTGCTACAGCCTCTTCCAGCAAAGTAAATCTAATTTCCTTTCTGTCTGATCCGTGTGCACCCGTTGGACAGGAGCCACACCGGGCCGCACGTGGCTGGTTGAGAATCTTGTCCCTCATTTCTTTTTCTTTCTTTCTTTTTTTTTTGGTCATGCTACGCGGCTTGCGGGATCTTAGTTCCCCGACCAGGGATCTCACCTGGGCCCCCTGCAGTGGAAGCGCAGAGCCCTAACTGCTGCGCCACCAGGGAAGTCCCCCACATTTCTTAAACCGAGTCCTTAAAGACCACAGAGCCCTGTAGCCTTCTTGCCTTGGGTGTGCAGAGGGTCACTGGACGTTTGGCAAGTTTGTGGTGCCGGAGCTGCTACCGTGGATCCTCTTCTCGGCCTTTCTCTCTGGTGGTGTGTTCGCCAAGCGCCCGCGAGGTACTGCCCCACCCTTGGCATCTCATGCACGCATACGTATGCACACACGCGTGCACACAGAGCCACCCGCTGTGTCTCTGCTCCTTGGCTTCGGGGGACTTTGCACAGGTGACTTTGCTCCGAGTACCAGTTTCCAGCTCTGAGAAGCAGGGGAGTGGCTGCGAATGTGACCTGTTGATTTTTGCTGTGGCTTTAGGAGGAAGACCAGTAGAAGAGGGGTTCCCAGGACTGTGCAGCACAGTCTGGGTGCGGCCCAGGCGCCCAGCCCAGGCAGAGATGCCAGTGGTCACTGCGAGCTGGCCAGGTGGGAGGCTGCCCAGCTGCCGGGAGCAGTGTGCCAGGCTGGGCTCCTCTGGCCTTCGAGTCTTGCGATTCTGTCCCCCGCAGGCCTCGAGCTGCTCAGAGCCCCACCTGGGGCAGCCATGACCCGCTGGACGTCCCTCAAGGCCTCCTGGCCACACAGACCTGCCCCTGGTGATCTGGTGGCCTGCTGCTGGCATCGGCGTGCCCCAGACCTGGCCACCTCCCCCTGGAAGGCCCAGGAGTCTAGGGCTGAGCTGTCTTCCTGGCACAGTCCACGGGGTTTCCACCACCACCGGCTCCTGGACCAGGCGGGAGCCGTGTCCACCACTATGGCCTGAGGCCTCAGCTCCTCAGACCCAGGGTGAGGCTGTCAGCTGCAGCAGCCGTGGGGGAAGGATGGCAGCCTGAGCAGAGGCCGCCGCAGAGCCTGGGGTCCCCACGGTGGGAGGCCTTGTGTTAGACAGAAGTGGTTCTGCGCCCAGCTCTCCTGCCTAGTGGTTGTGTGGCTTTGAGGAAGTCACTTGACCTCTCTGAGCCGCCATCCAGAGCGTAGAAGTAGCCACGGTAGCTACCTCCTCGGGCTTCCGAGCGGGTGACACACGAGCGTTTGCTGACAGGTCTGGCCTGCTGTCCCTGTGGATGGATGAGCTGGTCCGGGCAGCAGGGAGCGCCCTGCACCTGCCAGACCTGGGGATCCAGTGGCTCCAGCGACCGGGCAGGCCCTGGGCGGGGTCTGCAGCCTGGCTGGCCGTGTGGGTTTGGAGCAGAGGTCAGAGGTCACCCCGTCCCACAGACCAGGGCTGGGTCGCAGTGCTGCCGCCTCCTCTCTCCTGGCCTGGCCGCCCTGGACCTTCTCTGGGGCCTCAGTGTCTCATCACACATGAGCACCCCGAGGCTCAGCTAGCTCTGACCTCGTCGGGCGACTGGTGGGGGTCGGGGGGCGTGGGGTCCATCCGTAGGGGGCGCAGGCCCACCTCTTCAGCGCCCTGCCACGCCATTCCCGCGGGGCACCCGGTGCGGCCGGCCGGCCGGCCTCAGTGCCCGCGGGGCCAAGTGGTGTCGGGGTCTCCGGTCTGCGGATGCCTCAGCCTGGCACTCACAGGCCAGCCCAGAGCCGGCGGGGCACCGGGGGAGGGGTGGCCACTGGCCTGCGCGTCTGGGGCTGGGGTGCCTGCCCCCAGCCGTGAGAACGGGGAGCGGCGCTGTGGAGTGTGCCCCGTGTGTGAGGACGTGCGCCGGCCCGGTGCTCCACCGAGGGGTCTGAGGCTCCCCACCTGCTCTTGTTCAGCGCTGAGGAAGGCGGGGTGGCGGAGGCCCCCGGGCTGAGGTCCAGGGTCAGCGAGCCCCCTGGTGATGGGGTGGCCACGAGCACAGCATGTGGGCAGCGAGAGTGGGCACCTGCGGGGACAGCGTGAGCCTCAGGAGGACGGGTGGGGCCCGGCTTGAGGCGTCTGTCATGCCCAGGTCTAGGCCCTGGGGGTGAGACAGCAGTGAGCAAACAGCAAACCCCCCGCGCTCAGGGACTCGCGGTCTCGTGGTGGGACGGTGGGTGCAGCCCCAGCGAGCCATTGCTGTCGTTATTACTATCGTTACGAGGTCAGAGGCCGGTGCAGCGGGATTACCGTGGGGTCCTGGGTGGGGTGCACAGTTTGCCCAGGTGCAGGGGGGCCCTGAGACACCCTTGTGGCCTAGAAGCCAGGGCCTGGGAGGACGGTGTCCGGGTGGGCCTGGGGGCGAGCAAGGGCGAGACTGGAGGTGAGGTCTGAGGGGTCCCAGCAGAGGGCGCACTGACTCCTGGCGGCTGCCGTGGGCACTGGCGCCGGCGTGGGAGTGGGGAGGCTGGCGAGGTGGCCGTCATGCTGCTCTCGGCGGGTGATGCCAGGGACTCAGGCCGGGAGGTGGGAGGAGGGGCTGGACCCTGAATATCTTTGCAGGCAGAGCCCTTGGTGGGGGAAAGGGAAACTGAGGAAGAAGCCAGGCTTCCCGTCTGGAGCAGCCGGGAGAGGGGAGGTGGCCGAGGAGCTGGCTGGGGTGAGGCCGGGTCGGGGCGGAGGCGCAGGTCGGGTGGCTGCTCTGCCGGCCTCACTGCCAGCCTGCTGTCCCCTCTGTTGCAGGAGCTGCCCCACCTGGAGCCGGCCCGGGGGCAAGCTGGGGTCCCGCCGCCCCCGCCCCCGGGATGACCGCATCTGGCCGTGCCAACCCCTACAGCATCGTGTCGTCCGAGGAGGACGGGCTGCACCTGGTCACCATGTCGGGCGCCAATGGCTTCGGCAACGGCAAGGTGCACACTCGGCGCAGGTGCCGGAACCGCTTCGTCAAGAAGAACGGCCAGTGCAACATCGAGTTCGCCAACATGGACGAGAAGTCGCAGCGCTACCTGGCCGACATGTTCACCACTTGCGTGGACATCCGCTGGCGCTACATGCTGCTCATCTTCTCGCTGGCCTTCCTCGCCTCCTGGCTGCTGTTCGGTGTCATCTTCTGGGTCATCGCCGTGGCCCACGGGGACCTGGAGCCGGCCGAGGGCCGCGGCCGCACGCCCTGCGTGCTGCAGGTGCACGGCTTCATGGCGGCCTTCCTCTTCTCCATTGAGACGCAGACCACCATTGGCTACGGGCTGCGCTGCGTGACCGAGGAGTGCCCGGTGGCCGTGTTCATGGTGGTGGCGCAGTCCATCGTGGGCTGCATCATCGACTCCTTCATGATCGGCGCTATCATGGCCAAGATGGCGCGGCCCAAGAAGCGCGCGCAGACGCTGCTGTTCAGCCACAACGCGGTGGTGGCGCTGCGCGACGGCAAGCTGTGCCTCATGTGGCGCGTGGGCAACCTGCGCAAGAGCCACATCGTGGAGGCCCACGTGCGGGCCCAGCTCATCAAGCCCCGGGTCACGGAGGAGGGCGAGTACATCCCGCTGGACCAGATCGACATCGACGTTGGCTTCGACAAGGGCCTGGACCGCATCTTCCTGGTGTCGCCCATCACCATCCTGCACGAGATCGACGAGGCCAGCCCGCTGTTTGGCATCAGCCGGCAGGACCTGGAGACGGACGACTTTGAGATCGTGGTCATCCTGGAGGGCATGGTGGAGGCTACGGCCATGACCACACAGGCCCGCAGCTCCTACCTGGCCAACGAGATCCTGTGGGGCCACCGCTTCGAGCCTGTCCTCTTCGAGGAGAAGAACCAGTACAAGATCGACTACTCGCACTTCCACAAGACGTACGAGGTGCCGTCCACGCCCCGCTGCAGCGCCAAGGACCTGGTGGAGAACAAGTTCCTGCTGCCCAGCGCCAACTCCTTCTGCTACGAGAACGAGCTGGCCTTCCTGAGCCGCGACGACGAGGACGAGGCAGACAGAGAGCAGGACGGCCACGGCCCCCAGGCCAGGCGCGACTTTGACAGACCCCAGGCCGGCACCGCCCTCGATCAGCGGCCCTACAGACGGGAGTCCGAGATCTGAGCCGCCAGCGGCCAAGGTGCAGCATCCGCCCCGCCGGGGAAAGGCCCCGACTCCCGCGAGGGCCCCGGGCCAGAGCGGAGTGGGCTTGGGCCCTGGTTGCAGACTCAGTAGCGTTTTAGATGTTTTACGTTTCTTCACAGCGGCCTGGGAATGTTGGTGGAAGAGTGGGTGGCCTGAGTGGCCTCTGAGGCCAGAGCAGGCCTGGGGGCGGGGAGGTGGCCCCCCGGGGGGGCCGGGCCACAGGAGCTGGGGGCTTCTGCCTCAGGGGGGAGCCACAGCCTGTCCAGAAGCGGCTCACCAGCTGCCCGGCCTCTGTGGGCAAAGGCCGGCGGGCTGCAGTGCACCTCGCTGGTTTTTAACTTGGGGAGAAACACCGGGTTTGGGCTTTCTCGACCTTAGTTTAAGACTGTTTACAAAAAAAAAATTAACATGTGATTGAAAAAAAGTTTTATAATTTGAGGGGGGGTGGGAAAGGACAATTAGAATTCCATTAGTCTGCCAGGATGCAAGTAGCTGAGGGGGTTTCCAGAAGGTCCCCGAGGCTGGGCTGGCCTCTCTTCCATGAAGGCCGGGCACGTGCCCGACGCCACGGCCTGAGGGCAGGCATGGAGGTCAACCCCACCTCCCCACCCCGCTGTGCTTTACGCGCACGGGGTGAACTGGATTTCCTTTGGGATGGCAAAACCAAGACCTTGTTAATGATCATAACAAGAGCTTTTCAGTGTCACTGGGGTGGGAGTCAGGGCCGGGAAGAATCCAGTCTGAGCTTTTTAAGTTTGACTCTGTACCTCCTTTGAGGTGCATCTCAGGGCCGGGATGGGACCTGCCTGCGGTGGAAGGTCTGCTCCCCCCCTCCCCCCAGCCCCACCCCCCCTCCACGACCCCAGCCCGCCGGATTCTCCCTCCTTTTCTGCCCTGTGGCCTCCATCCCCTTCCCCAGAGAGGGGCAGCTGGGGAACGTAGGGGTGGCTCCATGGGAAGGGGGTCAGCTTCCCCGACTCCAAGGAAGTGTTTCAGCCCAGTCCCCACGGGGCCCAGCATGAGTCGTGCCTTAGAGACCCTGGGGGGGGGGGTCTGGCTCCAGTTGTCACTGTTTTTATGGGACTCACCCGTCCTCCCTGCTGCCCCCGACTCCACCATGGCCCTCTGTCTGCGGAGGCCAGGCCGGGCCGGCACCCCATCCCCCCAAGGTGGGCAGCAGAGGTGAGCCTGGGTGGGGCTCAGCCAGGCTGTGCCCTGGTGCCGAACGCACAGGAACGTCCTAGGAGAGCCGTGGGCTGGTCAGCGCACACGTCTGGGCACCTCGGTCAGGTGGCGGCTCGGGCCCCCCGATTTGTCACTGGCTCTTGCCTCCGCCAGCCCAAGAGCTGCCCAACGCAGCTCGTTCCTGGCGAAGGGAACAGCCGTCAGGGCGGCGCCTGGGCCCTTCCCAGGGCTGCCGAGAGTGTTTTCCTCACAAATGACCAAGCCGGTCAGTCATTAGAGAGCCCCAGCCTGCCTGTCCAGGCTGGCGCGGGACAGCTCACCACCAGGAGATGCCAGGGCTCCAGCCCAAGTTAGGAGACAGAGGCCGAGTGCAGATGGGCGAGAGGCAAGGAGAGGCCAGGGGCTGCACTGGGGGCTTCTGCCTCTCCCCTCCTCCAACGCCTGCAACAGCGGGAGGCCTGGCCCTAAAGTCAGGGGCCGTGCAGGGTCCGGGCACCGGCTGTGTATTCCCACCCAGAAAGCCCTGCCCTGGCCTCAGACGCCACCCTAACTTCCGGTCAGGAGGAGTCAGAAGGGTCAGCCCGAGGCAGGTGGAGGCCTCGTTCCTCTCAGGATCCGCTGGACAGGCCTCTGCTCCTTCCTGGCCTGAGCCCCTGCTGCCTCAGCGTTAGTCCTGGGCGGTGATGAGGAGTCTCTGTGGTTGCCGGGGGGGTGGCAGGTGGCCCTGGTCGCTCGGGGCTGGCACGTGGTCCCGTTGGGCCAGCCCTCCACTCACCCCACCAGGGCAGAGCCCCGGGGCCCTGGGTCCCCCAAGGCCCGAGCTGTCTCGGGTGGCCGGGGGCGCTTCCTCTCAGGCCTGTCCCCCTCCCAGGCCCACGCCGGACGGCTCAGGCCGCAGACCCTGCAGGAGGGCCTTCCCGAGCTGCCTTTCATCTCTCACCAAAGGCAGATGCTGCGTTTTCAAACTCCGCTGCCCTCTTTTTGCCTCCTCTGTGTGTATTTATTTATTTATTTATTTATTTATCTATTGCTTGTGCTAAAGACCAAAATAGCCTCCCTCCTTAGTGCCCTTGAAGCGGGAGGGCGGATGGGAGGAGCCGTGTGTGCAGAGGCAGGATCACGTGGCCCCTGGGGCGCGTGTGCCTGTGTGTGGGGCGTGGAACATGTGAACCCAGTGAGTGTGCGGTGTGCCGTGTGTTGTGTGTGCGCTGAGCACGTGTGTATGTTACGTGTGGCCTGTGTGCTGAGCGGGTGGGTGTACAAACCTGCTTCTGACCCCGCCGGCGCCCCCTGCCCTCCCCACCCCGTACCTACTGGTGCTGTGTCACCCAGCCCCGGCAGTGGTATTTGCAGGAAGTTTCTCGACAGCCTGGACCCAGTGGTGCAGAGGCTGGAGCTGGCTGAGGCGCCCTCTGCCCTGAGACACTGAGCTGCTTACGTGGGGAGGGGCCTGGGGACAAGATACGTGTGTGAGCACCGAGGCGTGAATTCCTGTGTGGAATCGTCTCATCCGTGTGCCAGTGAAACGTGTCCAATTGTGGCTTTTCCTGTAAGTGCACGAGTGTACGTGGGAGTGCTGTGCAGACGTGTGCCCACGACGATCTCCGTGCATGTGTGACCTGGGCTGACGGTGTCTATACACGATGTGTACATGCGTGTAACTGCACACAGGCTCACACAGTTCTGTGTATATCTACCCATAGGTCTGTTTGTGTGCTCGTTGTGTATGCAGGCGTTGGTTTAAATGTTTACCAGGCTGTGGGGCTGGGCACACAGTACTCAGGACGGACACCGGCCGTGGTCCCACCAGCCCTCTGCCCCGATTCTGTCCACGTGGGCAGGCGTGGAGCACGTGTGACAGGATGACGCTTCTGTGTACCTGGGCACAAGGTACACGTGTGTGTGAGGACATGGCCTCCAAAGGCGAGCGTTTGCACGCAGTTGCACGTAGGAGGCCTGTGTGCACTTGTCCACGAACGCACGTGCGTGTGTGTGCCGGGCTCCGTCAGCAGGGCTGCTGCCTGCCTGCTGGGGGTGGCGTGTGTGCGTTCGCGGACCCGCCCGGGTCCCGGAGGTTGTGCGTCCAGATGGGCGAGTGTCTCAGAGCACGGCGCCCCCTGCCCCCCACCCCACCCCCGCCCCGTACCTGCGGGTGCTGTGCCACCCAGTCCCTGCCGCCCTAGGGTCCTGGTGGGGGCAGGGGGCCTGGTGGGAAGGAGGCCCCTGCACAGGTCAAATCGATGTCAAATCTATTTTAAATGGTGAAACTGGAGAATTTTCATGTTATTTTCAATACACAGCAGTATCTAAAGACGTAGGCCACAAGACTAGACCGCATTAAACCATTTTGATCTCTCGGAGTGCCACTGCGTGCAGACGTGTGTTTGAAAGGCCCCGCCTGGCCCGGCGGGGGAGGGGAGAGAGGACAGAACTGGCCTCCTCGAGGACCCCCGCGTGCTTTTCAGGCCGTCGCACACGCCCTCACCCTCCCGCCCCCCGCCACCACCGTCCTCTCCACACGGCCCGGGTGTGCCAGACCGCCCGCCTTGCCTGGACTTGCGCCCCTGCCTTGCCCTCCCCGGGCCCGTGCCTCCCCTTTCCTTTCTTCTGCAAGGGTTTGACGAGGGCAGGGCAGGCGCGGTCTGGGCCCCCAGCTCGAGGCAGCCCTGCTTCTCACCGGCGGACAGGAAGCCGGGTGGCGTGCGGGCGCTGGGGCGATGGCGCCGGAGGGCAGGCAGGTGCCGCCGTCGGGGAGAGCAGCGTGCACGTGCACAGCCCGTTCCGGGCAAAGGAGAACGTCATCGCCCCGAGGGCTTCGGTGGCTTCTGGGAGTAGCCCCCAGGGAGAGAGTCCTTCCCTTTGCCCAAACGTTCCCTGAGTGGAGACCTCCTCTGTGTCAGTGAAGGACCGGGGCCCTCACGCCGTGGGGTCCAGGTGACATCCCAGACCACAGGATAAGAAGCCGGGTGACGGGAGGAGCTGGGGTGTTTGCGAAGACTTCTTGGCGGATGTCCTGTGAGTCGGACCTGGAGATGCTCGGCCTTATGTGGGCGGGGCTTTCCCTGCCTGGCCCTGAAGCTTCCCCCGCGACCCCAATACCAGAGTCTAAGCCAGTTGTGGCCTCCCCTGCTGCCCGGAGAGCTATTTCCACAGCACTGACAGGTCTGGCCTCTGGGCAGGAAGACCTGGCCCCGGCGGGAGCTCAGGAATCCCTTGGGGCCGTCCTGGCTGGGACTCCGGGTCAGACGCCAGGCCGCGCACTTGCTCAGTGATCTTGAGAAGTGGGTCCCCGCCCCGCCCCGGCCCCAGTCTCTCCGTCGGTGGAAAAGGGTGTTCCCAGCAACGGCCAGCCTGCAGACTTGTTGAAAAGAATGGAGGAGAGAAGCCCTTTGTGCAGCGAGTGCTTTGGACCCCTGCCCTCCCGTGTGGACACAGGTCTTCGGGTAGGGGCGACGCGGCCAGGTCCCCTCCGTGCGTGGCCGTCACCACTGGCTCCCTCTGCACTTTCCTGCCTCCCTGAGGATGAGAGAATCCGCATGAAAACCGGTACATGGGGTGGGCGGGGAATCAGGACCAGGGCCCGAGGAAGTCAGTTCAGGGTCAGCGAGGGACTTGCCCAAGGGCAACGGGAGGGTAGTTATCTGAGCTGGGGTCGGAGCTAGGCCTCAAGCCCCCAGCCCCCCACTGCGGACTTCACGTCCGCTCCTTTGACCCAGATGCCTCAGGGATAGCCCGGCCAGAGGGTCTGCCCCGGTTTATCCTCCCCGGGTCCACCTCCTGTGACTTGGGAGGAAGTCAGAAGTGGGCTTCTCTTCAGTGTCCAGGGGCCAAGGTCCGAGTGGTGGGGCCTCAACGGGCACCCCCATCCCCCCACGGCCCGCCCTCCACCCAGGACCAGAGGGGTCTCAAAACCAGAATCAGTCCTCTTGACCCCGCTGCCTGAAACCCCCCCGTCTTCCTTGAACACTGGAACTAAAGTCCCCACTGTTTCTCCAGCCCTGGAATCCTGCCCATCCTGCCCCCTCCTCTGCTCCAGACACCCTGCCTCGCTCTAGCTCCTTGAGAGCACGTTTTTGCTCCTACCCCAGGACCTTTGCAAGGGCTGGTCCCTCTGCCTGGATCCCTCTTCCCCCAGACCTGCCTCCCACCCTTCCCGGCCCCCGTGCAGAGGCTCCCCAAGGGCAGGGATGGCCGTGTCTCTCGTCCACTCCTGGGTGCCCAGTGCCAAGAGCAGGGCTAGGCCCTGTGTATTCGTCTGACGGATGGTGGGTGGATGGAGGGCAGGCCCCGTGGGCTTCACCACCCAGACAAGTGTCTTCAGGCCTCACCAACCTGCAGCCCCCGCTTCACCTTCCCACTGACCCAGCCGGGCATAGCCCGGCCACCAGCCACGCTGAGGAGCGAGCAGCTCGGCCTGGGGCAGGAAGGGTGGAGAGCTTGGTGCCACGGGGGATTTGAGCCCACCGAGGGCCCCGGGCCCTACTTTCTTCCCTCTCAGCGCTGCCGAGAAAGCACAGAAGCCTGGACTGGGGTCTCGAAGGCCTTCTGCCTCCTAAATGCTCATGACCGGCCAGCTCTGGGCCTCACTTTCCCTACGTGAGAAATGGGAGCTCCACCCATTCCTGCAACAAGTGTTTACGAATTGCCACTGTGTGCCGGGCAGGCGTTGGCCCTCTGGGGGGAGGCAGGACAGGCCCAGCCCCTGACGTCCGTCTAGGGGCTCAGGGGACAGGCGTTCAACTGTGTGAGTCCCCAGAAGTAGAGCCCGCAACAGGGATTCGTGTGCCCGTGATTCACTGCGGGGTTGGGGGCAGGGAAGCAGCAGAAGCAGGGGAGGAGCTGAAGGGCCGAGGTGGGTCCAGCCGACGGCCAGCTGGCCTGACCCTGGGCTCGGGAATGTGAGCTGCCCCACCTGCCGGCGGGGGCTGGGCTTTTGTGCCCTCAGCAGCCAGCCTGTGGCTACTGCCACCCTGCCGAGCGGGGAGGTGCAGCCTCTCAGCCGTTTCGGGCCAGGGTGGTTCCTGTTGGCCCAGAGTGGTTCTCCAGGGAGGGGGCAGCTGAGCGCCATTAGCAAATGACACAGCACCTGGGCGCCGGGCTCATCGCGGTAAAGGGGTCCAGGTGGCGCACAGCCACGCCTGCTGCAGCGGTAGCGATGCAGTGCGGTCCCTGAGTGAAGGACACGAGAGGGTGCCGTGGGTAAGGCAAGGGGAGGCCTTGTGGCAGGGACCGAGGCGGGGGGTCCTCCAAGGAAGTGACGTTTCCTCTGAGATCTGAAGGGTGGGTAGAGGTTTGCCAGGTATGTGGGGAGGAGCTTCCCAGAGAGAGAGAGAGAGAGAGAGAGAGAGAGAGAGACCGGCACCAGCAAAGGCCCTGGGGTAGGAGAGCACAGGGAGAAGCAAAAGGAGCCGCTTGGCTGCGGCAGGGAAGACCACCCAGGGCCCGTGGGCCCCACGCAGGGCCCGGCCTCCTTCCCCAGCACTCAGCTTCCCTCGGGCCTCCCTGGCAGCCTTGCTGCATCGCCCTCCTCCTCCTGCAAAGTCAGCCTCTCCGGAGCGGGAACTTCGGTTCCATCTTGTGCGCGACGGAGACCCAGCACCCAGAACACCGGTGCCGGCACCCTGTAGGGGCTCAGCTTTGGCTACTCCCGCGAGATGTGAAAGAAGTGCGGGAGGTAAGATGTCAGTAGCTGTTCTTGGCCTGTCCTGCGAGGGGCCTGGGGCCTTGCCGCAGGGCCGGCCGGGGTGGGAGGGTCCAGGAGGCCTCGTCCGTGTCAGCCCAGGCTGTGGGGTGCCGGGGAGGCACTGCCTGCAGACTTTTAAATTTTCCTATGCCGTGGTCTTCTTCTCAGAATAACATTTTGAAATGCACAAAATGAAATACCTGTGGTTGCAGAGGAAACCCATCCTCGTGCAAAGCAGTTACCAAAAGACAAACGAAAAAATTTGTGGGATATTAATAACCACATTTCCTCACTAACCGCTGATGCCAGCTTCCTGGTGGTGAGCACAGCCTCACTGTCGGGGGTCCCGGAAAGTCACTGACGAAGAACGCCCCCCCCCCCCCCCCCCCCGCCGCCTCTTCTGCAGGCAGCAGAATCGCCTCCATCCATAGACGAAGAGGATGGCTAATTTCCATCTGAGGTGAGCAGCACGGAGACGGGCACGTTTCTCGTCCCGGTACACATGCCCCCGCGTTTTCCCCTGAGCCCCGGTGGGCGTGCGGGCCCGGGTTCAGGCCCTGCAGGCCCAGTGGTTTGGAGACAGGCTTACTGCTGTCAGGCAGGACAGGGGAACTTTGCCGGCAGAGGCCCGAGAATAAATACCGTAGGCTTTGTGGCCGTGAGGTCTCTGGAAGCGGCGTGGCTCTGTGGTGGCATGAAAGCAAACCCGTTAGTTATTAGTTACTGTGTTCAAATAAAACCTCATTTATGGACGCTGACATCCGAATTTCATATATTTTTCACATGGCGCAAACTATGACTCTTCCTTTGATTCTGCCCCCACCCCACAATCATTAAAAAAATGCAAAAACCATTCTTAGCTAAAGGGCCATACAGAAACAGGCTGTGGGCGACACCAGAACCTCCCCGAGGGCTTCTTTAAACTCACAGCGCTGTGAGTTCTGATTCATCTGGCCGGTGGCAGTCCCCAGATGTGCATTTCTAACAAGTTCCCTCACCTTGAGAACTGCTGTTAATTCTGCCTGGGGGATGGAGCCCCGGAGGTTTGCGTGTTGACCCCCTGCCCTGGCTCCCTCACACGGTTATAACCCATTCCGGATAGGTGGCCGGTGTTCCCTACAGAGGTGTCGAGCTGAGGTAGCCCCTCTCTGACGTAGGAGAGGAAAAAGATTGTTTTCCCGTCTATCCTCCTGGGTCCTTCAGCTGGTACCCTGCAAAGTGGACTGACAAAAGACAGATGAACAAGGAAAAAACAAGCAGGAGTTTATCAACATATCCATAGCACATACACATGGGAGAACTCAGTGATGAGTGGCGGACAAGGATGGTTAGAACTTAGAATCTCAACAGTGCTTTGCAGATGAGGAAACTGAGATTCAAGGAAAAGGAGTGGTCCGGCCTCTCAGTGCTCAAGCCAGATCTCTGCACCTCGTTTTTGATGCACCCTTTCTCTCCCTCACCTCCCACTCTAGTGCAATACCCTGACCTTTTACATTTTTAAAATTTGTTTTCAGCCCCAATACGTTTCTCCATCCCGCTGCCACCACCCGGTCCAGGCCACTGTCATCACTGACTTGGATGACTTCAGTTATCTCCTCTCTGGTCCCCTGGGCCCCCTCGCCCTTCTCTACCTGCACAAAACTATTAGAGTCCCCTGGGTTTTGGTTCTGGGTGACCTGGGCTCCCTGACCCTGATGGGTCCACTGGGGTACTGCACGAAGGCTCTTCCAGCAGGCAGAGAGCTTGGCTGGGCCCAAAGGAGCACACGAGTTGCCTGAATCCTGGCACCATCCTCTCTGAGTGACCTGCCAGCCCCAGACCCTCCTGGAAACCTCAGTTTCTGACACATGAGGAATGATGCTCTCTGAGGCCCTGAGTCAGGCTCGCATGCTGAAGGGCTCTTCCTTCCCCTTCCTGGATCAATGCTCCTTCAGTGCTGAGGCCTGGGACTGTCCTTATTCCCTAGTGAGGCCCAGTGCAGAAAGTGAGCTTGGCTGGGCCCAAAGGAGCACACGAGTTGCCTGAATCCTGGCACCATCCTCTCTGAGTGACCTGCCAGCCCCAGACCCTCCTGGAAACCTCAGTTTCTGACACATGAGGAATGATGCTCTCTGAGGCCCTGAGTCAGGCTCGCATGCTGAAGGGCTCTTCCTTCCCCTTCCTGGATCAATGCTCCTTCAGTGCTGAGGCCTGGGACTGTCCTTATTCCCTAGTGAGGCCCAGTGCAGAAAGTGAGCTGGAGCTTGGAGACCGCAGCCCTGGGCCAGGGCAGGGCCCGAGGTTATGTACTGTACAACCCCAGGGTGCCACTCACAACCTACTCAACCGTGCACAGCAATGGCAACCGCTGAGGCCTCTTGCCTCTCCTTGCTGCCCGCAGGCTCCATGGGGAGGGATCACAGCATGTGTGGAAAGTGTGGTTTGGGATGCCCGGGGCCCAGATGGGAGCTGCTACTGCAGACACCGACAATGTTTCTTTGTGAACCTACTGGCTAGCTGGAAAGTGAAAGGGTGGTGCGGCCTCATTCCAACACACACACATAACCACATACAGACCCACACATACACATGCACACACACCTAAAATGTACACAAACACATACACGCACTAAACACACACAACAGTGTACGTCGTATTACACAGTAGTGCAGAGGAGCAGCCCCTGATGCGTGCACCAACGTGAAGGGGCCTCACGGTCACAGACGGAGACTTGCTCGAGTTCTAGGATAGACATGAGTCTGTGGGAGGTTGCCTGTGGGAGCAGGTGGGCCAGTAACTGAGTGCTGGGGGTAGAACTTGGCGGATTTGGGCTCAGAGAACAGGCAGCACCTGGATCTGGAGGGACGGCCCGACAAGGAGAGGTTTTGGGTCCATGTGTCCTGCCCAGCAAAGAGCAGGTTTTTATCAATATGTGCATCGCACACACACACGGGACAACTCGGTGAGGAGAAAGGATAGATATATATGTATATAGATAGATAGACAGACAGAAAAAGCAGACACAGAGACAGATAAAGTGACAGAACAAAAAACATACAGCCTGATAGATGGACAAAGAGATAGAATCAGAAGGACGGACAATGAACAGATATATTAACAAAAAGACAGAAAGACAGATGGACAACACAGAAAGACAGGCAGGACAGGTAGACATGTACACACACATCTGTACATAGAGTCATACACACACAGACGTAGATACAGAGAGAGATGCACAGCCAGTGGAACGGAGGGGCAGACGGCATTTTTTTCTCTCTTTTTTTGATTTTTTTCTGCCTTTGAACAGAGTTCCTCTACTGGGGCCTCTGGGGACGAGGCGCTGTGTGGGGCACGGGGCCCGAGAAAGCCACGCCCACAAGAGGCGGCGCCATTATGAGCTCACGGTTGACTGGGAGCCTTGGATTCTGGGTGAAACGTTTTGATGACTTCGAATGATGTGAAGGGCAAAACGATGTAGCTCTGACATCTCGTGTGGGATCAGAGCGCTTTCTGCCCTTTGAATATTTGACTAAGGATATACATCAAGGACTGTCATATTTTTATTTGTGCTTGTTGTGTGTTTAAGAGGAAACATCCAGAATAATTCTACCCTGCAGCCTTTTTCCTGGAATATATCTACTGGAACCAGCAGAGGGCAGGGAATCATTAGTCACTAGATGGTGTTGCTTGGCCTGTGGATAGTAAACTCAAGGTTTTCTTGTGTCTTTGCTTCTTGAGCATTTGGTTAATTAACTCCGGGACCTGCGCACACCCATCCACCCTTAATGAACGTGCCGAGTCGTCAGTATTTATGGCACTCAGAGTCTGTGCTCTTTCTTAGCGATGAGATATCAGAGGACACAGCTGTTCTTCAAAGCAGGGTGGAAAATCAACGAATATCCACTCAGTATTAACTTTATGGATGGTCCAATGGGGTTATATTGGATAGAATAAATAACAACCCAGAATGAATATCCTACTGAGATTACCAACTTTAAGCTTATTCTTTTTCCTTTATATTGTATCATTTACTAAATTCTGCATTCACAGAAATAAGTTGGCTGTTCAGAAAGAACGACTTTTGGAAGATAAGGAATCAAAGTGTATCTGAGCTCGTTACAATCGACGACCCCCCAGCAATGTGGTCTCTTCATCCAATTGCTGGCAACAATTAGACATGTACTCATCAGTATTTACGGGTGACCCCTCACACCTCCACCGCCCCCCCCACCGCACCCACCGTCATCTCTAATGTAATTTGCAATTATAAATGCATCCTTAAGTTTTTACGACTTTGGAATAAGTAGGGATATAGGCTGATCTTATCATACGAATAAGATCAAGCATATTTCTCTTCGAACACAGAAATTACGAAACAGAAGTATTCCCATTAAAATTAGCTTAGAGTCAATAAAGTCTGCTGGAATACTGATGAATGTGAAGAGTTAAGACACAAACAGGAGGACTCAGGCTAGAACACCGAGCAGACCGTACGGTGCTTCAGGTAAAGGAAGGCCCTCTGTGCCCTCTTAATGAACCTCACCCTGTCCCAAAGCTAGACACGCTTGTATTCTCTATTGGGCTTTGCCAGTTTCTGGACCTCCAAGCAATGCAAACACACATTAGGTACCTGTTTTTTTTTTTTTCTTTTTTTGCGGTAGGCGGGCCTCTCACTGCTGCGGCCTATCCCGCTGCGGAGCACAGGCTCCGGACGCGCAGGCTCAGCGGCCATGGCTCACGGGCCCAGCCGCTCCGCGGCATGTGGGATCCTCCCGGACCGGGGCACGAACCTGCGACCCCTGCATCGGCAGGCGGACTCTCAACCGCTGCGCCACCAGGGAAGCCCCAGGTACTTACTTCTTTTTTTTTTTTTTTTTTAAAGTATACATTTATTAGTGTGATCTTTTTTTTTTTTTTTTTCTTTCTTTTTTTGCGGTAGGCGGGCCTCTCACTGCTGCGGCCTATCCCGCTGCGGAGCACAGGCTCCGGACGCGCAGGCTCAGCGGCCATGGCGCACGGGCCCAGCCGCTCCGCAGCATGTGGGATCTTCCCGGACCGGGGCATGAACCCGTGTCCCCTGCATCGGCAGGCGGACTCTCAACCACTGCGCCACCAGGGAAGCCCCCCGGGTACTTTTTCATATTTAGCTTTTCCACTCAAGGTTACGTCTGTGAAACTCATCCGTATTATTTCATGCAGCAATCATTCATTTCATCATTGCTATGCACTATTGTTTGACTACATCAAAATATATGTATCTGTTCGATTACTGGCGTAAAATTTTTAATTGTCTAATTTTTCTAGCTTTTGCGTACTTGAACGTCTTTTTGTGGACATAAGCCATAATCTCTGTTAGGCTGTGTCAGAGGGGGTATGTATGTATGCTCAGCTGTATAGATACTGCTAAGCAGTTTTCCAAAGTTGTTGTACTAATTTACACTCCCATCAGCAATGCTTATCTTGCCAGTTTTAAAATATTTTATTTAGTCTGTTTAATTTTAGTCATTCTGATGTGTGTGCTGTATATGACACATTCATTTGAATTTCCTGAACAGCAATGCTGTAGAATTGGCTGTCCGAGGCTTCTTAGCCATTTGGATATCATCTTTTCTGAAGGGCTTGTTCAAACTTTTGATTATTTTTAATTGGGCTCTCTTTAAAAAGAAAATTGATTTGTAGCAGTTCTTTAGATGTTCTGGGTATGAATCCTCTATGGGATAAACGCCTTGCAAATACATCGTTCCCGTTTGTGTCTATTGTTTTTACCTAAAGTTCTTAATCTTAACTAAGTCCAATTTAGCAATCTTTTACTTTATGGTTATTGCATGTTTTGGGTCCCATTTGAGAACGCTTTTCTGACACCAAATTCACAGATGCTGTAACAGAAAGAAAACACACTCCTGTGTTTTCTTCGAGAACCTCTGTAATCCCACCTTTCGCCTGGGCAGGACCTTCTCCAAGGTCTGCGTCCCGGCTCTGAGTAGCCCTCTGCCTGCCCAGCCACAGAGGTCTCAGCGCAGCCAGGTGACGGCCCTTCCCCAAGGGCATGGGCTCTGGAGCCCGAGCCCTGTCCTTTGTTCCTGCGACCTCGCGGGCGGCGCCAGCTCCCCGAGTGGGGTGTTTCTTGTCTCTGGTCCCCCCTGCGAGCTTCTCCAGCTCCCTACGTGCACTGGACAATGAAGAAACCATTACTAACCTGGAAAATGTAAACTGAAGCTACTTGCAGTTCTTGTTACCTGTCTGATGGGTAACAACTGAGAAGATCAGCAATATCTAGGGATGGTCAAACCATGGGTAAATATATATACTTCTACACTATTTTGAGTACATACGAGTGCTAGTTTTTGAGGAGCCATTCGGCGGTACATGGTCATATTACGATGTGTATGGATCTGACCAGTAACTTTTCCTGCATGCCACCCCTGCCTCTAGAGAAAGACGCTCACCTGAGTAGGAAGACTCTTACTGGCATGATCACCTACACGTGGTTTGGATGTAAATCGTCATAACGGGACAGTTGTCAAACTGGCACCTCCGATGTACAACATGAGGTGAATCTGTACGGACCGAACAGGACAGATAGGGTATGAAAGTGTTGATCTGTACAGAGAAGCATCTGGTATAATTGTATAAAATGATGGCCCACACATTATCTTGTCCTGCTGAGAGTTCCAGGCACTAACCACTCAGTTCAGTAGATGAGTGGTGCCCTAGGTCATCTGATGTTTGTAGGGGACCGGGGCTCTCGTGGGGATGCTGCTGGACCAGGGGACCACCCAGCTGTGTAGCCCCTGCAGCACGGCTGCTGGCCAAGCCCATAAATTCAACACTGCTCAAAGTCTTTACTTGGTTGTTCTGGTCACCCTGATCATGCCGTGAGCAAGTATGTCTCCGGGTAGTCTGAGGGCTGGGACACAGGATATAAGGAGCCTGCTGAAGGCCCAGCAGGCAACGCACAGCGGCGTCCGTGGACAGCTGGCGACACGGAGAAGTCTGCCTCCCAGGGTGGCTGCCCCTGCTGCTGCTCCTGTGATTATGTCATTTCACAGAGCAAAGGGATTTTGCGGATGTAACTAAAGTTCCTCATCAATGACCTTCGGAGGGATAAGACCCCGGTGGGCCTAATCTAATCACACGAGCCCTTGCAAACTGACTGCTGTCTCTGGCTACAGGCACAAGGGCAAGTCCGGAGCGCCAGGAGCTCAGCGGAGAGGGAGCTGAGCTGCTAGGTGTAAGCGATTAAAGCCACAAGCCGCAAATGGAAGCGCTAAAGCTTTAATCACTGTGATGAACGATGCACGCATCTCCAGCTGTTCCGTTTCCCCCCAGGAAATGGTGCGCCTGTTGAGGGCTATGCAGAGCAGAGCCTCGTAGGGGCCGTCTTACTGCAGGGGGAGGCCCAGCAAAAGGCTCTGTCGGTTCTACGGACCCAAGGATGAGGGTGGGTGTGAGGGGGTGGGCTCGGAGTGGAAACGTTCTGGGTGCCAAGTCAGAGTGGGGAAAGTGCCTTCAAGGTTTCCCCTCCTCCCCGAAGAGACCTCATAGAGGCACCTGGAGAAGACCCCTGTCCAAGGCTTCAGATAAAGGGACCTGGGAACGGAAGTGCTGGGGCTAGAAATGTACATCTGTGAAGAGCAGTGCCAGCCAGGGGGCCTGAGTCCTTGACTGTGTAGGGGAGCAAAGTCTGTCATCCCAAAATGTATCTCTCTGGCATGAGGATTCATTTAGGCTGATTATTTTAAGAAACAGAAGACTCAGGAAGTGTTTTTTTTTTTTTTTTTTTTTTACCTCCCTCTTAGCTGCCTGTTGAATTTAGATAAAGGGTCTGTTCCTGGAACAGAGCTGTCACCAGAGAAATCTGCAAAGAACGTGGGTTATGTGTGGTGGGGAAACTCAGCAGAGCCTGGAGACCAGAGTCCAGTCTGCGTCCCGCTGCCTCAGCAGGGCCCAGGAAACGGTGATTTACCAAACATCTGCTTTTCTGTCACCAGGTGAACTGACTGCATTCCCTTTGAAGCCCCAAATCCCTACCCGACATCTTCTATGGTCTTTAGCTGAAGATGGTATTTAAGGGGAAGGTTTGGCCATTGGCGAGTTACTCAGTTTCCCTGGGTCTCTCCCATATATACATGTTATTAAACTTCGTTTGATTTTCTCTTGTTAATCTGCCTCATGTCAATTTAATTCTTATACCAACCAGAAGAATCTAGAAGCGTAAAGGAAAATCTTCCTCCCGGACAGCTATTTCATTATATTTATATGTATATATACGTGTCTCGCATTTTCTTTATCCACTCATCCATCGACGGACACGGGTTGTTTCCATATCTTGGCTTTTGCGAGGAACGTGGCCGTGAACGTGGGGCACAGATATCTCTTTGAGATACTGATTTCATTTCCTTTGGATATATACCCGGAAGTGGGATTGCTGGGTCATATGGTAGGTCTTTTCTAATTTTTTAAGGTACCTTCCTACTGTTTTCCACAGTGGCTTCACCAATTTACACTTCCACCAGCAGGTGCACAGGAGTTTCCTGTTCTCCCAAGTGAGCGTTTTCAATCTGGGGAGATCGTCAGTGATGCCTCCACAGAACCTCCCTGCTGGTTCCTTCTGGGTCTGAGCACCAGACTTCCCAGCATCGCTGCCTTGGAAGAGACCTGTGGGCCAGAGGGAGCTTGTTCTGCAGAGAGAAGCAAAGGCTGTGGGGATGAGATGCAGGACCCGTGTGGGGAGGGGCAGGGAGGCATCACCACCGCCTTCAGCTGCAGCTCGTTGAAGGGCCCTGGAGGGTGCAGACACGGCCTGGTGCTGTCTTGAGGGCCACATCTGAAGAGTCTGCCTTGAGGGGTTTACTCCATGTGGGCGGCTGGGGTCTCAGTGAAGTCTTGGGGGCACTGGAGTCCATTGCAGGCCGCTGGGAGAGCAGCCCCATGTCCCCCCTGCCCTGGGCCTGTCTCCTCCATGCTGGTGGACACCCACCCTGGTCCCAGATGCACACCTACCCTGAAAACACCTGCTTCACATGCTTTCAGACTGGAAAACATCTGATTTGGACTTTCCTGGGTAAGTCAAAGTTCCTCTTTCATTTTTACCTACGTTAGCCATTATTTCAACGAAGCATGTCCCTTGTGGCTGGGGGACTGAGGTCTCTAAGAATAAAGGACCATAGTTGAAAGGTTTTTCCTCTTCTTCCCGTGCCCCTACCATGTGATCATGAACTTGTAGAAATAAGTTGGCAACTCATGTGTGTCTTTTGCTGCATCCAGAGAGATGGTTGTATCCATGCTCTAGCATGTGAGTAGATACGCACGCGTAGAACATTGCTTCCGGCTGTCACCTGCTAATAATAGACATCTAGTAAATGCTAGCTTTTTATTCAGTGGCTACAATGCACGTAAGTCGATCTTTAGGATAATGAATGTGACAGGTGTTGTATGTTCTTTATCAAGACACTTTGCAATGCCTTTTAAAATAAATGTGTTAAATTCTATAATTAATTTACCTAGACCTCGTTAGTGGGCTGACATTTTCAGTCAATAAAGAGCAGTAAGGTCTTCCCTGGTGGCACAGTGGTTGAGAGTCCGCCTGCCGACGCAGGGGACACGGGTTCGTGCCCCGGTCCGGGAAGATCCCACATGCTGCGGAGCGGCTGGGCCCGTGAGCCATGGCCTCTGAGCCTGCGCGTCCGGAGCCTGTGCTCCGCAACGGGAGAGGCCGCAACAGTGAGAGGCCCGCGTACCGCAAAAAAAAAAAAAAAAAAAAAAAAAAGAGCAGTGAGATGTGTCAGATCCCTTACTCGGACCCCACTTAGGAGCAGCTCCATTAATTCAACGGTTCTTTATTGAGCACCTACTGTGTGGCAGCTTCTGTGTTTGTCGCTGGCCCTGGTTAGCTCCTGTTTAATAGATGCTTAGATCTGCGGCTGGAGGACAAAGGCCAAGTGGTCTTGGGGATGTTGAGCCCATGAATGAGTTCTTTTTTCTCCTACACTACCTTCCCGTGTTCACTGCTTTCAGGAAGCACATCTAGGTTTGGGGGGAGATGGGCGTTCCCCATGGAAACCTGGCCCCTACTTGAGGTCACTGTTGCCTGACATCAGAACCCCTGGCCTGTCCCCAGGCTTGGTCCACAGTTGTCACGTAACTTGTCTTGCATGTGCAGAACCAGGCACCTGTTCACATCTATTCTGCAGTCTTTGTGTTCTTCTCATCTCAGGAGCACCGTTACGTGAGCATCTTCTCTTGGTGTGCAAAGTTTCCAGAGTGTTCCTTTATTAGTGCCATGCTGCTGGGTATTCCATTTTTTAAGCTATAATAAATAACATCAACCTTCTAAAAACTACATTCGAGTAGTATTCGGGATGAAGATATCATCTCAATAGGTATCCAGTTGCTTCACCTGATTTTGCTTATCTTTTCCAAATAAAGGGTCCGTGGTGTGGGCTCCTCTCCTTGTGGAAGAGCACACGCCCAGTCCAGGCAGGGAGGCGGGATGCCCTGCCCTCCTCTCTTTTTTATTTTTTTTTTATTTTTATTTTTTTTATTTTTCTTTTTTTACATCTTTATTGGAGCATAATTGCTTTACAATGGTGTGTTAGTTTCTGCTTTATAACAAAGTGAATCAGCTATACATATACATATATCCCCATATCCCCTCCCTCTTGCATCTCCCTCCCACCCTCCCTATCCCACCCCTCTAGGTGGTCACAAAGCACCGAGCTGATCTCCCTGTGCTCTGTGGCTGCTTCCCACTAGCTATCTATTTTACATTTGGTAGTGTATATATGTCCATGCCACTCTCTCACTTCGTCCCAGTTTACCCTTCCCCCTCCCTGTGTCCTCAAGTCCATCTCTACGTCTGCATCTTTATTCCTGTCCTGCCCCTAGGTTCTTCAGAACTTTTTTTTTTTTGGATTCCATATATATGTATTAGCATACGGTATTTGTTTTTCTCTTTCTGACTTACTTCACTCTGTATGACAGTCTCTAAGTCCATCCACCGCACTACAAATCACTCAATTTCGTTTCTTTTTATGGCTGAGTAATATTCCATTGTATATATGTGCCACATCTTCTTTATCCATTCATCTGTCGATGGACACTTAGGTTGCTTCCATGTCCTGGCTGTTGTCCAACATTTCTAGTGATAGGACTTTATCCCATAATGACCAGGGTGGTTGATGTCACATTATACGTGAGAGAGAGTTAATTATACGCTAACTTACAGTCGTGAAAATTGGAACTAACCTAAATATCCAACAACAAGGGATTATTTCAATAAGTTATGGTAGACACTTAAAATTTTTTTTTTTTTTTTTTTACTTTAATTTGATTTTCCTTTATTTTTTGGTAAAAATTGTTATAAATTGACCCTGAGCCACAGTTGGTATTGAATCTTTTTACTTTTTTACTCTCAGCTTATATAGCCAAGCTGCAAACCAGCTTCTCAGGGAAAATCAGAAAATATCTATTCTTTCAGCTACAAATTTGATTACAGTAAACTCACCAGGTACTGAGGTGAGCTTTTTTTTTTTTTTTTTTTTTTTTTAAAATCTTTATTGGGGTATAATTGCTTTACAATGGTGTGTTAGTTTCTGCTTTATAACAAAGTGAATCAGTCATACATAAACATATGTTCCCATATGTCTTCCCTGTTGCGTCTCCCTCCCTCCCACCCTCCCCATCCCACCCCTCCAGGCTGTCACAAAGCACCGAGCCAATATCCCTGTGCCATGCGGCTGCTTCCCACTAGCTATCTACCTTACTGCGTTTGTTACTGTGTATATGCCCATGACTCTCTCTCGCCCTGTCACAGCTCACCCTTCCCCCTCCCCATAACCTCAAGTCCGTTCTCTAAGAGGTCTGCGTCTTTATTCCTGCTTTACCCCTAGGTTCTTCATGACATTTTTTTCTTAAATTCCATATATATGTGTTAGCATACGGTATTTGTCTTTTTCTTTCTGACTTACTTCACTTTGTATGACAGACTCTAGGTCTATCCACCTCATTACAAATAGCTCAATTTCGTTTCTTTTTATGGCTGAGTAATATTCCATTGTATATATGTGCCACATCTTCTTTATCCATTCATCCGATGACGGGCACTTAGGTTGTTTCCATCTCCGGGCTATTGTAAATAGAGCTGCAATGAACATTTTGGTACATGACTCTTTTTGAATTTTGGTTTTCTCAGGGTATATGCCCAGTAGTGGGATTGCTGGGTCATATGGTAGTTCTATTTGTAGTTTTTTAAGGAACCTCCATACTGTTCTCCATAGTGGCTGAACCAATTCACATTCCCACCAGCAGTGCAAGAGTGTTCCCTTTTCTCCACACCCTCTCCAGCATTTATTGTTTCTAGATTTTTTGATGATGGCCATTCTGACTGGTGTGAGATGATATCTCATTGTAGTTTTGATTTGCATTTCTCTCATGATTAGTGATGTTGAGCATTCTTTCATGTGTTTGTTGGCACTCTGTATATCTTCTTTGGAGAAATGTCTATTTAGGTCTTCTGCCCATTTTTGGATTGGGTTGTTTGTTTTTTTGTTATTAAGCTGCATGAGCTGCTTATAAATTTTGGAGATCAATCCTTTGTCAGTTGCTTCATTTGCAAATATTTTCTCCCATTCTGAGGGTTGTCTTTTGGTCTTCTTTATGGTTTCCTTTGCTGCGCAAAAGCTTTTAAGTTTCATTAGGTCCCATTTGTTTACTCTTGTTTTTATTTCCATTACTCTAGGAGGTGGGTCAGAAAGAATCTTGCTGTGATTTATGTCATAGAGTGTTCTGCCTATGTTTTCCTCTAAGAGTTTGATAGTTTCTGGGCTTACATTTAGGTCTTTAATCCATTTTGAGCTTATTTTTGTGTATGGTGTTAGGGAGTGATCTAACTTCATACTTTTACATGTAGCTGTCCAGTTTTCCCAGCACCACTTATTGAATAGGCTGTCCTTTCTCCACGGTACATTTCTGCCTCCTTTGTCAAAGATAAGGTGACCATATGTGCGTGGGTTTATCTCTGGGCTTTCTATCCTGTTCCATTGATCTATCTTTCTGTTTTTGTGCCAGTACCATACCGTTTTGATAACTGTAGCTTTGTAGTATAGTCTGAAGTCTGGGAGCCTGATTCCTCCAGTTCCTTCTTTCGTTCTCAAGATTGCTTTGGCTATTCGGGGTCTTTTGTGTTTCCATACAAATTGCAAAATTTTTTGTTCTAGTTCTGTGAAAAATGCCAGTGGTAGTTTGATAGGGATTGCATTGAATCTGTAGATTGCTTTGGGTAGTAGATTCATTTTCACAATGTTGATTCTTCCAATCCAAGAACATGGTATATCTCTCCATCTATTTGTATCATCTTTAATTTCTTTCATCAGTGTCTTATAATTTTCTGCATACAGGTCTTTTGTCTCCTTAGGTAGGTTTATTCCTAGATATTTTATTCTTCTTGTTGCAATGGTAAATGGGAGTGTTTTCTTAATTTCACTTTCAGATTTTTCATCATTAGTGTATAAGAATGCCAAAGATTTCTGTGCATTAATTTTGTATCCTGCTACTTTACCAAATTCATTGATTAGCTCTAGTAGTTTTCTGGTAGCATCTTTAGGATTCTCTATGTATAGTATCATGTCATCTGCAAACAGTGACAGCTTTACTTCTTCTTTTCCAGTTTGGATTCCTTTTATTTCTTTTTCTTCTCTGATTGCTGTGGCTAAAACTTCCAAAACTATGTTGAATAATAGTGGTGAGAGTGGGCAGCCTTGTCTTGTTCCTGATCTTAGTGGAAATGGTTTCAGTTTTTCACCATTAAAAGCTTTTGCACAGCAAAAGAAACCCTAAACAACACCAAAAGACAACCCTCAGGGGCTTTATTTTTTTATTTTGCGGTACATGGGCGTCTCACTGTTGTGGCCTCTCCCGTTGCGGAGCACAGGCTCCAGATGCGCAGGCTCAGTGGCCATGGCCCACGGGCCCAGCCGCTCTGCGGCATGTGGGATCCTCCCGGACCGGGGCACGAACCCGTGTCCCCTGCATCGGCAGGCGGACTCTCAACCGCTGCACCACCAGGGAAGCCCTGGGCTCCCTCTCTGACTCAGACACAAGGCCCCAATGGCATCTGTCCCTCACGGTTGTGGACCTCAGGAGATGGTCACCTGGCGTACAGGTGTGCAGCCTCCCTGAGATCAGACGTTTTGTCTAATGAGACAAACAAGGGCAAGGAACAGCAGGCACTCGGGTACGTGCACGTGACCAGGTGACACACGTGTGCAGCTGACCCAGACGTCCAGGAAGCCCTAAGGAGCCACACCACATCTCGACGGTCACAGTAAGGCCACCGCTTCACTCACGGTGTGCTCGCAAGGCACTTGTTCTCTGTGCTCTGTTATAAAACGTTCAGCTGCAGCACGGCTGGAGCACAGAGGACGGAAGGCAGGAGGCATCTGCTGCTGTAGGAGAGGCATGCTGGCAGCGGTGACCAGAGGAAGAGACCGGGAGACTGAGCAGGGGATCTGAGAAATCAAAAAGCCCAGCACACAGGGCAGGTGGTGTCAGGGCTGCTTCCTTGGGTCCAAGAGCCGTCCTTGCACTGTTGTTCAGTGAGCTGTGGCCTGATCTTGCAGACATGCGTGTCATGGCCCCCGGTGGGCAAGGGATTTCCCAGGCCCTGTGCCAGCTACCTGGCAGCCGTGACTCAGCTGGTGCCCTTGTCACTGTCCGAGGGACAAGTGCATCAGTGGTCTCTGCAAACTGCACCCCAGGCCTCCAGGCCTCCGGGGGCTGCAACAGAGACGCGGCCCCCAGTGCAGCGCTCTCACGGGGTCCCCTCCTCGGCAAGCTGTGTGCACTTTGGAAATGGGCCTGACGTTAGCTAATGCAACCTCATCAACGTTAATAAGATCAGATTGGGTTCTATCATACTACATTAGTTGGCAGCAAATCAAAGTAGATATTTTTGAAAATCTGAGTTGACAGAGAAGGCTGCCCCCACAAGCAAGTTTTCCAGAAAATAAAGCCACGACTTATGGAGCAGGAACTCACAGCCCAGTGACTTGGCTTGTAGCTGAGAACCTCCTATAAACTCCCCTCCATGGCTCGAGTCACACTTCCTGCTGCTGCTGCCGGGTGGCGATCAACTCCTAGGGCTGGCCTCCGTCCATGGCACGTACATGGCCTGAGCACAACCAGATGGGTCGCTGGCATGGAAGCTGGAATGGAGAACTAACAATCTCTGAGCCCAGATGTAATTTCTAAGGGGATCCAGCCCGCAGAGCAGAGCTACCTGGATGTGTGGCTCTGACACAAGGAGACATCCGTGGTGCTGAAATGACCCCCTTGGTCTCCCGCTACCCCACCTCCTCCTGTCATAAACGGATGACTAGGAATTCCAGTTCTAGGTGAGTGAGGGGGTATTAAGCCCGGGAGGTGGACGGCAGCAAACTGCCCCAGGTCTGACTTCTCCCCACTCTGGCCCATCCCTGGCAACATCAAGTCATCTTTGGCCCCAACCTTCTGCTTCAGGACCAGAGGGAAGGAAACCACTTGAAAAAGCCAACCTCACAGAATCAGCATTTCTTTCCAAGACTCCAAATCATGTCTGAGAAAGGGAAGACCAGCTACAAGGCAAAGAGGAGGGAAAAACCTGCCAAGCTGTCTTACAAATTAGCTGAACGTGCATTCCACCGGTAAGCAGGGAGAGTTCCTGTTGTTCCTCACCTTGCAGTAACTGGCATTGTCATTTTCTTGGGGTTCAGCAGTTCTAATAGATGTACGGTGATATCTCATTGTTGTATTAATTTGTAATTCCCTAATGTTGTATGATACTGAGCACTTTTTATACTGTCTGTATATCTTCTTTGTCCAGGTGTCTGTTCATATCTTTATCTGTTTTTAGTGGGGTTGCTTGTGTTAGAGGTCTTTGTATATTTGAGACAAATCCTTTATTAGATATGTGTTTTCAAATATTTTTCTCCCAGCTTCTGGCTTGTCTTTTGATTTTCTGAATGTCTTTCACAGAGTAGAAATCTTTAAGTTTATAAAGTCCATGCTATTACTTGCTCTTTTTTTCGTGGATTTCCTTTTCGTGTTGTGTGTTAAAACCCAAAGATCATGATCTACCTAATCAAACACAAGTTCATGTAGATTTTCTCCTATGTTTTCTTCTATAATTTTGAAGTTGTGCCTTTTAAATGTGTCTAAGAATAATTTTGAATGAGTTGGCATAAGTTGTAAAGTTCGTGTCTACCTCCATTTCATGTCATACGGTTTCCAGTTAACGGTTCCTTAACTATTTTTGGAGAAGTTATGGGACACAGTCTCCGTGTCAGTGAACGCCCAAAGTTGAATGGGTTCCGCAGTTCTGCCTGAAGGGAGCGCTGTGTCCTGTGAACTGTGAGGGACGCGCGGCCTGCAGTTCCTTCACTGACCACACGGTGGCGCTGAGCTGGCCTCTCCGACCCAGGGCGCATGCGTGTTCCCCCTCCCTGCCCGCAGCTGAGAGGAGTTCTGTCTCCTCAGGCAACGCCGAGGCTTCGGCTGGGACGCCCGGCTCAGCGTCTCTGCTGACAGCAATTCAGTCTCCTTAGGACTCGCTGGGGTTTCGGTTTCAGGACGACGCAGGGCTGAGTCCACGCTGACGGAAGCTGGGTTTCCTGAGGACCCAGGCGACGCCGGGAGATAAAGGTGAGAAGAAGTGGGGAGAAGCTTCCTGGGGGGACTGACGGCTGACGGGGGTCCGTCTTCACGCGACCCAGGAAGGGCTTGGTGTGCGAAGCCGGGTTTTCGGTCACTTCGGCGTGCCGTGTAGCCAGCATGTGGTATGGGGTGTCCAGTTTCCCCAGCACCATTTATTGCGGGGCCTGCCCTTCCCCTCGGTGTGTCCTTGGCCCCTTTGTCATAAATTAACGGGCCCCACGCGTGCGGGCTGGATTCTGGGCTCTGCGTCCCGCCCGTCGGGCCCGTGCGCCTGTCTCTGTGCCAGTTCCGCACTGTTTGGGGACCGCAGCTTCTCAGCAGAGTGTGCAGTCAGGAGGGAGATGCCTCCAGCCCGTCCTCCTCGCTCAGGGTCGCTTCGGGGTCCTTTGTGGCTCCACACAGCTGTTAGGAGGATCTGCTCTGTTTCCGTGAAAACTACCATTGGAATTTCGGCGGGAGTTACGCTCACTGTGTACATTGCTTTGGGAAGAATGGACATTTTAACACGATGAGTTCTTGCGTTCCGTGAGCACGGGATATCTTTCCATTGACTTGTGTCTTCAGTTTCTTCAAGTTTTCAGTGTGCGGGTCTTTCACGTCCTTCGTTAAATTTATTCTAGGTATTTTGTGCTTTTTGATGGAATTGTAAATAGCTTTTGTTTGTTTTTTCCCTCTTTCTGATGGTTCGTGATTAGTGTTTAGAAACGCAGTTGACTTTCTGGGTATTGATTTTGTAACTTCACTGAGTTCATTTATTAGTTCTAATAGTTTTTTGGTAGAGCGATGTAGAAAACTGGAACTCGAAAATCCCACTGTTTCTGTCATATTTAGGTCATCCACAACACCAAAGACACAGTGTCTCCTACTAGAATCTTCCCACAGTGCCTGTCAATTCCATGTGGACTCCTATAAGGGCAGTTAGGTTCATGACTTTGTGTGAAGTGGGTCTGGGTTAAGGCTTGGCCTCTATAAGAAAGTGTAATATTTTCTCTGCCTTTCTGGTGTGGTCTTGACATGGTGTTTTGGAAAGTTATTGACTTTGCAGTAACTCCAAACCTACAGAATCTTGGGATAGCAGAACAAGGTACTGGGTATCTGCACACTCAGATTACCCAGACTTCCTTGCTTTACTGCTTTAGCCACTGAACACACAATACTCCAGTGCATTTTACCCAAAACGGGGCCCCCCTTCCAGGGAACTACCACGTAACCTCCAAATGAGGAAATTATGATGGTTTCCACATTGCAGTCCAATCCACGGGCCCACTTCAGCTTTCACCAGCTGCTCCAGCTCTAGGGAAATGTCTTTTCCCATTCTGATCCAGGTTTCTTTTTCTGGAACAATGACTGATACTTCCCCTCATTTTCACAACCTTGATGGATTTGAAGCACACAAGATGAGTATGATCTGGGTGGCTTTTCTGTATTGTCACAGGTATCAGTACTTCATTTGTTTTGTGTGTGTGTGATTAAATGTACCGATCATTTACCATTTAAACTATTTTAAGTACACCATGCTAGGGCATTAACCACACTCACATCGTTGTACAAGTATCCTCACCATCCACATTCAGATCTTTTCAGTTTTCACCGGTGAAACTCTGTAGCCATTAAACACGAATTCCCCTCAGCCCCTGAGGGCAACCACATTCTACTTTCTCTCCCTGAATTTGACTTTTCTGTGTCCCTCATATAAGTGGAATCATATCATTTTTGTCCTTTTGTGACGGAGTTATTTCACTTATCTTTTTTTTTTTTTCCGGTACGCGGGCCTCTCACTGTTGTGGCCTCTCCCGTTGCGGAGCACAGGCTCCGGACGCGCAGGCTCAGCGGCCATGGCTCACGGGCCCAGCCGCTCCACGGCATGTGGGTTCTTCCCGGACCGGGGCACGAACCCGTGTCCCCTGCATCGGCAGGCGGACTCTCAACCACTGCACCACCAGGGAAGCCCTATTTCACTTATCTTAATGACTTCAAGGTTCATATATGTTGTAGCACGTGTCAGAAGTTCCTTAATTTTTAAGGCCAAATGACATTCTTTTGTGTGTATACCACATTTAGTTTATCCACTCATCCTTCAATGGACACTTGGATCGCTTCCACCTTTGGCTATTGTGATTAATGCTGCTGTGAGTATGGGTGTACCCTTATCTCTTCCAATCCCTGCTTTTAGTCTTTTGGGTATATACCCTGATGTGGAACTGATGGATCATATGTTAATTCTGTGTTTACCTTTTTGAGGAGCTGCCATACTGTCTTCCACAGGGGCTGCACCATTTCACTTTATTCCTTTCATGACAGAATAACATGGCGGTTTTTGGGTCAGCCCCATTGTGTTTATCCATTTACCCACTGATGGACGTTTGCATTGTTTCTTCCTTTTGACTCTTGTGAACAGTGCGGCTCTCAGTTTATATGTACACCTGTTTTCAGTTCTTTGGGGTCTCTATCTAGGAGTGGAGGTGTTGAACCATATGGTAATTGTACATTCATATTGTAAACATAGGTTGCACCCTTTTCCATTTCCACAAGTCATGTTTAAAGGTTCCAGTTTCTCTGCATTGTTGCCAACATTTGTTATTTTTAATTCTCATGATGATAACCATTTTAGAGTGTGTGAAGGAGTTATTGCAAATTGTGGTTTTAATTTGCATTTCCCTCCTGTCTTGTCGTCTACTTGTTGACCATTTTCATGTCTTGTGCAAAGAAGGGTCTATTTAAGTCCTCCGTCCATATTTAAAATTGGGTTGTTTGTTTTTGTTGATGAGTTATGAAAGTTCTTGATATACACTGGATAAAGAAAGACTCATCAGATATATAATGTGGAAATATTTTCTTCCGTTATGTGGGCTGTCTTTTCACTTTCTGGATTGCATCTGGTCATTGTCAAGCCACAGAGAGAGGCTTGACAGACAGGGCTGTGAGGGACAATTATGTTTGACTTGGCCAACATGTCAAATCGACTTGGCCGACACGTCACATTTCCTTCAAGCCTCCAGATCTGTGAGATAATAAATTTCTATCGCATCTAGCTGCTCAGTGTGTGGTATTTCATATGGCAGCCCTAGAAAATAATAAAGATTTTGGTATCAGGAAGAGGAAGGATGCTTAACACTTACCTACACATGTGGAAATATTTTTAGATTTGGGTAATGAAAAGAGGCTGGTGTTGGTGTGCTTAATAGGAAAAGCTCAGATGGATTGGAAGACCTGTTGGTAGAAAATGTACATCGATGGAGATTATGGTGAGGGATCAGAAATGAAAGAGGAGAGCTGAGAGAAAGCTTCTGTAATCTTAGAAATACATATATAAGCATAAACAAATAAATGTTGGTGATATCTCAGATGGAAATGGAGAACGTGCCATTGAAAACATGTGGAAAGGTGAATCTCGTAATAAAGTGGCAGAAAACTTTTCTGAATAGTATTAGGTTGCATATACAAATTAGAACGTGAGTGTGATGATTTTGGTTGTTTAGCTGAAGAGATTTCTAAGCAAAGTATTGAAGAAAGTATGGCCTGATTTCTTCTTGCTGCTTGCAGTTATGAGAAGAGAAAGTGAACTGAAGAGACAATTATTAAGAAAAGCAGAAAGAAATCCTGAAGTTTTGGAAACATCTCAGTCTATCCAGATAACCTACGTTTGAAATAGAGCCAAGGGTGCGCCTGGAAAAACTTTCGCTAAAGGGTTGATGCATGTGATTCATACAGTCAGCCGTCTCAGCAGAACCAGGAATAGCTATGTGGTCATCCAGGAAAGGCCTGTGGAGGATCCTCTTGTCTGGTGACCTGAATCTCATGAACTGCATAGAAGGCCAAGAAGGGTTTTGAGAGTCTGACAGTAGCAGACACAATGTTCCTCTGGACTGAAATAACCAAATGGGGTGAAGTAGAGAAAGATTGATTTGAGGACAGGGACAGACGGAGTGGCTCTCTTGGTTGCTACTGCCACCCAGTGTTCAGAGGGCACAGGCTGAGGTGCCAGGGTCACAGACAGGTGGGCCCAGAGGACAGAGCATGCAGATGAAAGGGAGCAAAATTTGCCACCCCAGTGTGTCTCATTGTCTTGAGGATTAAATTAAGGTCATTCTTTTTAAGAACAGAAGAGTCAGGAAGAAATTTTGACCTCCCCCTTAGCTACCTATAGAATTTAGATAGAGGACCTGTTACCAAAATAGAGCTGTCAGCAGAAATATGTGCAAAAAACGTGGGCTAGGTGTGGTGGTGTGGGGGCCAGGAGACTCAGCAGGGCCTAGAGATCAGAGTCCACTCTGTGTCCCATTGTCTCCACTGGCCCAGCAAACATTTATTTATCAAACATCTACTTTTCCATTTTCATGTGAATTGCCTTCTTCCCCTTTGAAGTCCCAAACCACTAACCCCAACCTGCTCTTTCGTCTTTACCCTAAGATGATATTTAAGGTGAGTTACTCAGGTTTCCTGGGTCTCTCCCATGTATACATATTATTGAGTGTTTATTGGAATTTTTCCTTTTAATCTGTTTCATGTCAATTTAATTTTTAGACCAGCCAGAAGGACCTAGAAACGTAGAGGAAAATTTCTTCCTCCTTGATAGAGCCAATACATTTTTTTTGCTTATCTTAAAATCCAATAGAATTTGCTCTGTTTCTTTCTGACTTGCTTGACACCTTGTTTACATCATTTTCCTTTTTTGCTTTGGGAATGGGAAACTCTATCCTATGCCTGCCCCACCAGTGTAATTTGAAAGCAAAGAACTTGGGTTAAAGAACAACAAATTATAAAACTTATAAAAATAGCAAGTGAGACTTTATTCAATACTACTGCAACACGAGGCAGACTGGACTAAACTCCAAATACAACAGGGACAAGTGGGGATTTATACCAACTGGCAGAGTGATCAGATGTAAACTCACTTATAGGAGGTAACAAAGGTCAGAGGATCTTCTTAAACTGGCTTAAGAGGTTCTTGCTAAATGCAGTCAAGGTCTTATATCTCAAAGGTGGAAGATCAGGAATTTGATCACATATCAAGGGTGGAGAAATTCTCAGTAAATTGACTTAGCAGGAGTCTTACTAAAGGCAGGCCAAGGTTGAGGTCTCCGCAAGAAGGGAGTTCAGAGGAGCGTCACTAAAGTTTGATCAAGGAGGGAGTCTTTGTCAATCCACCTTTCTGGCTCAAGGTAAGAAGAGGCATTCTTCTTTCCTCTGTACAATAGAAGTCCGTTTCTTGTTCAGTGGGTTTTTGATTGTTAAGGGCCTCCTGTACTGTGTGTTGAGAGTTTATAGTAGAGGATATTGTTTGTATGGTGTGAGCCTTTAAACCTGCAATAAGGGGGATTATCAAGAGAGTAAAATAAAAGCAAAGGTTAATGGTTGAGCTTTGTTTTTATTTCCATTTCTCTAGGAGGTGGGTCAGAAAGGATCTTGCTGTGATTTATGTCATAGAGTGTTCTGCCTATTTTCTCCTCTAAGAGTTTGATAGTGTCTGGCCTTACATTTAGGTCTTTAATCCATTTTGAGTTTATTTTCATGTGTGGTGTTAGGGAGTGTTTTAATTTCATACTTTGACATGTACCTGTCCAGTTTTCCCCGCACCACTTATTGAAGAGGCTGTCTTTTCTCCACTGTATATTCTTGCCTCTGTTATCAAAGATAAGGTGACCATATGTGTGTGGGTTTATCTCTGGGCTTTCTATCCTGTTCCATTGATCTATATTTCTGTTTTTGTGCCAGTACCATACTGTCTTGATTACCGTAGCTTTGTAGTATAGTCTGAAGTCAGGGAGCCTGATTACTCCAGCTCCATTTTTCGTTCTCAAGATTGCTTTGGCTATTCGGGGTCTTTTGTGTTTCCATACAAATTGTGAAATTTTTTTGTTCTAGTTCTGTGAAAAATGCCAGTGGTAGTTTGATAGGGATTGCATTGAATCTGTAGATTGCTTTGGGTAGTAGATTCATTTTCACAATGTTGATTCTTCCAATCCAAGAACATGGTATATCTCTCCATCTATTTGTATCATCTTTAATTTCTTTCATCAGTGTCTTATAATTTTCTGCATACAGGTCTTTTGTCTCCTTAGGTAGGTTTATTCCTAGATATTTTATTCTTCTTGTTGCAATGGTAAATGGGAGTGTTTTCTTAATTTCACTTTCAGATTTTTCATCATTAGTGTATAAGAATGCCAAAGATTTCTGTGCATTAATTTTGTATCCTGCTACTTTACCAAATTCATTGATTAGCTCTAGTAGTTTTCTGGTAGCATCTTTAGGATTCTCTATGTATAGTATCATGTCATCTGCAAACAGTGACAGCTTTACTTCTTCTTTTCCAGTTTGGATTCCTTTTATTTCTTTTTCTTCTCTGATTGCTGTGGCTAAAACTTCCAAAACTATGTTGAATAATAGTGGTGAGAGTGGGCAGCCTTGTCTTGTTCCTGATCTTAGTGGAAATGGTTTCAGTTTTTCACCATTAAAAGCTTTTGCACAGCAAAAGAAACCCTAAACAACACCAAAAGACAACCCTCAGGGGCTTCCCTGGTGGCGCAGTGGTTGAGAGTCCACCTGCCGATGCAGGGGACACAGGTTCGTGCCCCGGTCCTGGAAGATCCCACATGCTGCGGAGCGGCTGGGCCTGTGAGCCGTGGCTGCTGAGCCTGCGCGTCCGGAGCCTGTGCGCCACAACAGTGAGAGGCCCGTGAGCTGCAAAAAAAAAAAAAAAGAGTAATGTACCAAAGTGTTCATTGCAGCTCTGTTTACAATAGCCAGGACATGGAAGCAACCTAAGTGTCCATCAACAGATGAATGGATAAAGAAGATGTGGCACATGTATACAATGGAATACTACTCAGCCGTAAAAAGAAGCGAAATTGAGTTATTTGTAGTGAGGTGGATGGACCTAGAGTCTGTCATACAGAGTGAAGTAAGTCAGAAAGAGAAAAACAAATACCATATGCTAACACATATATAGGGAATCTAAGGAAAAAAAAAAGGTCATGAAGAACTTAGGGGCAAGACGGGAATAAAGACACAGACCTACTAGAGAATGGACTTGAGGATATGGGGAGGGGGAAGGGTAAGCTGTGACAAAGTGAGAGAGTGGCATGGACATATATACACTACTAAATGTAAAATAGATAGCTAGTGGGAAGCAGCCGCATAGCACAGGGAGATCAGCTGGGTGCTTTGTGACCACCTAGAGGAGTGGGATAGGGAAGGTGGGAGGGAGGGAGACGCAAGAGGGAAGAGATATGGGAACATATGTATATGTATAACTGATTCACTTTGTTATAAAGCAGAAACTAACACACCATTGTAAAGCAATTATACTCCAATAAAGATGTTAAAAAAAAGATTAATGGTTGAGGCGGACTGAAATGACAATTTCTTAGTCCAGAGTGCAGCTAATCAAGAAAATTTCTAGACATTTGGCACAAAATATCTTTAGATGGTGGAGTGCCAACATCAGTGCCAGTCTGATGGATTTCTTGGATGGATTTACTGAATGTTCCAGGTGGTGGCATAGACATCAGAGGGAGTTTGATAAGATTGTCCACAGTCATGGTATCTCCTGGAGCAGAGACTAAAAGGTGCAGAAATTAGGTGAACTTCCTGAGGAGCTTACACAGCAGCAGCTCCAGGCACCAAGGTTATTCGCATACCATCCTCTGAAGTTTCTTTGAAGTTTTTGTCAAGTTGTCCTGCATCAGCTCACACGGCTTCATTAGGTACCGGGGGGGGGGGGGGGGGGGGGGGAAGATCAGCTACAGACAGCTTAGAGTCACAGTGAGGATCTGGGTAGTCACGTTTTGGTTCTTCATGATGTGAATTCTGGAGGGTGGGATAAAATTCGGAACATTACTTTGGAGAGACGTGGCCAGATAGTGAAGGCAGCTACAAGAGGTGAGAATTTGTTAAGGGCCAACTAAATATGAGAAATGGCAGGATCGAGACAAATTTACAGGTAGATAAATACCTTCTCAGAGAATTAACTGGGCTGGAATCTGATAACCCAATAGGACTGGCTGTGGTTTTCTACTGAAACATAAAATCTCTCCGTATAGTCACCCTACTTGTGATCAAACCTTAACAAAGGTTATCCTTTTCTACAAAATTCATCTGTTCTAATTAGATTTGGCCTGATTATTCACACATGTTCAGCAAGAATGATTACTGACCACATGAACATTTTAGTTTGTTTTGGTTGAATTTTTCTCAAGGAATCTCAGGTTGTAGTCTTAAAAGCCTCTTGAGTATAGGAAGACATGCCAAGAACTTACCACCAGACCTCATATGCAGTAGCTATAGATTTGGGTGAATTCCTCTCTTCTGTCATCATTATCTCTTCTATAAAATATTCTAAGGTTCCTGGTCCTATCAAGAAGTGCCTTTCCTTACTTTCCTGTAAGGCTGGGTACCACGCGAGCCAGGATGCAGGCCAGTTATCCTGAGATGTCTTTGTAACCACTGGCAATAAAAATCAACCTTAGTGTCTTGAACTCTCAGGACACATCTGATTTTATACACATCGCTCTAAAATATGACAGTCCAGTCAAAGCCTTGGTTACATGGCCACTATTTCCAAGTATGTTCTGTTATAAGGAGGGTAGATTCTGAATAAACCCACGCAAAAAATCAAATTCTGGCAGGAAGTGGAGCATTACGAACTTGGAAGACATTTTCACAGTTTCTTATGGAGTTAAACATACACTTACCATGCGACTGAGGAGTGGGCTACAAAGTACTTACCCAACTGAGTTAAAATTTTATGTTTGGACTTCTCTGGTGGCACAGTGGTTAAGAATCTGCCTGCCAATGCAGGGGACACGGGTTTGAGCCCTGGGCCGGGAGGATCCCATGTGCTGCGGAGCAACTAAGCCCGTGCGCCACAACTACTGAGCCTGCGCTCTAGAGCCCGTGAGCCACAACTGCTGAGCCTGTGTGCCACAACTAGTGAAGCCCATGTGCCTAGAGCCCATGCTCCTCAACAAGAGAAGCCACTGCAATGAGCTCACTCACCGCAACGAAGAGTAGCCCTCACTCGCCTCAACTAGAGAAAGCCCACGCGCAGCAACAACGACCCATCATAACCTAAAAAAAAAAAAAAAAAAAAAAATTTTATGTTCACACAAATGCCTTCATGGGAATGCTTATGTCAGCTCTATTCATTTGAACCATTTTCCAGTCTCTGAATTTTGCTCATATGGTGATTGGTTTATGGAAAATTTCCAAAATAATTAGTGAATACTCATATCTATTGGGTAATTTCAATTACATAAACCCATTTCCTGAGGCACCTTCAACCTAAACATCTCTGTCACCTCCTCAGCCCCAGCACAGCCAACCTCTCCCTCGGGGTTTCTGACATACTCAGGAGGAGGTTTCAGCCCAGGGACTGGGAAGTTCCTTACACGTAGCCGCTGGTGCCAGAAGAGGACCCTGCCAGCCCAGCCTGTGGTGAGGGCTGAGAGACTTCTGTGGAGGATGCTGCACGGTTGTTGGATGATGCTCTCAGGGCAAGACATACCCGTATTTAACCTAGGGTATCTCAACTTATTTGCCCATTGATGAGGCAGAATATTTCATATCCAGTGCCTGTCTAGCCAAGGAAAGATGGATATCCCATGGGCCATACTCAATGGGATGCCAAAGGCCCAAGTCCTAATCCTCGTTGAGAATATGTGTCCCCCATCACATCCTTGACCTCTGTGCAGACAGAGTTCTTCAAACTGAGAAAGAAGCCCCAGAGGACATGCCTCTCTCTCTCTCTTTTTTTTTTCTTTTCTTTTTTGCGGTACGCGGGCCTCTCACTGTTGCGGCCTCTCCCGTTGCGGAGCACAGGCTCCGGACGCGCAGGCTCAGCGGCCATGGCTCACGGGCTCAGCCATTCTGCGGCATGTGGGATCTTCCCGGACCGGGGCATGAACCTGCGTCCCCTGCATTGGCAGGAGGACTCTCAACCACTGCGCCACCAGGGAAGCCCCATGCTTCTCTTTCTGAGCCCACCTTTGAATGACAGGGAAACAACCTGAACATGTTCTGAGCTTTGATAACTAAATGTTACTCCTAGGGTCAGACCGTCTCCCCAAACTGTGCAACCATTGGATTAAAAAAATCCTGTTTTCCACTTCTAAGAATTAGGATATCTAGAAGGCCTACAAATTTACCTGTTAAGCACAGTTCTCATTGCCTTATTGAGTTGGGTATGTGTTCCCAATAGAATCCAATATTAATCACACAGGAGTAAGCAGTCCTTAACAACTCTTAATTTAGATTTGTTTTAGCTGAAAAGAGAAGACTCAGTCCCTGAGAGGAAACCACTCGTCAGTTCCTTCTGCATCTTCTCCTGGGACTGCAATCCTGTGCTGGGTGGGTCCTGAGCACCCCCACTACCACCCTGCAGGGAAGGGTCCTGCCTGGTCTCACACTGTATTTACCTCAGTATCTCTAGTCCAGTATTCAGTGGCTGTGCCCTGCCTTCAGAATCCTTTTACAGTGACACCATATTCTTTCTACATCATCTCTTGAAATAGTGAATCGGCCTTACTAAACCCACACACTTTACAGGGAGACCCCAAGCAAGAATTTTATGAAAGCACAAGGGAGCCCTTTCCCTGGAGGTGCCAGATGCATTGATACAGTTGACAGCGTGTGAGTCAATCAGGGGCTTTGGGGGTTCCTCTCATTGCCTTTGGGCTCCTCTGGTTTAATATTATGTCAGAGAACACCTGCACATAGAAGCCGTGGATCTCAATGCACACATAACATCTAATATTCCAATAATACAGACACACACGCACACACAACACAAACACACAGTGGCTAATTATCATAGTAATGCACTTGAACTTTCTTCTTTTCTATACCTAGCACATGGGCAGTGCCCTCCGTGCCCTGACACACACTGACCCTAGGCTTGAGTGTGTGACTTGCTTTGACAAACAAAAGCAAACACAGTAAAGTGGAGACTGGAGTGTGCATGCACGTTGGGTTTGCCTGTTCTTGAAGAATCTGGACACTGCAGTTGCCCCGTGGGAAGGGTACAGGCTTGCCCCACACTGTCAGAAGTGGGGCACAGTCACAACATTTCTCACTCATAGTGCTGCACCTGAGGGACCCCAGAGACCCCACCTGCAGGAAGGAGGACCCTGAGAAGTCTGAGGAGGAAGAGGCAGCGTTGTTGTCAGCTGACTCAGGTGATGCTGTTCTACTGGGTCACCAGGTGGGTGGGACAGTAGCAGGAAGATGAGCTAGGTCAGCTCCGTGAGGGATGCCCTGGCTTTTGCAGGACACCTCATCACCAGAAGTTTCTCCATCCTCGGGCTCAATCCTGCTGGCCATCTTTCCTCTTGACCGCCTGCCCTGTGGACCTAAGACCCCAGCATCTGACAGGTACACAGACCCACTGCTTAATCACCCACAACTGCGCCAACTGTGGGAAACCTGCGTCGTCTTCTACGTCTCCGGTGGAACCCGGATTGTGATTACACCTGGGTCCACCAAAAACTCCTGGAGGAGGAGGGAAACTTTGTCACAGAACACTAAGGAAAGAGAGAAGAACAGACTGAGGCTGACGAGCGAGGATCCTGAGTTTGGTCTGTAAGCTGCAGGTGTCAGAGGCTTCAACCTGATCTCCTGTTCTGGACTTTGTCTCACTGTGGTCTCTGGGCATCCCTAAGTTCTCCTCCTTGGAGGGTCTGTGTCGTGTAGCACTTACAGCTTTCATCCACTAGTGTTATCCTGGGGCCTCAGCACTGTGCTAGTCATCTGGGGGAGAGGAGTCTTATATATTCTTATGATTAAATCTCAGCGAGGCAGTTATCCCATGTCTCTAATCTGATTCTCACAGGGTTTCTGCGGTGGTGTCAGGGTGGGACTTGTTCCCTTCTGATTACCCACCTGATTCACAAAAAATTATGACCAGGGAGCTTGACCTTATTAGTTGCACAAAAATGTTTCCTAATTTTAGGGAGAAAGAAAATAGAGATATGTGACTCATGAATACTTAAAAAACTTAAACGAAGGAAAGGCATTTAATAAATATAAACAGTATCAGAAATTCTCTTTCAAAAAGAAAATGAAACATTATGCATCTGTTATTTTTTTAACTTGTCAAAGTATGTTTTCTGCTAAAATATACGTAAAAACCTGTGTGTGTATGTGTGTGTGTGTTAAAATGTAGCCAGATTTGTTTTCATCAGGTATGGTGAGACACACGGACGTGGAAGTGATTGTCAGTTTACACTCACAGATCCCTAGAAACGGGCACACACCACACAGGGGCCACTCAGGGAGGCACTGAGGTTGGTCAGGAGACAGAAGAGGGGGCGGGACGTGCACCAGAGACCTGATTGGGGTTTTGGAATGGATGAGGCAGGGTAGGTATGCTGAGTAAAATTAGCACTGGATAGCCTGAATAATTTTGTCAGGCTCTTGGGCATGTGCGGTTCCTGGTTGTCTGAGACCTGGCCCTGGGGTGATCCAGGTCAGGAGGAATGTGGAAAGGTGTGTGAGAGCTTGTAAGAGAGATAGAAAATAGAGATGTGCTCTGGATTGGTGGCTTGTATATCAGAGGTACACCTGCAGGAAGGTGTCTGATACCTGCAGGAGTTTGCAGCCCAGGAAGGGGCAGTCTGTGCAAGATCAAGGCCCCCCAAATCAGAACATTGAGAATACAGAAATAGGAAAATATAGTTGCTACAGTTGTCCCTGTGGTGCTCTGGCTTCAAATTAAGGGAACTTTGGGTGAGTGACTTTCAGAGAATATGGCAGAAGTCACTCTAAATGGAATAAAACCTTTTACTATGAGAGTAGGAAGAACAAACACAAGTAAAAATATAAAGATTCCTTGTACACTGGCTCATCACCAAGTGCCCATTTGTATGGCATTAGCCAGGAAAATAGATTTGAGGTTTTGGGGCTCTCTAACAGTACCTGGGCGGAGTTGTGAAGAGTATTAGAATATGCTCAGGTCGAGGAGACGGGTCCAGAAGTTATGCCCTTTGAGAGTATGAACTGTAAGTAAGTTTATGCAAAGGTAGTAGTGTTTGTGTACAGCCAAGGCTGTAGTAGGAGCGGGTGGTCCTACTCCATAGGGGTCAAGGTGTTGACTGCAAGGAGGCCGGTGCTTCCTGGAGACAACATTTATGTCCATTATTTTCTTTCTTTTTTAAACTTCTGCTCCCTGCAGTCATTCATTTATTTATTTATTTATTTATTTATTTTGGCTGCGTTGGGTCTTCGTTGCTGCGCGTGGGCTTTCTCTAGTTGCGGTGAGCAGGGGCTACTCTTTGCTGCGGTGCACAGGCTTCTCATTGCGGTGGCTTCTCTTGTTGCAGAGCACGGGCTCTAGGTGTGCGGGCTTCAGTAGTTGTGGCTCGTGGGCTCTAGAGCGCAGCCTCATCCATTATTTTCTTTAAATAAAGACTTTATTTTTTTTGAGAGCAGTTTTAGGTTTACAGCATAATGGGGGGGCAGTACAGAGCTATCCCATATACGTACTGACCCCCCACATGCACAACCTCCAGCGTCATCACTACCCTCAGATGGCACATTTGTTATAGCCGATAAACTGTCACGGCACGTGGCAATAGCTTACCTTAGGGTTCACTCTTGTACATTTCACGTGACTTCAGAAATGTATGACATGTGTCCAGTATTAAGGAATGATAAGGAGTATTTCCCTGCCCTAAACGTCCTCTGACTTCACCTGTTCATCCATCTTCCTCTTCCCGAGCTCTACACAGTCACTGATCTTTTTACTGTCTCCATAGATTTGTGTTTTCCAGAATATCACAAAGTTAAAGGCATACAGTATGAAGCCTTTTCGGATTGGCTCCTTTTACTTAGTAATATGCATGCCTCTTCCATGTCTTTTCATTCTTTTATTGCCAAGTAATATTCTATTGTTTGGATGCACTACAGTTTATTTATCTGTTCACTTACTGTAGGACATCTTGGTTGCTTCCAAGTTTTGTCAACCATGCATAAAGCTGATATAAACATTTGTGTGCAGGTTGTCACGTGGACCTATGTTTTCTATGTCTTTGGGTAAATACCAAGGTGTACGATTGCTTGGTCATATGGTAAGAGCATGTTTCCTTTCATAGAAACTGCTAAAATGTCTCCCAAAGTGGATGCACCGTCTTGCGTTACAACCAGCGCTGAATGAGTTCCTTTCCTTCTACAGCCTTGCCGGCATGTGGCAGGTAATTGCGATGTGTCATGACAGTTTATCAGCCTTGCCGGCATGTAGCGTGGTCCATGTTCCAGATTTTGGCTGTTTGAATAATTGTGTATAGTCATCACATCATGGTTTTACTTTGCATTTCCCTGATCGCATGTGAAGCAGAGCTTCTTCTCATATGCTCATTTGCTATCTGTTTATCTCCATTGGTGAAGTTTCTATTCAGGTCTTTGGCCCATTTTTTTTTTTTTTTTTTTTTTTTTTTTTTTTTTTTTTTGCGGTACGCGGGCCTCTCACTGCTGTGGCCTCTCCCGTTGCGGAGCACAGGCTCCGGACGCGCAGGCTCAGCGGCCATGGCTCACGGGCACAGCCGCTCCACAGCATGTGGGATCCTCCCGGACCGGGGCACGAACCCGCGTCCCCTGCATCGGCAGGCGGACTCCCAGCCACTGCGCCACCAGGGAAGCCCTGGCCCATTTTTTTAAAATAAATTTTTAATTTTTTAAAATTTTTGGCTGTGTTGGGTCTTTGTTGCTGTGTGCGGGCTTTCTCTGGTTGCGGTGAGTGGGGCTACTCTTCGATGCGGTGCGCAGGCTTCTCGTTGCAGTGGCTTCTCTCGTTGCAGAGCACAGGTTCTAGGTGTACGGGCTTCAGTAGTTGTGGCACACGAGCTCATTAGTTGTGGCACGAGAGCTCTAGAGCACAGGCTTAGTAGTTGTGGCGCATGGGCTTAGTTGCTCCGTGGCACCAGGGCTCGAACCCGTGCCCCCTGCATTGGCAGTCGGGTTCTTAACCACTGCGCCACCCGGGAAGTCCCTTTGGTCCACTTTTTAATCAGGTTTTCTGTTTTCATATTGTTGAGTTTCAAGCGTTCTTTGTATAATTGGGTAACAGTACTTTACCAGATGAATCTGTTACAGATAATTTATCCTAGGCTGTGGCTTGTATTCTCATTGTCTTGACATTGTCTTCCACAGAGCAGAAGTTTTAAAATTTATTAGAATCTAGCTTATCAAAGATTTATTTTATGGATCCTAAAAAGTCATCATTCATTCTACCCCAAATCATCTAGTTTTTCTCCTGTGTTATCTCATGGAGGTTTTAGAGTTTTGAATTTTACATTCAGCTCTGTGAACCATTTTACATTCAGCTCTGTGAACCATTTTCAGTAAAGTTCTGTGAAGACTATAAGGTCTTTGCCAAGATTCACTTTTTTGCATGTGGATGTCCAGTTGTTCCATTTGCTAAAAAGCCCCATTAATTTTCAGAACGGCACAGATAGGAGTAATGTCTTCCAGACTTTGCTTTAATCTTGGGAAAATGGGGGTGTACATTGTGGCAGAGAGCAAGGATTATACCAGGGTTGTGGTCTAAGCAGAGGGTGAGCCCAGACACATAAAAGAAATCCCAATATCAAAAGAAGAAAAGCAGTAAAGGTTCTGTGTTCATCATTTGTGTTTTAAGAGGGAACGTCCACAGGCTTTACTGGGGCTCAGGATTTAGCATCCAGGATGAAGTCATCACCAATGGGAAGGTCTTGAGTTGGACAGGTATCATCCGGGATGTGGACTGGAGAACCTCCAAGTGAGTTCCTGTTGCAGTGGATGTGGGTCTCAGCATTTGCCATGGTTGTTTGAAGCAGCGTCTCTGGCAGAGTGGGCTTCCAATTATAATTTACTGAAAACAACTAGACCGTTACTAAGTAGATCAGCAATCATCAGGATGATGTGAGCTGTGCTTGACCAGTCTCTGTTATTGTTGTTGTTTGTGGACATATAGGGTCCTGTATCAAATGAGCCACCTGCCCTGTAGGACAGGTTATGGTTAGTGCTTCCAGGAGAGTACGTGCCCTAGATCTGGTGTCCAACCCTTTTGGTATGGGGGAAAGATAGTAAAATATATTAAAAAATAAATCAAGCCATGGGGAAAGGGAGAGAAACATTCAGGGGATTATGTGCCAGACTGGAATTTGGAAAGGAATTATTTGAGAAGAGCATTATGTTTCTAATATCAAACATCTGCCTAGGACCTATCAGGGACATGATGGTTCTATTGAATGGTATTCCAAGACCCTACATTGTGTGTATTGAAAATAAAATGTATAGTTTAGTTGCTATTAGTAAAGTCTATAACTCCAAAGGAAATACATACTGCCCTAGTAAGGCGTTGTAGGTCTTAGCGTACATGGAAATATGCGTCATTTTGATTTACGTTTTAGGTGTCTTTGAGGCAAGAGATTCCCAGATACTTTTACACCAAAGGGGACAGTTTTTGGACAATGGCCCAATAGTTTATTATAAATGAGAAGATGGGGTTATTTGTTGTCCAGGGTATCTACTGCTAAGGCCACTGCACCTGCCCTGTCCCTGAGACTAGACCTCGTGCTCCTGAATCCAGAGAACTCCTTGGTGTCCTGATTACACCCTGCAGCCCAGCCCCTCCTGTCTCCCTGCAGGGAGGTTTGTGTCTGGACTCACACTGATCTCCCTTTATTGTGTCTCTTGCACAGTAATGCATGGTTCTTGTCCACGGCTCTCAGGCTGTCCGTTTGCAGATATAGCATGTTCCTGGCATTGTCTCTGGAGATCACAAATCAGTCTTTCACAGAGTCTGCATAGTTAGTGCTACCAGTACCAGTATTAATGGATGAGACCCACTCCAGCCCCTTCCCTGGAGCCTGGCACACCCAGCTCATCCAGTAGCTACTGAAAGTGACTCCAGAGGCTGCACAGGAGAGTCTCAGAGACCCCCCAGGCTACACCAAGCCTCCCTCAGACTCCACCAGCTGGACCTCTGCAAACACAGAGACGTCCTGGTCAGGAGACTGTCACACATCCACTGATTCCCTCACTCGTATCCCCTCACATCCTCAGTATCTCTTGTTCTCCATCAGTTACCTTGTAAAATAGCAACAAAGACAAAGCAGCTCGGCCCAGACTCCACGGTGAGGTGTCTGTATTCAGTCCTTGCACAGCTGATGCCGAGGCAGGGCCGTAACAGTGAGGTGTGGGGGTCCTCCGAAGGACGACTTGGGCTCGAAGATGCCCCAGCTGGTCCTTCCTTGGACTGAAGGACACTTGGTGTCCCATCCAATCTTACTTCTCTCTCTGTCACTCAGGGTCAGAGCTGCATCAGGGCTGACGTCACTCTCAGCATCACAAACATACTTTCCTAAAAACAAATTCCGTGCACATGGAATCCGTTTTCGATGACTGCTTTTCAGGTGACCTGAAATAACTGAAAAAATACCTCAGCATAGTTATTGATAATATGAACCTGCTTCTTTAGGCAAATATAAAATATGAAATAACAACGGCAATGGTCAGTTTTTTTGTGTCAGCTAGCCTGGCCTCCCTCTCCAGTTATTCAGTCAATCCCTAATCCAGGTGTTACCCCGAAGGTATTTTGTAGATGTTGTTAAATTCTATCATCATTTTACTCTAACCTAGAAATAGTATCCTAAATAACCTGGTTGGGCTTGGTTCAATCACAGCAGACCCGAAGAAGATGCAATTCCACAGTGGACGGCAGCTTCATCTGCTACTCGAGATTTCCAGCCTGGCCTTCCTGACTGACGTCTGGCCCCAAGAAGGTTGTATGTCTCCAACCGGCCGCACAGCCTCCATCCTCCAGAGCTCCCAGCACAGCGGAGTGTCCATCAGGCTCTGCTGGAAGCCACAGGTCAGGGTGGTGACCCCACAAGAGTTTGATCAGGACAAGTTCAAACTCCACATCCCGTTGTGTCTAAACAAACATCACTCCCTTGAGTACTCGTGTCCACTTAGCTTCCCCAGCGAGTGCACGTGCAAAGGACAGCAGGCACGTCCTGGTCCACAGCAAGTCTGAAAGTCCCATCACACCTTCCCAGGTGCCTGCAGGAGCCACAGCCTGGGCCACAGCTAAGCTCCAGGTAAAGGGTCTGCCCCTGGGGTTTAGACCACAGAAAGGTCACGACCCCTTTTCAGAGAGTGGAAGGAGAAAGGGTTTGGGGACAAAAAGATGAAGGAGAAAGAAAACTGATTCACAGAAGAAGAGACAGCCTGATGAGTGTTCACTGTTCAGCGTTGAGTCTGGTGAGAGGAAGGTTAGATTGAAAATCCATCAGCTTCTCTCAGGGACTCACCCAGCCTTAGGCTACGTCTGACTGGGACCAGGACAGCAAAGACTGTCCTTGTCTAGGATTTCTGTTGAGGTCTGTCCTCTCAGTCTGATAGGAAAGCAGCAACCAGGCCTCACACATCCCTCGTCCCACACATCCTCAGGCCTCCCCACATCCCTCCTCCCACACATCCTCAGGCCTCCCCACATCCCTGCTTCTGGTGGCCGTGAGCAGTCATTACTGGCTCCGTAGGTGGGACTCTGCATTGGCGCACATGAGACTGTGTGCTCGTGTTAGAGCAGAAGCTTCTAATCAGAGATCTATGGTTGGCAAACAATTACAAACGTACAGAGGGTCTACGAGAGATGGTGAGACGCAGAGGGAACCACAGGCTCTGGCAGGAAACCTCCACCTTCATCCACACCTGCTCGTGTGGCTGGTCTCTGTGCTCAGTGGGTCCTGAGCACCCCTGGGGGCCTCAGTGCTGCCTCATGGTCCTCAGTGAAACCTGCAGCCCAGACCCTCCTGTCTCCCTGCAGGGAAGTTTCTGTCTGGGCTCACCCTGACCTCCCCTCCCTGTGTCCCTCGAACAGTCTGCAGCCATGCCCTCGGTGGTTACAGAGCTCAGGTGCAGGGAGAACTGGTTCCTGGGTGTGTCTCTGGAGATGGGGAGTTAACTCCTAGGGGCTGGGGCTGGGGCTGTGTCATCTTTCTAGCATATTCCTGATGACCAGTGCAGCCCCTACCCCAAGGGCTGATGGATCCCAGCTCCAGCAATAACCACTGGTTGGGATGAGGAATCCAGAGACAGCACAGGTGAGGGAGAGGGTGTGCAAGGTGCGGTCCTGGGCCCAACTCCTGTACCTGCACCTGGGACAGGACACCTGGCAACAAGGAGAATCAGTCGCTGTCAGTCACCTGTGGCCACAGCCATCCCCACAGCCCCGTGTCTGACACCTGCGACCCTTGTCAGGTGACACCTGGGGAGGTGTCACCAGGCAGAGGAGAAGAACCCACAGCCTCCTCTTCTTCCGGACCACAGCTCTGCCTTCCCCAGGGACCTCAGCCCTGTCTGCGGAGGGAGCTGTGAGCTCCTGCAGCCCATGGGTGGACTTCACCCTTGAGCTTGACGAGGAATTTTCATATTGGAAGCCTTGTCCTTAGAAGTGGGGAGAGACTGAAGAACTTCTTGTCTGCTATTTCTTATTATTGCTAACCAACATATAATCATTCTCCCCACTTTCTAAGGACTCAGATTGTTTTCTATCCATAACGGCCCTTTTCTCCTTTCTTTTCAGTTAGTTTTTGCAGGTGTTAAGTGGAAGAAATAGTCCTACTCTATCTTCTGCTGTTTGAGAGCTGACACCTTGAAGTTCACTCCTCTCTTCTTCCTCTGCCCACTGCTGGGAAATTCGGTAAGAAGCACAGCTTCTCCCTCCTTCGATGCAGGTGGGAGATCAAAACCACGTGAGCCCCGCCTGTGAGCATAACACTTAACCCTCCCACACCCAGGAACCACATTAAAAACCCTAATCCGTCTCCATTGCTGGTGCTCTCAAACCATTTCTGATGTTCTTGAGAGGTCTGCCCTGCTCTCAACAGACACCTCAATAATGGAGGTGATAAAGTTTTCAAATTCCTTTCCTGTGTGCCTGTGGCATCATCAGACTGAACTTCTATATGGAGCTTTGGGGGGGGATGGGTGTCACCATGCATCGCCTTGATGTCCACTGTTAATGCTGTTGGTGCTGTGAGCGTGGTGTCAAGTCAATAACCGCCACCACCAGGGCCTGCCTCCTCTCGCTCTGGGTGTGTGATGCTGGTGTCGCCTGATACCCGTCATGCACTCTAAGGTGCTGCTCGCTGGCTAGTTGTGCTCTGAGCCGTGCCGTGTAGTGCTGCGTTGTTGACTGCAGCAGAGCCTCTTGTATGGATTTAGCCAACTTACTTCAGAAGTTTTGAGAATTAACTGGTATTTATGGACAGGAGTAAACAGTCGTAAGGGACTCTGCCTTCTGTGCATGGGAGTGTTTTCCTCCTATAGCAGCACATCTTCCTGATTCAGAGGTTTTAGAGCTAAGCATAGAATCACGAGGCAGAGATGGGCTGGGGGAGACTGCTCTAAGGAGAGGAAGCCCCAGACCCCGGCAGGGAGCAGCCCTGAACCTCCATCTGCGCCTGCTCCTGCGATCAGCCTTGCGTTGGCAGCGCTGACCTCCCTCTGAGGCCCTGAGATCTCCCGGGAGACCCTGACTGTTACCCGCAGCCCCCACACCTGCCCCTGTGAGGAGGCTTGTGTCTGGCTCACCACGCACTCGGACTGCAGTGGCTCGGGCACAGCTGTACCTGCCTGCACTCCTGGCCTTGGAGCTGCACAGCTGTGAGAACACTTGCTTCTTGGTTGTGTCCCTGGAGATGCTGACTCAGGACTGGAGGTCATGCTGTCCTGAGTGTGCCCCTGAGCCCAGGCCACAGCAGCCGCTCCAGCCCCTTCCCTGGGTGAATGTGGATCCTCCACAGGGGATATTCTGAAATTGGGAACATGTGGACGACACAGGTGAGGCCGAGCCTCTCCCTCATGCCTTTGTACAATGTAGTTCTCAGCCTGGGTACCTGGGAAGAGAGAAAAATCCTGAGTCACATGGGCACATGGCCTCATCCCATCATCCCATTTCTGAAGGAAAAGTCTGATTCTCTTCAAGTGGTTTAAGATATGTAGTTAAGTCAGGCTTCTCATCATGATGTGTAGGCAGACAGAAGGGCTTGTGGCCTCCGGATTCTGAGGGGGGGATTAGTGCAAGTCTGCAGTACCGTACCTATGAAACTGGGCCTTAAGAGAGCATTCCATGCTGAAGAAAGTACTTTAATGGAAGACATAGTATGAAAAAACAAGTTAGCGTCCATTGTCAGCTAACAGGCACCAAAGGAGATTGTGAGATATAATTTTACAGTAAAATGAAAACAGGCCCAGATAGAAGATGGGAGAAGAAGAAAGAAATGAGAAGCAAAAAGGTAAAAGCCATATGTGTAAGCATAATTAAATGGTGAATAGAGGGAAAAGAGTACGTCATCTTGTACAGGGTATAAATTAATTAAAGAGTAGAATTAACATTCAGAAGGTCAGTGGGAATTCGTTTGAGACAGCAGAACTGGGAGCATGTAGGGTGAAGCCCTGGGGCTGCACAGGGGGTAAGGGAAACATCATTAGATTTCTATGCGTCAATTATCCTCATCCTGTGCTCTGCGAAAACCCTAATGTGGAAGTGAACGAGCGTCTAACTCTCGCCCTCTCAGAGGGGAAAATTAGCCGGTGTGTTAGATCCATCAGGGATGAGCAGGCCCAGTTGGGATGGGGAGGAATACAGAACAGCAGGCAGAAGGCAAGGAGTAAATGTCCCACCTTGGAAGTTCATCCCCGATCACATCCGGTTTAAACGGCAGGGAAATATTCGTAGTCTGGAGGACAATGAAATTTTTCTTCTGATCATGACCTGATAACTAGATTTTTTTCCTCCCCTCAAAACAAGTACAAAATTTCACAAGAGTGAAACATTTGTTCTCTCACATTGGGAACCAACAGAGAGAAGGGATCAGCACATGCGCGGGAGGAACCTACCGCCGTCCAGGAAAGAACCACAGAGAAGGACTAGAGGGCGCACCCCTGGGGCTCTCGTGGTCAGGAGCAGGGGCTCTCCTCACCCGCTGGGGCAAGGAAAATAAAATCTGATAAACAAGGGAGCACCAGATGGTGGCCTCTGAAGGGTTTTACAGAGCATTGAGGAACGATGCTGACCCCGTAAGCCCTCAGTTCCACGGTGGCACTCATGGACATAGTCCTCTGCTCTCCCACCTCAGCCCTGGCTGAGTTCATATCCAGACCTATCCACTGCCACGCCCTGGGACTGTTACCTAATCCCATTAGGAGACCCACCCAGTGACCTCTTTTGCTCTATCCCTGTCTCCTTTTTAGGAAGTGGCCACAGCAGATGGTGTCGACCTGGCTCCCCTGGGATCCTGCTTTTAACTCACTGGCAGGTGTCCCTGAGCAGAGCCCCAAGGCTGGCAGAGGGCCAGGTCACTCTGGGGGCAGCCGTCTTGCTGCTTGGACTCTGGGCAGTACTGGCTCCAGTCCAGTGCTCTCAAGGCCGTCCCTCGTGGCGCTACCTCTCTTCGGAGTTGGTGATACCCAGGAAGGAGTTGCACCGAGGCAAGGGTGTTCAGACGCCAGGCTGGCTCTCCTACAGCCTGCGTTTTGGGGGCCAGAGGCACGTTATCCACATGCGGCGCAAGAAATTATTTTGGCCCGGACACCTGCTGCTGATGACTCTGGATGACCAAGGAGCCTTGCAGATGGACTACCCCTTCGTCCCTTCAGATTGTCACTACCTCGGCTACCTGGAGGAGATTCCTTTTTCCATGGTCACCGTGGACACGTGCTATGGGGGTCTTGAAGGTATTATGAAGTTGGATGACCTTGCGTATGAAATCAAACCCCTCAAGGATTCGGAAAGGTTTGAACATGTGGTTTCTCAGATAGTGGCAGATGCCGGTGCAACAGGACCTGCATATGGACCGGGACACAAGGAGGATAGACACCCACCGTCCCCTGAAGCAGATGTCAGTGTAGCCCCCAGGAGTGGTGCTAGGGTGTTTGCAGCACATAAGGGAATCATGAAAGGTTTTGTTCAATATTCTAATTCAATGTATCGCTTATACAACAGTGTGTCTAAGTGTGTGGAAACCCTGGTACGTATGTGTAGTATAGTGGACTCCTTTCAACAGGGTCTTGCTGTCAGGTTCTATCTAGTCGCAGTGGCACTATTTAATGAAAGAGATCCAACTGTCATGAATGACTATAGAGCACCAGGTGGTGCATACGCTCGTTATCACGCAAAGAATTTCAGACGAGTCATAGAAAGCGCTTCATCCTTGATGGTAATCCGTGATGGACCACGGCCAGGCCAGTTTGAGCCAGAGACCTATCCCGTGTGTAACACCAGTCGTAGCCTGCTCTTCGTTGGTTATCTAGGCAGACATTATTTAATGTTAGCTATTGTGTCAACTCAACTCATTGGGAGAAGTTTTGGTCTGTGGTATGACGGTGATAACTGCTATTGCATGCGAAGGACCACCTGCCTTATGGCAAAATACCCAGGCTTGACAGATGCCTTCAGTGACTGCTCCATCGGGCACTGGTGGAACATAGTAGCGATACGGGGCAGTTGTATATTTAACACGACGGTGAGCGATTTTAATGAAAGCCTGATAAAGACGCGTTGTGGAAACTATATAGTAGAGGACTGGGAGCAGTGTGACCGTGGCCCCTTCAAGCAGTGGTATAGCAACAAATGCTGCGAGTATGACTGTATGTTGGCGGAAGGGGCTACTTGTAATGAAGGACTGTGCTGTACAGACTGTATCTACTCTGAACCTGGGACACTCGGCAGACCAATCCAAAATACATGTGATCTTCCAGAGTACTGTTTTGGAACAACCAGTCAATGCCCGGAAGACTTTTATATGCAGGATGGAACGCCCTGTACCGAAGAAGGCTACTGCTATCATGGAAACTGCACTGACCGCACCATGCACTGCAGAGAAATCTTTGGAAGACACGCTACTAACCCTCATGATGTCTGCTATACAATAAATCGAAAAGCCAATTGATTTGGACACTGCACAAGAAATGATAGGGTGTTGAACCATGCTGCTTGTGGAGAAGCAGACATAAAATGTGGAAGGCTGCAGTGTAGCTATGTCACTCATGTTCCCCGGTTGCAGGAACATGTTTCGTTCCATCAGTCAGAGATCTCAGGGGTCTGGTGTTGGGGAGTAGGCCGTCACTATTCCCCAGAAACAACTGATGTTGGTCATGTGAGAAGTGGTACCCCTGTGCTCCTGAGAGGTTCTGTCTCAATAGCACCTGCAGTGCTCGTATAGATGCAATAACTTATGACTGTCCCCCTAAGAAATGCAATCATAGAGGAATTTGCAACAATAGAAGGAATTGCCATTGCCACGTAGGCTGGGAGCCTCCACTGTGCTTAAAGAGAGGTCCTGGAGGGAGCATGGACAGCGGACCCAGTTCAAGGAGAATTCGCTCAGCAGAAACAAGCCAAGCCTCGATCCTATATTTGAAACTGGTCTTTGGTCGCATTTATGCCTTCATAGCTGCACTCCTCTTTGGTGTGGCCACCAGTGTTAAAAATGTCAAGACCTCCAGAGTTAAGGAAGTGTAGTAGGTGATAAATAAATTATAAACCAGCCTCCCGACCCCTGTACAACCATTGGTAATGTAGAAGTAATATCAATATATATGATGAAATCAGTAATAAGATGGCAAAGATGAATACCATGTTCTTGAAGTCTGCAGGAGAGGACGGCAGGTTTCCGGACATCAGGGGCGGTCGAGAGGCATCGATGTTCTCACATCAGGTCTCTTTGATAGGTCGCTGATCAGCACTCCGAAATAAATCTTGAAAAACCACTTGTTGGTGCCCTTTAATATTTTGTAAACTCTAAGAGAGCAAATTGAGCCTGAGACTTTGGCCTGGAGAGGGACCTGAGTCAGCAGCTGGGTCTTGACCTGAGTTCACTGGTCCCAGTAATAACAAAAATTTTCATGGGCTTCTTTCGGGGCAGCTTCATGACATTTCTCCAAATCAGTGCTCTTGAACACTGGGGTTTTCCGCTTCCTCTATTTACTCTCTTCTTCTCTAAACCCAAAGTGGGTTCAGGGTAATAGAGGGCCCCTCCCAACCAGCACTGTCTGTCTCCTTCTGGGGTGGCTGTGGTCTGTGGGGTGAGAGTGATGTGGGCTCCATTCCCACCAAGCATAAACTAGGACACTCTGGAGAGCATGTTTCCCAAGGTGGGACACGGAGATCAGGAGCCTGAATGTAGCATTCACTGAAATTCCAGCAGAAAGTTAGGTAGAAATGCCTATCAGTTACTGTGGCATTCAGAGGGAGTCCTGTGAATGTTAATCCTTCCCTTCCTTCTTGCACCTACATTTCAGTGCGCTTTCAGTGAATGTATGCTGAGGAATTCCTGATGAATAACAGACACTAGTCTTTTTTATTTTATTTTTTATTTAACATTTTTGTTGGGGTATAATTGCTTCACAATGTTGTGTTAGTTTCTGCTGTATAACAAAGTGAATCAGCTGTACGTATACATATATCCCCATATCCCCTCCTCCCTCTTGCGTCTCCCTCCCACTCTCCCTATCCCACCCTTCTAGGTGGTCACAAAGCACCGAGCTGATCTCCCTGTGCTGTGCGGCTGCTTCCCACTAGCTATCTATTTTACATTTGGTAGTGTATATATATATATATATATATATATATATATATATATATATATATATATATATATATATATAAGTCCATGCCACTCTCTCACTTCATCCCAGCTTACCCTTCCCCCTCCCCGTGTCCTCAAGTCCATTCTCTACATCCGCATCTTTATTCCTGTCCTGCCCCTAGGTTCTTCAGAATGGTTTTTTTTTTTTTTTTTTTTTTAGATTCCATATATGTGTGTTAGCATATGGTATTTGTTTTTCTCTTTCTGACTTACTTCACTCTGTATGACAGACTTTAGGTCCATCCACCTGACTACAAATAACTCTGTGGCCTTGCTGTCCTCTCTTAGGGACTGTGGCATCGTCTCCGTAGAAGGAGGTGGGTCAGCTTGAAGCCCGGTTCCCTCTTCCACACGTTTCTTCTTTCTCTCCCAGCGATGGTGCTGGCCGAGCTGTGCCAGAGCAACCAAGGCAAAAGGGTCGTGCACAGAATGACTGAGAACTCTGACCAGGTGCCGTGGGCTCCTCAGAGGCAGTGACCCAGGACTGAGGCCCCAGAGCCTCCTTCTGAGTGTTGTGGCCCCGGTGCCCCTCTCACGGGAGTTGCTGTCAGGCTTGATGGTTGAAGCAGCCATGGTATCGATACCTCACTGGTAGAAACTATTCCTTTTCTTCCTTGGGAGAAGCAGGTCTCCTTCTACTTTGTTGGGGAGACCACCTTTTTAATAAAGAATAATGATAAGCTGTAAGTACATATTAAGGATTAGGTTATATACAAGTAAAAGATAATCATAAAGATCAAGAAACAGAACCTGATGAGTGGACACCCAGGAGTGCCCTTCCCTCGTCCCAGCCTCCCCCCCGCCGTGAGGTAGCTGCTCTCCTGATGTAGTGTCAGTGACTTGTCCTCATAGCTTACGCCCAAGCACGCATCCCTAAACAACGCAGCCCAGCTTTGCCTAGTTCCAAAGTCCGTAAGTGGGTGGACCGTGCTCGCTGCTTTATTGCTCTTGATGGCTCAGCATTGTGGCCATGAGATTCTTTCATCTTGTGAATATAGTTTTTTAAAAAATAATTTTTATAGTTTTACTACCTTTAAACACAATGTACTCCATTGCTGTGGAATATTCCTTCCTAGGAGCGTGCATGGTTTATTTCTGCATCCGCCTGTGATGGCCTTCAGGTTCTCTCAGGTTTGGCTCCTGTGGCTGCAGAGTCCATGTCTGTGTGTCCTGGTGCAGGGCTGGGGGGTTTGTGTTCAGCTGGGAGGAACACCGTGGGTCTGTGTGCACGGAGTGCGCTCTCTGAGGCCAGATTGTTTCAGAAGTGGTTGCACCGCCCGCTGCGCACCAGGCTTTCCATTGCTCCACGTCCTGCTGATATTTGATCCTGTGTCTTCATGTCTGCCATTCCGGTAGGTGTGTGCACAGTCGTTTTCTTATGGTTTTAATCCCTCGGTTGTTAGTGAAGTTGTGCATCTTGTCGCATTCATGGACTATTTCCTGTTGTTTTTTAAAATGTTTTAAAAATTGTGGTCAGATACACGTAACATAAAATTTACTGTCTTAACCATTTTTAAGTGCACATTTCAGGGTCATGAAGTAATTCGCACTGTTGTGCAACCCTGACCGCCATCCTCCTCCAGAACTTTCTCATCTTGCAAAACTGAAACAGTCCCCGTTAAACACTCACTCCCCATGGTCCCTCCCTCAGCCCCTGGCACCCACCACCCTACTTTCTGTCTCTATGTTTCCGACTACTCTAGGGGTCTTGTATGAGTGGATCAAGCACTGTTTGTTTTTTTGTGTCTCGCTTACATCACTGAGCATAATGCCCTCAAGGTTCATCCCTGCTGCAGCCTGTGTCAGAATTGCCTTCCTTTTTAGGCTGAATAACATTCCCTTGTATTGATGGACCATGTTTTGCTTCTCCATTCGTCCATTAATGGACACATGTAATATCTACATTCATTTCTCATGTCCTAATATTTGTGGAATAACATCAGAAAGTCCTATGAATCAAAAGTCATTTGCCATTAACTTTTTTCTTAAACTTTTTATTGTGAAAAACATCAAAGCTAAGAAAAAGGGAAGAATACATGTCAGCCTCACTTGTGTTCAGGAACGAATGCTTTACGAATTCACGTTATTCCCTGTGTGTGCGCTATGCGTGTGCATGTGCCTGTTTGCATACATGTGCATAGGTACGTGCACTTGCACACGTTAGTGTGTGCATGGGCATATGCGTGCGTGTGTGTTCATATGCTAGCGTGTGAATATATTTGTGCTGTGCGCCTGCATGTGTGTGTGCTGTGCTTCCTGTGCGCACACTGTGTGTTTGCTGGAACCACTTGCAGGTTGGTTGCAGACTGAATTGTGCCCCAGATATGTCCGCACGCACCTGCTCTAACAATCCTGTGTGGCCACGCAAAGGTCACAGATCTCAGGGATTTAAATGGATGGAGCAGGATGTCCTGACACAGAGTCTGTCTTCCAATGACTGTCACTGTCTCAGTAACATCCTTCACACCTTCTTTAAGCCCCATTCAGGGTGCAGTTTAGACCCCCATCACATTCAGTCACCTGCCCCAGGTCCCCTAAAGCTACAATGTCACAGTTGGAGAGCCCGGCCAGGGCCTGGGGTGCCCCTCCTGTTGGCCTGGCCTCCAGGCCCTGCACTTGGCTCCTGTGTTCCCATCTCTCAGCCGGGCCCCGACTTGGTTGGGGCCGCCACCTCTTTCCTCACAGGGTCCCATCGCCCAGTCAAGGGGGTGCATTCTCCCCAACTCAGCATCAGGAGGGGGGTGACTGCGCCCACTGGGTCTCCTTCATGTGAGACCCTGTGCTTTTGAAAGAGCAGGCTCCCTGCCCTCGGTGGTGGGGGCTGGGGGGTGACATGCGGCCCATTATGGGCAGGCGGGTCCCCGGGTGGGGCGAGCCAGTGTGCAAGGAGTTCCGCGATGGGTTCTCCTCTCCAAAGGCTTCTGTGCCCCTACCTCTCCCCGTGCCTCCCCTCGAAGACAGTGCGGTGCCTGGGACGGGAGCCATGGGAGCTGTCAGCCACCGCCCCCTCTACACACACACACACGCACACGCACACACACACGCACACGCTGCAGGGAAGCAGGACCTGAGTGCAGGGCTCTTAGCGGCCCTGAGCACCCCGCCAAGAATCGGCCAGCAGAATGGACAGACCGGATCTCCCGGCCCGGACATGCAGTACTGTCCTGCCTGGGCTTCCAGTGCGGCCGCCTCCTTCTGGAAGCCTGGGAGGCTGGAATCAGGCCCCTTCTTGTCAATCCTGGCAGCAGACTGACCTGCACTCTAAGAAGTTCGTGGCTCACCCGTGGATCTGGACCATCAGGTGGCCAGAGAAATCGGTAACATTTTTGTTTTGCCTGTTGAAATGTTTAATAACAAAGATTTTGTTCAGTTTCCTGATGTGGGTGTCCAAAGATGAGAGACCCATGTGTGTGACCTGTATCTCCTATGAGATCAGCCCTAAGCTAGTTTAAACATGATCAAGTTCTGTCTACATGGTAGATTTAGACCTCTGTCTGTCCTGTCTACTGATTATGTTTAGAGCTGACCATGTGTTGTCTATAATAAGAAGATTTAGACCTGACCATGTTCTGTGTACACTAGGACTATGGGGACCTGGGTAGAAACCCCGCCTGGCCTCAGTACTGGGAAGATCCGTGCATGGATCTGAAGGTCAGTGCTTAGATGTCTGGGGTCTGGAGCTGAGGTGGGCTTGTCTACGTAACAGCCTCTCTTCTGAGTGTGGTTACCTGGTCCTCCCAAGTGTCAGTGCTGTGGTCGGGGCCTTAGTCTTAATCCCTGCAAGGTTCACCTTCCCTGGGGCTTGTGGAGGATCTGCAGGGGGGCTACCTGCCGATGATTCCAATTCACCAGCACGTGCATGGTGCGTAGCGAGGCAGGTTTAGCTGGTGAATTGACTGCAGGGCACGCAGTTTGGGCAAAAGGCCGATGGGCAACAGCTGAGGCTGCTGCTGAGCTCTCCTTCCAGTCTCCCGTCCCTACTCAGCAGCGTCCAGAGCTGCCCCTCGGCTTTCAGCCCTGCTGTCCTGTGAGTTATCTCAACAAGTATGTGAGACAAGAAGGGACTGAGCCTGCCAGAACCAAGCAGTGTGTTCACCTCTAGCATGAAAGCTTTAAACACAGGTAAAATCAACAGAACCAAAGGGAAAAGAGGAAGACTTCTCTGGGACAAGTGTGGGGAGAGGAGACCCACCTGACACTTCTTTTGCCATCCCAGGAGTTCCCAGGAGCCCAGCTTGTTTCCACATTAGGGGAGCCACCAGCAGAGCCATGGTGTCCTGACCAAGGGGAGGTGTGACCCCAGTTGCAGGGTCTGGAGAGGTGGAGTCACCTGGTGAGTGTGGACCTGTGACCCCAGGTGGGGGGGTCTGGGGAGGTGGGGTCACCTGGTGAGTGAGAACGTGTGACTTTAGGTGCAGGGTCTGGGGAGGTGGGTGACCGTGGTGAGTGTGGATGTGCAACCCCAGGTGTAGGGTGCGGGTCTGTGTGGGTCTCACCACATCTGCATGGGTCAAGATCATGTACGGGGAGACCCCATATGTGCTCTTTGCCTGCAGTGTGTCTTTTCCCCTTTGAGATTTCCAACCTCTGCATTAAGGGTGTTGCCCTGATTAACCTGTGGTACCTTTTCTTCTCTTAATCTTGTCACATTCATATGAGGTCAGGCATGTTTGAGTGGGCTGCTGCCCTGTGTTCTGGTGAGTGATGACGCTTGGTGGTATCATATTAATATCGTATCATATGTCTAATCTATGGGGGTCACCACTGGCTGGGTCCCCCTGGACAGAGGTCAGGTGAGCACAGACTAGCCCCCCACTAAGAATGGTCCCCCACGTGCCATGTGAGGGTACCATGATGGCCCCTAAGTTGGGGGACTGTGTCTGGGCCTCCGACATCGGTGATGAAGGGGAGTCGAAATGGAATCTCAATTAACAAGACATTATTTTAGGAATTTATTTGAAGTGAAATAAAACACACGTCACATCCCTTTACCATCGTCACCATGTTAAGTGCACGTTTCTGAGGCATCAGATATTCTCACTTTCTCGTGGAGCCGTCACCACCATTCCTAGAACTTGTCATCTTGCAAAACCAAAATTCCACAACCATGCAAGTCTCACTCCCCGTTCCCTCCCACTGCCCCTGGCACCGACATCCACTTCATTCCCTGAGTTGTCGACTCCAGGGTACCCACTGGAGTGGAATCCTGCAGTGTTTGCTGACGGGTCACTTTGGAAGAGCTGATTTTCAGTCTGAAGCTCTGCCTGTTTGCATCTGAAGAATCTGCATTTAAGGAGAGGGTGTATGCGGAAGGGGGTGTATGAGGGACAAAGGTGTCCGGCGTGCAGATGAACCAGGACCTGACCAGCTGCCTTTTGGGTCCTCTGGTTCCACCTCTTGTCCTGGGCCTCATCTGCATCATCACTGGCCCCGCTGGCACCCCTGGGGTGTTGTTGTCTGAGATTCCCCTGGTGCCCCTGCTCTCCTCCCCTCCTCCTGCTGGTTGGGGAGCGAGCTGCTTGCTGTGTGGTCTCTACTCCTGAGGCACGAAGGACCCTGCAGCATGGACCTGCAGAGTGTGGGTGTATTCCCAAGAGCATGGGGCCCACATAGGACACAGCATTGGGGCATGACAAGTGCTAGGGCTGCCTCATCACTGACAGGGGATGTTGCCAAGATGCTGCTCGGGAGGGCGTGGTGGGTGGCCTGGGACCCCAGAGGCCCCATTCCTATCATGGAGCTTGGAGAGTGCATCCCCATGGGCTCCAGATTCACCCCATATCTCAGCCATATCCCTCTGTCCTGTCTTTGAACTCAGGAAAACAACCTCTACTGATCATTGCCCACAACATCGGCCTGGTCCTGTTGGTATTAGGGTTCTTTAATTTAGGCGTCCTGGGATAGCAGCTCTTTTTAGGCCTGAGAAGGAACAGCTCAGGAGTGTACAGCAATTTCAGATGAAACTAATATTCAGTGACTATCTCTATACTGCTGGGTTGTTGACTTCTATTAGTCATTATTCTCCTGGTTTTAGCTCTGATGTGGGGATTACAGAGGAGTCAACATTTAAATCTTCATAATCTGTGTATTTGTAGCGTCAGTATCATTACTGACCCATAGTTTGTATGGTTTGGGAAGAGTTATTGCTTTCATGTATCATGTAGAGGAAATGGTTAGGTCGACAGAGGCTCCTGCGTGGGCCACACTGCAGGCTAGAGCTGAATACACGGCTCCACCTGTGCCAGAACCAGCTTCTACTGGTGATATGAGTAGGAGTAAGAATGATGGGGGAAGTAGTCAAAAGTTTATATGATTTATTTGGGGAAATGTTACCTCAGGTGCCCCAGTTATTAGTGGCCCAAGTCAGTTTTCAAACCCTGCAATATAATGGGTACAACTATAAAGAAAATTATTGCAAGTGCAGGGACTGTTATGACTACCTTACAGATTTGGGCATCTCCAAGTAGCGCTCCAGGTTAGCGTAGCTCAGCTTGGATTAATAGCTGCAGGTGCTGCCTGCTACGCCAGCCCAAGCACCAAATAGTCAATATAAAACGCCGATATCTTTGTGATTTGTTGAAAATAATCAGCAGTGTATGAACAGAGGTACAATGACTGAGCTAGCATTAGACTGTAAACCTAGAGACAGAGACTGAGCCCTCTGCTCTTGTCCCGTTTAGCTGTGGATCTAGATGGGGTCAATGCAGGTTTCATCACAGCCCCTGAACGAATTTTGTAAGTTTCTCCCTGTGGTTTTTTTTTAAATTTATTTTTATAAGGGGGTGTAGCTGATTTTCAATGCTGTCTTTCTTGCTGCTGCACATCCACTTGATTCACTTACAGAGAGACATCCATAAATTCTTTTTCAGATTCTTACCAGTCGTATATATTCTTTTCTGGTGACTAGAGTGTGCTGAGTCCAGTTCTTTGAGCTATAGAGTAGGTCTTGTCGATTACCTCTTTGGTCTTTGGAACGCATCTGTGCTTATTTCAACCCTCTGGTTTATGCCTCACCCCACCCCACCTTTCCCCTTTAGCAGCCATAAGTTTCTTTTCTAAATATGTGACTCTGTTTCTGTTTTGTAATTTAGTTCATGTGCAGCCATTTTTAGATTCCACCTATAAGTGATATCTTACGCTAAGTGTCTTTTTGTGTCTGACTTATGTCACTTAGAATGATCGTACCTAAGTCCACCTGAGTTGCTGCAACTGGCCTTATTTCATTGATTTCATGGCTAAGTAATATTCCATTGTACAGAGTTACCACATCTTCTTTATCCATTTTTTGCTTCCAAGGACATTTACATTGTTTCCAAGTCGAGGCTCCTGCAAAAGGGCTGCACTAATAGTTGAAGTTCCTGTGTCCTATGGATTTATGCTATCCCGAGATATACACCCAGGAGTGGAGGTGCCGTATACTCTGTAGCTCTATTTTTTTAAATTGATTCATTTTTTTGCCTGTGTTGGGTCTTTGTTATTGCACGTGGGCTTTCTCTAGTTGCAGCAAGTTGGGGCTACTCTTCGTTGAAGTGCGTGGGCTTCTCATTGCACTGGCTTCTCTTCTTGCGGAGCACAGGCTCTAGGCATTGGGCTTCAGTACTTGTGGCACATGGGCTCAGTAGTTGTGGCTCATGGGCTCTAGAGCGCAGGCTCAGTAGTCGTGGCACATGGGCTTAGTTGCTCCGCGGCATGTGTTATCTTTCCACACCGGGGCTCGAACCCGTGTCCTCTGCATTGGCAGTTGGATTCTCAACCACTGCGCCACCAGGGAAGTCCCTATAGCTCTGTGTTTTAGAATTTTTAGGAAACATCATACCCTTCTGCAGTGTGGCTGGTAGCAGTTGACATTCCCACCATCAGCGCAGCAGCGTTCCCTTTTCTCCACGTCCTCGCCTCCATGTCTGGTTTTTACACTGTGAGGGCGGCCATTGTGACTGGGCAAAGCGACGCATCTCTGTAGTGTTGATTTGTTTTTCCCGCGTGTTTGGTTGGCACAAGGCCGTATGGATTTACACCTTTACGCCCTTTTTGGCCAACTGACCCGTAGGCAATGTTGAGCAGCTTTCATGTGCTTTAACGGCGAGTCCAGCCTACGTCATGCAAGCCGGTTCCTGCAATTCTGCCTTGTTTTCAAGTCCTTTTCAGTTACTTACCCCAAGACCTTTTTTTATGATAGTTCTCATTTACAACCCTGCAGGCGTTGTGGATTGCAGTGCCCTGAGCACCTGTCTTCAACATGTTTCTGGAACCGGCCACAAAGTGGCAGGATCGCTTTAAGCCCCATTCTGGTTACAGGGGCAGCCTGAGCCTTTGGGAAATTCCTCTTCCTTATTGGAAATTTGAGTGGTATGTGCCATCCAAACACGTAGAGCTTGTTTCTCATTCTCTCCCCCCCTTCCCCTTCATCCTCCGGACAAATTCCAAGCCGTGCACGACCAGCTGTTGAGTGTGTCGACTTCCCCAGGTGGGGAGACTCTTAAGGAACGAGGCTGGAGCGGGGACCCCTCCCCCAGGACATGTGGAGATAAGGTGACTTTTCCAAACTCTTCCCGCCCTACCGGCCCCCATCCTCTAGGGTTCTATCCGGACACTGCGTGGTTTCCAGTGGTGCGGGGCTCTGGCGCTGCCCTGCAGGGAGCAGCCCTGCTACCCGCGCCTGCAGCGACGCCTGCTGGTCTCTCCATCCTCCCGCCGGGCACAGTCTTCCACCTTCCCCACTGCCTCGGATGCTCTGTCTCCGCACTGTCCTGTGATCACCCCCAGCTCCACACCCCTCATCCAGCCTCAGGGATGACCCAGGACCCTTCCTGGGCTCCCCGCCTGCCCATCCTTGGTCGGTATCCTCAGTCCACCTGTGCAAACAGGTGAGGATCCCCTCCAGAGTCTCCCAAACGCTTCACCCCTACATCCTCCCCGGGGTCGACCCATGTCCTGTCGGGATGTTCCACCCTCACCAAGCCCCCAAGTACATGGCAAGGGCAGGCATCAGGCCTGCTGCGTGCACTGCTGTGCGTCCTGCTGTATACACAGGCATGACACTGCCCAGGGTGCAGGAAAGGCAGCCTTACCTCGGGACGTGGGGAGAGGGGCTGCCCACAGGGTGGACGTCAGCTCTCGGCTCACCAGGCAAGGGCAGCCGAGTTCTCGCTCCTTGGACCCTTTCTCACCCAGCCGGACCATGACCCGGCTTTGTTCCCATCCCCGTTTTCCCTCCATTGGCCTCGCTCTTGTGAGCGGAGCAGGACAGTGTGGTCTGTGGTCACAGGCTGAGAGACACAGACACTGGCTGACCCGCGTGCACCCATGCTGACCCCACGGAACGGGCACTGCACCAGGGCCTGTGTGGTGTGGGTTCACCTGCCCACTGAGAGGCCGGGCCTCTGTCCTGGCTCCAGAGGTCACCTTGAGTCTGACGGGAGTGTCCGTGCTCTGTGGGCCTCGCTGCAGGCTGGTCTGTGCTGACGGCGTGATACACGGTGGGGCTTCCTGAGTCGCCCCCGGGGGCTGGAGGCTAAGGTCAGGCACATGGTGGTCCCCACATTGACGTGACAGACCCCAATAAGCCCTGCACTTCAGGACTCAGGTGGGCTTCCCTGGGCTACCACAGCCGAGGAGGCTGGACCCTGCTCGTCCCCCTGTCCTCGCTGATTTTAACTTGCATCCTTCACCATAATAAACCCTGGGTATAACAGCTTCAGGGAATTCTGGGAGCCTCCAAGGAAAAAGAAGCCAGGGAGGGGGTCTCTGGGTCCCCAGCTCTGCAGTTGGGGTCAGAAGTCGGTGGGGAGGATCTTGGGGCCCTGGAATCTGAAGGGCCCCCCTACCAGGGGAGGGGTAGGAGACCCTGGGTGGTAGTTACGCTGAGTCCAAGGCCCTCCTGCGTAGGAGGCATCCTAGCCCCGGGGATCCTGAAGAGGCCGGCTCCCTCCTCCCCTCCGCCTGCAGGCCTGGTCCCTGCTCTTGAGAGATTCCCTAGGGTGGGGTCCTGGTGCTGGAGGTGCCCCGATGCTGTGGCCTCCTGAGTCTCCAGTGAGGATAACGTGAGTGGGGGAAGACTTGTTCACAGAAAGGGAGCTTCTGCCGGAACAGAGCCTGGGTCTCCTGCCCCCGACCCCAGGTGCACTGGGGCAGGAATGTGAGAGCGAGGCTCCCTCCCCTCCCAAGACACACAGGACACATGGGCGCTGGTGGCTGGACTCCCGCACAATATTAAAATCTCCCACGCAGGCCTGATGGGTGAGAGACACTATTTAAAGACTATTAATGGGACCAGGGGGGCCCAGGGAGTGAGGCTGATGTGGGGAGAGTTGGAAATCACCCAAGGACACGCTCTCCCTGCAGCAACCCCCCAGGTGAGCCCAGGTGGAGGTGGACCCATCAAGTCAGAGCCCACATCCTGGGTCTTTGGGGGACAAATAGCCAAGCACCCCCAGTCCTTGCCTCCACCTGCTGCAGTTAGGGCCTGACCTGTCCTCTTCATGGCCAAATTCTCACCGCTCCCAGAAGGCCTCTTGGGGGTTAATGCGATGGAGATGTCCATGGCAGGACTGGAGGGTCTGTGGTGGGCTGGAGGTCACATGGCAGGCAGGCGGGCTCCCACCGATCCTGCCGGCCCACACCTCCTGGTCATAGGTCTGCACAGAGTCCACCAGGCTGTGGATGTGGTAGAAGGTGCCGGGGACCGGTCCAGCCCATGCAGGTGTCTGACCACCGAGCGGTCTGTGTGGAGTATTCCCAGGGAGCCCTGGCCGTGCTCGCACCCTCCCGGGAAGGACACGTCAGCATGGTCCCTGGAATGACTGGGAGGTCAGCCGGCAATGCCACCCACCCAACCTCACTGTTACCACAAGAAACAAGAGACAACTCCATGAGGAAACACAGAACATCACCAGCCTGATGCTGTCCTGAGGAAGGTCGGCTGGCATCTGGGAACTGGGTGCTATAGTGGGTTGAATGGGGGGGTCCCCCAAAGAGTTATGTCCACGTCATGGCTCCCAGAATCTGAGAAAAGAACCTTATTTGAAGTAGGGTTTCTGCAGGTATAATTAGTTACGGATCTGGAGATGAGGTCATCCTGGATCAGGGTGGCCCTGAATCAGTGACAGTGTCCTTCTAAGAGATTAGAAGAGAGACACAGACACACAGGAGACACCATGTGAAGTTGGAGGCAGAGACAGGAGGGATGAGGCCACAAGCCCAGGGACGCCTGGAGCCCCCAGAAGCTGGAAGAGGCAGGCAGGACCCTCCCCTGGAGCCTCCGGAGGGAGCGCGGCCCTGGGACACCTTGACCTCAGACGTCTGGTCTCTGGGACTGAGAGAGGACAGGTTTCTGTTGCTCTGAGCCTCCGTTTGTGGTCGTTCGTCACAGCTGCCCCGGGAAGCTAATGCAGCTGGTGAGCAGCTCCCTGGCCTGATCTAAACCCTCCCGCCTCCCGTTAGGGGCAGCCCCCTGCGCCTGTGCTGTTTGCACAAACCATGTGGCTCATGCTGAACCCCGGCTCCCCTTCTGGGCACTGGCATTTTGGAGGGTGAGGGCAGACAACACCATGTGACCAGCCCCCAGCCGGGTGCCAAGTCTCTAGTGAGCTTCCCTGGGGTCACGGGGGTGCGGGTAACTGTCATGGTTCTGCCCTTTGTCGCTGGGGGAAGAGAGACCCTAGAGACTCTCGAGGGAAGGAGGGTGCATGAAGGGTCATGAGCTGACCGGAGCAGGGGCCCTCCCTCCCAGGCATCCGTACTGTGTGCTGTGACCCATCTCAGCTGTGAGCACACAAGCCACAAGCGTGTGACGAGTCCTGTGAGCCTCCCAACCAGTCCCTGAAGGTGAGGGCGGCCCTGCAGCCCCCGGCCCTTTCCTCCACGTCTAGTAGGTGGAAGACCCGCTTCTGCTTGCCATTCCAGAAGTGGTTCTGGGGCTGTCCTGGGAGGGCTTGTGGGGTTACGCAGTCTGAGCCCCTGTTGCTACGCCCTCACTTCCCCACAAGAAACCCAGAGCAAGCAGTTTGCCCTGTTGCCTGAATGACCGTCCACCAGTTTTCTCAGGAAAGAATCGGGTTTCTGTAGCAGCGTCTGCAGGCAGCTGTGCATCTGGGCCCACGTTCACATCTTCTGTGTAAACACCGAGAACCTTCCCTGACATGTGCCCCCAGCTGACCACCTCCGCATGCCGACCACAGGTCCCAGTGCGGGCGTCAGACTGACCGCCCGTCTCAGCCTCCTCTTGCTGTCAGAGCTGCTCCAGGCCCTGCTCAAGCCCCGTGCACCCACCTTTCACAGGGCTGTCCTCCATCCCCACCTTCAGCAGGAGTTCACCTAAGTATTTAAGTGAAGGGGTCCAGAGGTAAGAAAGGAAGCCAGAAACAAACAGATGGAACCAGCTGGGACCAAGAAGGCAACGAATGTGACTTCCAACCGACCCTGAGTCTCATCACGTGTTGAATTTACTATATCAGCATATTAAGTGACACACCCACTGGCGGCCATGGCTGGACATGAAGGACCAGAAACGGGTAAAAGGATGTGGTACCCCAGCCCCTTGGAAAAAGCCCCGCCCCTTCCCCCCGGAAGGCCTCTTCATCCCATCACTAGCCTCCCTCCTCCTCCCTTTGTCTTTACTCTTTAAAATTAAACCACTCTCTCCAGGGGGGCGAGAAGGTGATCTGTGAACTCAGTTCCCGCTTCTCCATTCTTTGGCCACTGAGTAGAGCCTGTGCTGTGTTGGTCTCAGCTTTGGTTCTATTATTTGCCTACTTGAACCCACGTGGGAAAAGGAAACCTTCCCCGCTGAGGCAGAGCGCCTTGCAGGCTGGGGCCCGAGCAGGGTGCACATGACTTCACCTGGTAACTCTGTAAGGGGACGGTGGTCTCTGCCCGCGGGGTGGGGAGGGCACAGCTACAGCCACAGCACCGGCTCCGTGGACGGCACGGCCCCTCGTGGGCCTGGACCGTGTGCTCTCATCCCCCCACGCCTGACACCCCCTGACAGTCGTGACGTGGTGACACTGGCTGCTGGGCGTCCAGTCAGGGGGGACCAGAGGCAGCACCTGGTGCCAGGTGAGACGTGCCTTTTCACGGGCAGGGGACATAGGAGATATTAGGACTTTGTGTCTAGAAAACAAACCAAGCGGCTAGAAGGTGATCTGAGCTGTGGACTTGAAACCCAAGTGCGAGGTGAGGGCTCCCACTGGACACTAGCTCGGGAGCTTCCGCACAGGCAAGACCACACCCGTGCTTCCCACCCGACCCCTCCAGGCCTCCCTGTGGGCACAGCTGGACCTGCGCCCCTCAGGCTCCCCGACCCAGAGCCTGGAGGGCTGATGCTGCCAGGGCCTGGGGATACGAGGGGTCCCTCCACCAACGCTGCTCGGCCCCTGCTGCCCAGTGAACAGGGGAGGGAAACCCCGTGGGGTCTGAGGCCCGGTACAGGCGAAGCTCGCACACACCCCCAGGACCCCCGGCCCCGCCCTGCTTCCTCAGGCCCCCGCCTGCCCCTCCCTGTGCCCGCGTCCCACCGACCCCCATTCCCGGTGTGGACGTCCACGTGCACAAGCCGCTCCGTGTCCTCTTCCCACATGGGACACCCCCATCCCTGCTTCTCCCCAATGACGGCCCGGATCCCGAATGTTCTGGGCAGGAAGAGGGCAAGGAGGACGCCGGCCTGTCCCGTCTGCCTCCCGGGGGCCCAGACACAGGGCTCGGGGCTGCTGGGCCTTGAGGTCTGGATGCTCCCAGGTGTGGGATGAAGCTGCCACTGCCCGCTGGAGCTGCTCCTTCCGAGATTCGGGAAACAGGGGGACCCACCAAACGGAGCCCGTCCCCAGGCTCTGCTGCAAGTCTGCTTGGATTTGCTCTCCCGATCCTGAAGACAGACCTGCGGGAAACAGGGCCTGCGATTCCCACACTGACGGTGTTCTGTGGAATTTCCACTAGACCCCTTCCTACCCTGTTCTGAGCAAATTACCAGTCAGTCCATGCTACCATCACCCCATGAGCAGACCAGGAAGCTGAGGCTCCGAGAAGCCAGGTAATCCAGCCGGAAGCACAGCTGTGGGACACGGAGTGGGGTCTGCACCCGCCGCCCGTCCAGGGGGACTGCCCACTCCCTGCAGCTTCCACGCCTGTTCCCTTCACCCCTCCCCGGGCCAGCTCACAGAGCCTCCTCTTGGGGGGACTCACTTACCTTCTTCTAACAGGATCCGTCTCACTATGCTGTTCTGGGATCACCCGGAAGCTTGTCACTGAAGCACAATCAGCCTCACGTCACCAGGGCAGCTTTCCTGGATCACACGCACCACCTGCACGTCCACTCCCAGCTCAGACCCAGAAAGGCCCCCTCGGCCCCGAGTCCCATGGCTCTGCCTGGGCTCCCACCCCCTCCTGCCTGGTCCGTCCCTCTCATGTCCCCTGCAGCATCACCAGGAGCTGCCACCTGCCCCAGGCAGGCTGTCTGCTCTGTCCGGGGAAGGCCTCCGTGGTGTCAGGTGGAAGGCACAAGAGGTACCCGTGGGGCCTCCCTCATGCAACACAGTGGCCAGCACCCACCTACTGATCTCATCATCCTGGATGGACAGGGGTTCAGGGGGTCTGTGGCATCTCCTGGTTCTAATTTCATCCCAGCACTGCCCACAGGGAAGTTGCTAAGCAACTCTCTGCTGGCCGCACAGAGAGGATGCTCATACACACGCCCCCCCTCCCAGCACACGGGGCTCTCGTGGTCAGGCCCCTCCCCAGGTATGGGGCTCACCTGGGCAGGTACCCAGCAGCCCACGGGGCTCTCGTGGTCAGGCCCCTCCCAGGGTATGTGCTCACCTGGGCAGGCACCCAGCAGCCCACGGGGCTCTCGTGGTCAGGCCCCTCTCAGGGTATGGAGCTCACCTGGGCAGGTACCCAGCAGCCCCCGGGGCTCTCGTGGTCAGGCCCCTCCCAGGATATGGAGCTCACCTGAGCAGGCACCCAGCAGCCCACGGGACTCTCGTGGTCAGGCCCCTCCCAGGATACAGAGCTCCCCTGGGCAGGTACCCCGGCAAGGCTGTGCACACAGGAACCGTGCACGTAGCCCTCATTTCAGAGCACCCCCAGCTCACCTGTTCATCAGAGCTGACACAGAGCACCTCAGAGCAGGACCTGAACTAACAAACAGCAGCTCCTGGACAGGTCTGTGACCCTGGGCTTCACTCTGTGCGGCCTCCCTCCGCCTGGTCTTCCAGAGGCTTCCACTGCAGCCGGGGCACCAGGCCTCTGTCTCCACCCACCACCCCTCCTCTCCCTGACTCCTGGGTTCCTCTCATTAGTAGAGGGCCTTCTTGAAGTTGTCTCCCACTCATGGGCCAGATAAAATGATTAGAAAACAAGCCAGAACTGCAACCCCTTGTCTATCCTGACTCAGGAGCCCACACCTGTTCCTTGGACCTGGCCGGTGCAGCAAGGCCCATTTTCTGCAACTGTGAGCCCCTGACGGGCGAGGATTGGCTGACCTGGGCAGCCTGATCGTGCGAGCCAGCCCTCCCCAGGTGTGCCTGGGTTGAGGTCAATATAAACACCGCTCCAGGCAGCAAGGGCTCCTGTAGCTGTGCCTGACGCCATATTCTCTGCCCCGTCAGCAGTCTCGGGGCTGGGCTGGTGGGTGGGAGTGAGGGGCCGCGGCTCTGTGGGTGGCCCGGTGTGAGTGGGGCTCTGCTGGACTTTCTGCAGGAGTTGCCGGGCTGCCACCTGATAAAGAAGAGGATGTGTCACCCATAAGTGACGCTGGAATTTCTCCCCGGGCAGAGGTGAGGAAGGAAAAAAGCAGTGGGGGCCGGGACAGGAGGGTTACCTCAGGAAGGGAAATGGAAATCTTCCAGAAGAGCGCCCGGGGCCAGGACCATCCTGGCTGGCCTGCAGGCACCAACTCGGCTGGTGTGCTGTCGCTGGGGTGGCTCCACGGCCCTTCCTCTAGGCTTTCAAGTCCTTGTACATATTCAGGTGTTTTACCTGGGAAGGGTGGGAACAGTTCAGCAGCAGCTGGCCTGGGGCTCAGCTCACGTTTACTCACAGACGCCTCCGCACGGTCCCCCAGCTTTGCAATGAGGACGCTTGTTGCGTGGGGGCTGCTGGCTGCATGGGAGACGATTCCCCATCTCTGACCAACTTCAGAATTGTTTACCACTGGAGCAAGTGTCCTGATAGGGTTTTCATCTGTGTAACTAGTGGGTTCTTGATTAGCAACTTGAATGGTGACATCAGAAGTCCTGAATCAGGATGGAAATACTTATCCCCAGTATGTAGAGGTGTAAAAACCTGGGGAGGCCGTGTGCAGCCGGCACCCTCAGGGATGGGCTTCTGACTGACCCCTCAACATTCTGGTGTCCAGCCACTGCTTTAGGATTTCTGGGGCCCAGTGCTGACTCTAAGGGTTCTGTAACCCAGCCTCTGTCTGCCTTTAATGAGATCCGCACTTCCAGGATCCTACAGAGCAGGGTCTGTGTGACCGTTCTGTGGCTTCTGTAACAAATGACCACAAGCTGGGTGGTTTAAAACAACAGGAATTCATCCTCCCCCAGTCCTGGAGACCAGACATCTGAGATCAAGGTGTTGCAGGACGGAAGTCTCTCCAAAGGCTCCAGGATAGGGTTCTTCCTGCCTTTTCCAGCTTTTGGGGTCTCCAGGCATCCCCAGGCTTGCGGCTGCATCCCTCCCGTCTCTGCCTCTGTCTTCACGTGGCTTCTCCGCTGTCTGTGTTTCTCCTCTTTTGTCTCTCATAAGGACTCTCTCAATTGGATTGAGGGTCACCCTAACCCAAGATGACCTCACCTCTAGATCCTTAACTACATATACAAAGACCCTTTTCCCAGATATGGTCCTGTTCACGTGTTCTGGGGGGACACATCTTTTGGGGCCAGCATTCAACCCATTACCTTTGTATAAAATAACCCTCATTTTAGGAGATTGCCAAGGTCCCGTATGGACTGGCACAGACAGTAGCCATGTGGGTTGGGGTGGGGAGAATGAGGACCCTGGAATCACCTGGAAGGGATAAAGTCCTGGCTGCATTAGGTGAGCTTTTCCACCACGGGGTCCGTGGAAACAGCCACTCCACTCTGTCCGTGGAAAGGGACCCAGTGCCGAGTCCAGAAATGGTTATATTGCAAAGCTGACTCTTCTGGGATTTCATCATCAATAGCATCATGTAACCAGTAACTACGGGCTTGGAGGAGTCACTCTCTGGCACGTGACGACAGCACTGTCACTTTAGGTTCATCAAGCCTAGAATAGGAATGTTTGAAGGAGAAGAGTTTGGGAGATTGAAAAGCTTGGTTGTCAAGGAAACTGAGCAGGCTTGTCAAGGTTGTCAAGGAAACTTCTCGCTTAAACTGAAGGCAGGGCTGGGAGAGCTGAACTCCAGCGATCTTTTAAAGGGGCTGCTCTGAAGCACCATCACCTGAGAGGAGGTCTCAGCGTGAGCTGGGGTTTGAGATGTGTGATGAGATGAAGCCTTTCTGTGACAGCTGGGGAGGGGTTTGTAAAGCACCTTGGCTTTTAAGGCAAAAGTTTGTTGCTGGAACAGTGTCTCCCCAAACTGGGCTGAAGCTCAAGATGTGTCTGTCCCCTTCTTGTGAGAGTCCAGGGCAGGTGGGTGTCAGGTCCCAGGCTCTGTCCCCCTGGTTTCTCCTCCCTGCTTCCAGGTGAGGGCTCCAACCAGCAGGGTGCAGTGAACAGCTGGGCATCATGCCCTCCGTCGTAGGATGCAGGCTGGTCAAGGCCCTCACCACCTCCACCTGTTTACCTTGGTAACACGAGACACTACGCCCCAGCTGGAAGGGGTGGGAAGGCTGGGAGGTGCAGGGTAGCTGTGAACAGGAAAAAGGGAAATGGGTTCTGATGGCCAGCTGCACGGGGGGTTAGGGATTCAGCATGTGGATTTGGGGGGACGTGACCGAGCCTATACCATCCTCCTTAGGAACCAGGTGTGCTTCGGTCCTTCCTTCCCTCAAGTCACACGAGTTGATATAATGGCTCAAGGAGAGGCCACTCATGCAGAGTGTGTGTCCCAGCTGGGGAGCCCTTCTCTGCTGTCTCTGATCAGGCCGTGGTGGTGCCTGCCGCGTCCTGAGGTGAGCAGTTCTGGGGTTTCCTGCCGTGTCGCCCGGCCTGCTGAGGTGCCCATTGTCAGGGAGCTCAGGAGCCAGCAGCCTAGTGGGGATGCTGGGGACTCTCAGGGCCTTGGCAGATGTCTCTCCCGGCAGATACCCTAGCGAAAGTGGGGAAACATTTGGGGGATTACAGGCGGGAGAGAGTCTCGTTTATGCTTCAGAAAGACCAGGTTGGGGTGGGATGTGAGACGCACCGTGGGGCAGGGAGCTTTGTCAGGCCTGATGGAGGAACCAGGCACCAGATCGGGCTTGGGCCAGGGCTGTGGGTGTAGAGGGGAATTAGTGTGGGAACTGGCCACAGACTGTTGTCGAAATCTCGGCTTCCCTGTGCACCAAGGCCGAACAGAAATATGGAGACGGGTTTTGGAGGAAGAGAGAGATGGCTTTATTTTTCTGCTAGGCAGCAGGGAAGACACAGCCGGCTAGCGCCTCAAGAACTGGGCACCCCCTCCTCGAGAATCAGGGAAGATTTTATATGTGGGACTCTCGCAGTTGGGGTATAGGATGAGGATCAAAGTAGTGAAGGTCTTGCATTCCTCCTTTCCTTTGCATTATTTCAAAACAGTCACAGTTGGCATCAGGCCACGCGGTAATTGGGGTCCAGCAGTCTGGTAATTGTGTCCGTTTGCCTCTGGTTTATTGGCGGTGACCTCGTTTCTGAAATGCAAAAGCTATAGGGGGTGATTTGTTATGAGGGGCATATAGAATGTAAGTGCTGGACATAATAGGGTTAGGGAGTGAGAGGCAGAGGATGTAACTCACACAGAGTTAGCGGTGATGGGTGCCGAATGTAAATTACATAGGGTCAGGGAGTGAGGTTAGCTTTGAAAAGTACAAATCTAGTTACTACAAATGAGTGGCAAAGTAAAACAAGGAGTGATGAACTCTTTCAGGCCAGGTTATGTTTCTTCTCTAGCCTGTTCGCTGCTCCCTTTGTATTCCTTGTTATCAGGGCAGGGGAAACTTCATTTCTCTTTTTGCTGCAACAAGACTGGAGGAGCAGATGACAGTCACTGGGGCACAAGGAGGGTGGGAGCCTGGGAGACCCCAGTGTTACCTAGCCAAACTTGGGTCCCCTTGCCCGAGTGCAGTAAAGCCGGTCTACTGACACCGGGTGTGTTGAAGGAAAGTGCAGCTTTAATTGTAAAAGTGCCAATACAAGGAGGCCAGGCGGCCTGTGCTCTAAAGCCCCAAGCTCCCTGAAGGATTTCAGCAAAGCAATTTCAAAGGCCAGGTGAAGGAGGGGCGTCGCAGGGTATGTGATCTGCTGGTGCACAATTCTCTGGTTGATGGTGAGGTAACAGGCGGTAAACATTATAAATTCTTAGGCGCCAGAAGCTCCGGGGCTACATGTTCGTGATCATCAAGTAGTTAATTTCTTCCACTTGGTGGTGGAGGAAGCGTGCATCAGACACTGTTATCCAGGTACTTCAGAGAGGAGCTACAGCAGAGCATGTGGGGGAGGGGTCTGCCCTGGGAAGGCCCCGTAGGGTCCTGCTTGGTTACACCTGGTGCCTGGGCTCGGCAACCTGGGAAGTTGGGGCTGCTCCTGGGTGTGGGGAGCTGTGGGATCCCAGTCCTCTGAGGGGCTTGTTAGCCCCAAAGGTGAGATGGGGGTGCAGTGACTGGACAGAGGCGTCTGGCCTGGGGGAGGGGTCCAGGCTGGAAATGTCACTGGAATCATTGCAGGGAGGGGGAGGAAAAGCAAAGTGCGGGCAGATGGGTCACAGCAGACTACGTGCAGGTGACTGCGGTCCTGGTGGAAGCAACTCAGCCAGAAAGGAGTGGCCGTCAGGGGCTCAGCTCCATTCTCTTGTTCCTTTGTAAAACCGCTGTGTCAGAGTTTGAGACACCGCCAGGAGACGTCTGGGCCCAGTGCTGCCATGGCTTCATCAAAGGGCCCAGGGGGAACAGAGAACCACTGCAGGCCCCGCCCAAGTCCGCACTGGGAATGAACCCCATCAGGGCTCCTGGGCTCACAGACTTGAGGGAACCCCTGTCCTCAGGACCGGTCTTCCTCCCTCCTCTCACCTGCTGGTCAGAGGCCCAGGAACCCCCAACCTGGCTCGACCCCCAGGGCCTGGATTCAGAGGCCCAGGAACCCCCAACCTGGCTCCACCCCCAGGGCCTGGATTCAGAGGCCCAGGAACCCCCAACCTGGCTCCACCCCCAGGGCCTGGATTCTGGGACAGCTTAGGGGTAAGCAAGACCCTCATGCTCCTTTATCTGCCTGGGGGTGAGAATGTCTTAAACGCTGCAATTGACTGATTATGGAGGGCTGAGTGTTTCCGGCAGGTATGGGTGGAAAGATGGGGTGGGAAATTCCTATGTCTTCAGGGTCTTCCCAGCGTGAAGATCTGTGTGTTTCCCCCAGCCAGTCCACATCCTCCCAGGAAGCCCAGATCCAGGATTACGAGGGCAGAGGCTCTCCCCTTGCTTATCTGTAACTTCCCACTCCCACAGCAAGGCTGTGGCTGGCTCCCTGGCTCCCACCATCCGCCATTTATCTGTGCATTGCTGCTTTCCAGGTTACATGTGCAGAGGTTTCAGAATTGTTAGCTACTGCACCCTGGAAAGAACTTCGTAGAATAATGCCCACTGTTTATATACGGTCCATTTTGCCTTTAGTCTGCAGATTCCATTCATTTCCAAAGGTGACTTAGGTCAGCAGCTTTTATCCCATCCCCTACAGTGAGTTGCTTCCATATATTTCTAATACAGTTAGACTCTGTCACATTATGCGGTCCATCCTGCAACACTCCTACATCCTAAATAACTAGATTTGAATAGATTATGATTGGCCCCTTGGGCTGTACGCATCTGTGGGCTTAGACAGATGCATAGTGACAGGTATCCATCCTGGAGTATCACATGGACTACTTCAAACCCCCCACCCCATGATCTGCTTATCATGTATGTAGCTTTGCCTTTCCCAGAATGTCATCAATGGGGTCATACTGTGTGCAGCCTCCGCAGACTGGATTCTTTCACTTGGCAGTATATACTGAAGATTTATCCATGTCTTTCCATAGGTTGGTGGTGCATTCCTTTCTGCTGAGTAGGATTCCACTGCACGTGTATGGGAGGAAAAACAATTTTCCCTCTACTTTTCTAGGTTCTTGGTTGAGGTCCCCCCTGCCCCTGTAATAAAAGACAGATTACTAGGAGAAAAGCAGAAGTTTAATAACATGTATACCTCTGAATACAGGGGGGATGCCACGGAAAACTGAGTCACTCCCTGAAATGGCCAAAACCATCCCCTTAAACACCGTTTTCAGCTAAAAACAGAAGAAAGATGCTGGGGAAGGGGGGAAGGCCAGTTATGGCAGGTTATCATGCAAAGCACAGTAAACAAGGGTATGACTGTTTGCACATTTAAGTCAGGACTTCTCCACTGAAAAGAGTTACTTAAGATTATCCTTCTATGTTTGGTGCAAAGAGGGACATACCCTCAGAAATGGAGATTTCTCTGTTGTAAATGTCCTTCATAAAATGGCAATCTCAGTTTCCTGAGATTTTTTTAAAAATTTATTATTTTATTTTTGGCTGCATTGAGTCTTCGTTGCTGTGTGCAGGCTTTTCTCCGGTTGTGGTGAGCAGGGGCTACTCTTCATTGCGGTGCGTGGGCTTCTCATTGTGGTGGCTTTTCTTGTCGCGGAGCATAGGCTGTAGGCGTGCGGGCTTCAGTAGTTGTGGCAGGCGGGCTCAGTAGTTGTCGCTCGCGGGCTGTAGAGCTCAGGCTCAGTAGTTGTGGCGCACAGGCTTAGTTGCTCTGCGGCATGTGGGATCTTCCCGGACCAGGGCTCAAACCTGTGTCCCCTGAATTGGCAGGCGGACTCTTAACCACTGAGCCACCAGGGAAGCCCGTTTTTTTAAGCAGACCAGTAATCCTTATGCCAGAGAGACATATTTTGGGGTCGCATATTCTACTCGCCTTGACATGGATGTACCCCAATTTGCTTATGCATTCATCTTTTGAAGGATATCCTGATTTCTTCAAATTTTTAGCCATTGTGAAAGTGCTGCTGTGCATAATTGCATCCTTGTTTGCATTTGGACATAGATTTTCAAAGCAGTTGCCTAAATACTGGAAGTGTGATTGTTGGATCCCAACGTGAGACTTGTTTAGCTTTGGAAAATCTGCCAAATTGTCTTACAAAGTGGCCACACATGCATCCCCCCAGCTATGAGAGAGAGTTCCTTTTGTTCCTCGCCCTCTAGCAATTGGTATTGTCATATTTTTGGAGCTCAGCAGTCCTAATAGGTGTGCTGTGATAGCTCATGATTTTAACTTGTAGTTCCCTAATGGTATATGATGCTGAGCTTGTTTCTGTATGACTTTTACTATCTGTATGTCTTTTTCGGCGGGATGTCTGTTCAGATCATGCTGTTCATGTTCATGCTGAGAGGAGCCCTGTCTGCTCAGGACCTGCTGGGGCTTTGGCTTCTGGAACACGCGGGGCTGAGTCCACGCTGATGGCCGAGCTTCGGGACAAGCCGGGGTCGAGTCCACACTAACAGAAGCCGGGTCTCCTCAGGACCCGCTGGGCCTTCAGCTTTGGGACACTGTGGGGTCCAGTTCATGCTGACAGGAGCCTGGTCTCCTCAGGACCTGCCGGGAGGTGATGCCGCTGAGGGAAAATGTGAGGAAAAGTGGGGAGAAGGTTCCTGTACGTTGCTGACCGCTGAGGGTGTCTGTCTTCAGAGGACCCAGGAGAGGAAGGGCTTGATGTGGAAAACTGGGTTTTTGGCCCCTTTTGTGTGTGGTGTAGACAGAGTGCAGTGTTGTTCTTTGGTGCGTGGCGTCTGCTTTTCCCAGCACCGTTTATTGAGGGGACTGTCCTTTCCCTTGTGTGTGTTCTTGGCTCCTTTCTTGCAAATTAACTGACCACATACCTGTAGGTTTATTTCTGGGCTCTCTGCTCCGTGTGCCTGTTTTTGTGCCAATTCCACACTTTTTTGGGACTGTAGCTTCGTAATGTAGTGTGGAGTCAGGGAGTGAGATGCCTCCAGTGTGTTCTCCTTCCTCAGGGTCGCTTTGGCTCTTCTGGGTCCTTTGTGGCTACAACACAAATGTTAAGATCGTTTGTTCTGTTTCTATGAAATGTCATTGAAATTTTGGTAGTGGTTGCGTGTGTGTGTACATTGCTTTGGGTAGCATGGACATTTTCACAGTATTTTCACCCATGCACACGGGATATCTTTCCATTGATTTGTGTCTGTTCAGTTTCTTTCATCAATGTCTTAGTTTTCAGTGTGCAGGTCTTTCAAGTCCTTGGTTGAATTTATTCCTAGTTTCTTGGGGGATGAGATTATAAATGGAACTGTTTTCTTAATTCCTCTTTCTGATAGTTCGTCATTAGTGTGTAGAATCACAAATGATCCTGCAGTTTTACTGAATTCATTTTTTTAGTTCTGACAGTTGTTTTGGTGGTTTTATGTAGAAACCTAGAATTCAGAAATCCCACTGTTTTCCTCTACACCCAGGTCATCCACAGCACCCAAGACCTAGTGGCTCCTAATATTATCTTCCCACGGTGCCTCTCAATACCATGTGGACACAGTGATTAGCATCACCACTTTGGTTGAATTTGGTCTGGGTAAGTCTTGGCCTCTCTAGCAATGTTTGATGTCATCTCTGATTTTCCGTAATGTTACTGACATGGTTGTATTGAAAGGCATTTTCTAGTAAATTTCAAATTTAAAGTTTAAATAGCAGTACAAAGTTTTCTACATTCACACCAAATACTGCAGTGTGTTTTAGCCGACACAGGGCCCGTCTCCCAACGAACCAGGACATAACCCCCAAAGGAGGCATCATTATGGTTTCCACATTATAATCCTATCCACAGGACCACTTCAGCTTTCACCAGCTGCCCCAACTTTGTGGAAATGTCTTTTTCCATTCTAATCCAGGTTTCTTTGTCTGGAACCATCACTGGGCTTTCCCTCATTTTAAAAACCTTCATGGATTGAAAGTGTACAAGATGAGTATGATCTCGTGCATTTTCCTGTATGGCTTCTTTCACTTAGGATGTTTTCAATGTTTATCCATATTGTAACATGTATCATTTTTTTCATTGTGATTGAAAACACATAACATTTATCATTGAAGTCATTTTAAGTATACACTTCTATAGCAGTAAATACATTCACATTGCTGTAAACACATCCTCACCACCCATCTCCAGAACTCTTTCATTTTCCCCAAGTGAAACTATAACCATTAAACACTTATTCCCCTCAACCCCTGGCAAACTTATTCTACTTTTTGTCTTTGAATTTGACTTATCTGGGTACCTCATACTAGTGCAATCATAGAATGTTTGTCCTTTTGTGTCTGGCTTGTTTCACTTAGCATAATGACTTCAGGGTTCATCTGCATTGCAACCTGTGTGAGAATTACCTTAGTTTTAAAGGTTGAATCATATGCCATTGCGTATACACTACACTGTACTTATGCATTCATCTGTTGAAGGACACTTGTGTTGCTTCCACCTTTTGGCTATTGTGAGTAATGTTGCTATGAATATGGGGTACAGATATCTGTTCCAGTCCTTGCTTTCTAATATTTTAGGTGTATACCCTGGAGCAGAATTGAGGGATCATACGTTAATTCCACGTTTAAGTTTTTGAGGGGCCGCCATACTGTTTTCCACAGCGGCTGCACAATTTTACTTTATTCCTTCATATGACAGAATAACGCAGCTTATGGACCTACCTTATTTTGCTTATCTATTCACCCGTTGGTGGACAATTTAATTGTTTCTACCTCGGGCTATTGTGAACAGTGTTGCTATGAATATCGGTGTATACGTTTTTATTTGAACACTGTTATCCGTTCTTTGGGTATATATCTAGGAGTGGAGTTGCTGAAACATGATAATTACATTTTTATGTTTTTGAGAAAATGCCAAAGTTTGGTACACATAGATTGCACCATTTTACATTTCCATAAGTAAAGTTTAAGGGTCCCCATTTCCCTACATTGTTGCCAACATTTGTTATTTTTATTTATTTTTAATATAACCTTTCTAGTGTGTGTGAAGGTATCACATTGTGGTTTTAATTTGCATTTCCATCATGACTACTGATGTGTGACATCTTTTCATGTGCTTGTGGACCGCTTGTATGCCTTGTGTGGAGAACAGTCCATGCGAGTCCTTTGTGCATTCCAAAAATTGGGTTGCCCTTTTACTGAGCGGTAAAAAGTTCTTGATATATTCTGGATAAAGACTCTTATTAGATATATGATGTGCCTATGTTTTCTTCCATTCTGTGGGCTGTCTTTTTACTTTCTGGAGAGCCTCTTTTGATGTACAAACGTGTGTAATTTTGAGGAACTCCAGATTATCTGCTTTTTTTTCTTTCATTGCTTGTGTTTTAGCGTCAGATCTGAGAAACTATTGCTAAATGAAAGGTCATGAATCCCTTGGTTTATTCCAGAGTACCATCATCCCTCGGTATCCACTGGGCTAGGGTTTAGGTCTGGGGTTTGAGTCAGGTCAGGGTTTAAGGGTCAGGGGTCAGGGTTTGAGAGCCAGGGTAGAGGGTCTAGGGGTCTGGGGTTGGGGTGCTAGGGTTAGAGGTTAGGGTTCCTTAGGGTTAGGGTTAGGTTTAAACATAACTGGCCCCCATTGCCCTTCCTTTCTCTTCTCTGAGGTCTCCAGGATGGATAGGATTTGCTCAGGGTCACACATGAGTCAGGGAGTTGAGCTGGACCACTGTCTTTCTACCCTCCAGTCCTGGGCTCTGAGAGAAGAATGAAATATCTGTACTGTCTCTGAGTGTTTCACATTGAACGTGATGTCAGTCACGGGTTGTGGAGGGTGTCTGGAGTCATGCATGGTTGCATCCTTGTTAATAGTACAGTCATTCCTGCCCTCCCATCTGGGAAAGGTAGTGTTGGCCCTGCTCTGCCTGGGCAGCCCCAGTTCTGGCAGAGTGCCCAGACAGGAGGGCACTCAGTGGACATGTGTGGATTAATGCAGGACTGGGTGTAGCAACCTGCCAGCCCCCTGCCTACTTGAGGGCTGCTGGGGCCCTCCTGGGGCTGCAGGCATCCTTTGTCCCATCCGAGTGGGTAGCAATAGACAATCAAGTCTCTGGCAGGACAGTCCTTGGCCTCTGACCATTCAGGCAGGCATCTGTGGTCCTCTAGCTCAGTTCAGCCTGGGCCCTGTCAAGACCCCATGGACAATTAGTGGCTGACCATGCTGCTGAGTAATGGAACAGCTACCTGGGCAGTGTAGACATTCCTTTGAGATGTTTCAACTACCAACATCCATGTGGTTGAGAAAAGGGCCCCCCCTTCACAGCCTGCACAGCCTCGTAGCCTGCCAAGAGAGGTAATAACCCTCTAAATATTTGAGTGTGTCCCGACACAACAACCATACAGCACACCATGGCCCTTCAATCCTTTGTCCTTTTAGGTGTTAGAAAATTTTTTTAATTATAATGCAATTTTATTAAGAATTTATGTTCATCAAGGCAGTCATAATAGTGTCTAAAAGCAACCCACGGGCAGAAAAATAATATTTATAGTATATTTATCTGACAAAGAACTTATACCCATGATATATTAAAAAGAACTCCTACAAATCAGTAATCTCTTGCAAATTCCACAACACATAAAAAACTGTACCAAAAGAGTTGAACCCTTCTCACAAGAGAATGTCCAAATGCTTAATAAACATAAAAAGATGTTGAACTTCATGAGCCACAAAGGAAATGAAAATTAAAACACCCACAATGGAAGATGATATATTTGTAATACAGTTGCATGGCACAAAACTGGTACCCAGAGTATAATAAAGTATTTCTGAAGATCAAATATCTCTACCTAATAGAAAAATGAGCAAAAGACTGGAACAGGCTTTTCACAGAGGAGAAGATCCAAAGAACCAATAAGCCAGTAAAGGTGTTCAACTTCCCCCATCATCAGGGAAATACAAGTTAAAAGCCGGAATGAAATATTACAGCATAATGACTAGTCAAGTAAAGTCTACCAATAACAAGTGTGGGTAATAATTTAGAACTAGTTGTTAGAAATTTTGACATTCATATTCATTAAGAATCAAAGTTATGGGAGAAACTGGGCCTCCCAATGGGAAGTTCACACTGAGACTGCATTGTCTTGGAGAGCCATATGCATCCACGTGGCCTCTGGAGAGCCTGCCGATTATGGGTTCCATGGCATGGAATAATTCTCGAGCCTCCCGTTGCTTCATTGCACAAGAGTTTCCTTACCACCCTAGCAGTTGGTTTCTTCCCTTAGAAAAGGAGAGAGAAGAAACTGGAAAAGGAGCAGTATTGTTTTTCAGGGATGGGTAGTTAATATGGCCAGGGAGATGGCATAGCTCAAGGGCTCCCACCTCTCAGGGGCAGGAATGAGGTCTGTGTGTCTTCTGAGGGCACATGGGCTGTTCTGGGCCAGCCTCTGATGTGAGGACCTGATGCCCAAGGAAAGAGACTTGAGTTTACCACCACCAATGATCCTGCCTTTTCAGCAAGTGAAAGAACTTCTTGTAGTCTTGTGAGGACAGTAAGAGCACTGGATGAGTCGCTGCAGCCCCTGACCCTAAGTGAACCCCTTTCTTCCTTTTGTGTCAGATTCTGTGCTGTGCAGTGAGCCGTCATTGACATAGAATCTGCTGCTTTCTCCCAGCCAGCATCTGTTCTCAGGCCCAAGTGCCTCAGTTTTCCTTTGGGAATTACATCCCACCTGCTTCCAGTCCAGATGGTTCCAGAAGGATGAGCCCATGTTCCCCCCAGCTCGAAGATGGGTTTACAACCCACATCTAGCCAGTCCCATTTTCCATCTTCTGGTGATGGGTCAAGGATGAGAGTTAAACCCAAGCCAGGCCAAAGGTATTCAAAACCATGACTTTTCTTAGAACCCAAGAAAAGGAGAAACTTTTTCTTGGAAAAAGTATGGTGAGTGGTTGTCAGCCTAGAACTGCTGTTGGCCCAAGGGCAATGAGAGAGCCTGTGCCTGTGAATGGGGTCTCCCAAAGGCACTGAGCAGGACAAAGCTTTGGAGAGTATCAAGGTCACACTGAGACAGTGTGAGACACTAGACCTGCCAGGTCCAAACTCATTCTTCAACTTGCCACTTGCAAGTATTAAATTATTTCTACCCTTACAATAAATAGTAATTTATTTTACTTCAGTAAGTGTGTCCATTCGCTGAGAATAACAAAAGTCCTAGTTGAAACATCTGAATCAATAATCCCTTGTCCATCCTCAGGTGTCCTAACTGGGTAGGCGTGGCTGGGGGAGATGAAGACACTGGGTGGGGTCATAAACTAGGGGAGCTGGCAAACAGCTCTGTCCCTGCTCCTTCCCTGTCCCGGGAGAGGGAAAGCCTGGAACAGTGATAGGATAGCCAGTAGGGGAAGAGGTTCCTCAGTGGTTAATTGGCCTTTTTGTGTTTTCCTTAATTTAGGGTCCATTTTGGTAATGTGTTTTTACAAAGAAATCCCCCTTTTCCTCTAGATTTCCAGTTTGTTACAGTAGGTGTCTCTTATTTGACTTTTAATTTTTCCAGTCTGATTTTCTACAGAATCATCACAAATAATGAACAAATACTGATACTTACTATTAACTGAGGTCTCTATTCATGATCCCTTTGTTATACCTTTCCTTGTTCCAGGGTCTCGTAGGATATGGGGTCATCATGTCTGTTTAGTCTCTTCTGGGCTGTGACAGTTGCTCAGACTCTCCTTGTTTCCATGACCTTGACAGCGTGGAGGAGGGCTGCTTAGGTATTGTATAGACTGCTAGGCGCTGGGATTTGCTTGGTGGTTTTGTCGTGGTTAGACTTGGCTTTGAAAAAGCAGATCACAGAGGTGAAGTGCTTCCTCTTCACTATATATCAAGAGGACGGGCTCTTAAGGGAACTTCTCCCTTATATTCTTAACTTTGGTCACCAGGCTGAGGTAGTGTTTGTCAAGTTTTCCCACAGTAAGGTTACTTTTCTCCCATGTCCATCCTGTGTGTCTTATGTAGGAGGCAGTCATAATGCAGAAGCCACACTTGAGGAGAGAGGGGTGAGCTTCACATCCCTGTTGGACAGCTGAGTGGCTCTATACATTGTTGAGAAGCTTTCTGCATAGGAGATTTCTATTTAACACCATTCATCAAAAACTCTGTCACTTATGTTTTTTCACCAGTTTGGACACGTGAATATTTATTGTAAACTTTTGGTTATAATCCAGCTCTACATTATTAGACTGCTTAGTTCATTCTTGCTTTGGCTGTTGAGAGCGTCTTCCATTTGCTCTTGTTTTCATTTTACATAATTTTCTTTTGTGGGTTTTTAAAATTTTTGGTGCTTCTTTACTTTGTGATATTTTAAGATTATCCTGTTTTGTATATTTACTGTCTCAGTCCTAGCATCAGCCCTTTCTTCAAAGAGCCCTTGTTCCTTTTATTAGAGAATAGTATTAAAGACTTACATGTGGGAGCTAAATATGCTCAGCTGACAGTGCATGGAAATATATGCATGTATCCCAGCCTGTGCATATACGCATAATTATAAAGATTTCCGTGTGGAATTATGCGTATCTCTGTTAGGCTAAAGATAGTTTATACTGATGTCTCCAACCTGATCTGTTATGACATGGATATTGCAACCTTCCTTTGTTGGTGACTTCTCACTCCAGTGGTTAAGAAACTTGGCTTCCACCATTTGTCATTAAATTCAGTGCTTGTCCCATCCGATGACTGATATAGTAGTTTCAGTACTGTTAGCTGCTACCCCTCCTGGGAAAGAACTTACAGAGTCCACTGTGTATATACGGCATATTTTGCCTCTGGCCTACAGAGTCCTCTCATTTCCAAAGTTAACTTAGGTTGGCCCACTTTTCCCACCACCAACAGTGAGTTTTTTCATACTTTTCTAAATCAGTTAGATTGTTTGTTACATTCTGTATGCCAGTCTTTGACCCTCCCATATCTGAAGTAACTAAATTTGAATAGATTATAATTTACTTGTTGGGCTGTAAAAAAAAAAAAAATCTGTGGGTGTAGACAAGTGCATAGTGACAGGTATTCACTACTAAAGTATCATACGGACCTTTCAATCACATATTCCACAAACTGTTTACCATGTCTGTTTTGCCTTTTCTAGAAAATGTCATATAAATGTGGTCATAGAGTGTGTAGCACTTCAGACTGGATTCTTTTACTTAGCAATATAAGTGTTAGGTTCATCTATTTTTTTTTTTGCATGGGTTGATGATTCATTCCTTTATATCTCTGAATATTATTGCATTGCATGTATAGGAGAGGAAAAATAATTTTCCCTCTACCCTTCTATGTTCTTCATTGAGATCCCCCTTGTAATGAAAGGGAGATGAACTGGAAAAAAACAATCAGAAGATTCATATACACCATACATACCTCCTGTATACTTGAAAGATACCCAGGCCATTACCTTAAAGGCTACCTTCAGCTAAGAACAGAAGAAAGATGTTAGGGAATGGAGGACGCCATTTAAGGGAGGTTTTAGGCAAAGCACAGTAAATAAGGGGATGGTTGTTATGCAGATTTACATCCAGACCTATTCCATTGACAAGGTTTTTTTTAAAAATATTTATTTATTTGGCTGCACTGGGGTTAGTTGCGGCATGTGGGATCTAGCCCCCATGACCAGGGATCGAACCCAGGCCCCTGCATTGGGAGTGTGGAGTCTTAACCATTGGACCACCAGGGAAGTCCCGACAAGTCTTTCTTGATATTTAGTCATCATTCAATTCCTGGCCCAGAGAGGGACATACCCTTACAAATGGAGATATCCTTAATAAATGTAAATTTACCTCATAAAAGGGCATTTCCTGCTTGGTTTTCATAAATTCTCCTGGGTCTGCTCTTTTTAAAATTAATCAGTCTAAAATAATCCTTTTGTCAAAGGGACATATATTGGGGTGGTGTATTCTGCCCCCCCTTGACATGGATGTGCCCTAATTTGCTTATGAATTCATCTACAGAACGACATCCAGATATCTTTAAGTTTTTAGCCATTATGAATAGAGCTGCTGTGCATTACTTGATCCTAGTTTTTGTTTGAACACAGGTTTTCAAAGCAGTTGTCTAAATATAAGAGGTACGCTTCTTGGATCCTAAGGTGAGACTATTTAGATTTGGAAAAAACTGCCAAACCATCTTCCAAGCTTGGTTGTGCATGCAGTCCACCAGCATCTTGAGTATATTCTTGTCTGCTTTTTTAGTATCTGTTTATCTATCTTGGCCAGGTGTGTGTTTCAATCTTTACCAAATTTTAATGGCACTGTTTGGTATAATTTGAGTACAAACCTTTTATCAGATATGTGTTTTGGAAATAGTTTCTTCCAGTTTGTGGTTTGGCTTTTGGTTTTCTGAATAAGTTCTTTCATAGAGTAGAAATTTTGAATTTTATAAAGTCCACATTATCAATTATTTTTCTTTTGTTGATTGACTTATGGTGTTATGTGTTTAAAAGGCATCACCAGACCCAAGGTCATGTAGATTTTCTTTTTTAAAAAAAAAATAAATTTATTTATTTATTTTTGGCTGCGTTGGGTCTTCATTGCTATACGTAGGCTTTCTCTAGTTGCGGCGAGCGGGGGCTACTCTTCGTTGCTGTGCGCGGGCTTCTCATTGTGGTGGCTTCTCTAATTGTGGAGCATGGGCTCTAGGTGTGCCGGCTTCAGTAGTTGTGGCACGTGGGCTCAGTAGTTGTGGTGCGTGGGCTCTAGAGCACAGGCTCAGTAGTTGTGGCCCATGGGCTTAGTTGCTCTGCGGCGTGTGGGATCTTCCCGGACCAGTGCTCGAACCTGTGTCCTGTGCATTAGCAGGCAGATTCTTAACCACTGCACCACCAAGGAAGTCCTAGATTTTCTTTTCCCTTTTAGAGTTTTTATAGTTTGGTAATTTAAATTTGTCTATGGGTACTTCGGATGCACAGGCTCAGCGGCCATGGCTCACGGGCCTAGCCGCTCCGCGGCACATGGGATCAGACCGGGGCACGAACCCGTGTCCCCTGCATCGGCAGGCAGACTCTCAACCACTGCGCCACCAGGGAAGCCCTATGGGCACTTTTGAGTGAATTTTGGTTTACACTGTAAAGTTTGTGTCTACATTCATTTCATTACGTATGGTTTCTAATTAATTGTTCCTTAACCATGTTTGGAGAAGATACAGTGAGATACTTGGCTCCATTTCAGTTTGGATTTCCAAACTTAGTATAAACAGCAGAACAGCATTGAGGATGAGGCCTCTGGGTTTGTGAGTGTGGCGCTCCCGGCACTTCTCTGATGTCCCACAAGGGGCTATGAACACACCCGTCTGACCCTGGGGGCACAGGTGCATCCGGCCCACAGACTTTGCTCTGTGACAAGATGACGGGAGCTTTGTCTCCTGTCGGGGCTTAGGTTTCTGGACCACGGGGCAGTGTCTATACTGACTGGAGCTGGCTTTTCTCAGGACCCACTGGTGAGGAGATGTCACAGGAGGAAACAATGAGAAAGTGTGGAGAATCTTCCTGTGCAGCTGACTGCGGGGTAGGTGGGGTGCATCTTCAGGGGACTCAGGAAAGAAAGGGTTTAATGTGGAATACTGTGGGCTTTTAGTTTTATGTGCAGTGTAGATGGTGACAAGTGTCGTTCTTTGGAGTCTGGTGTCTGGTTTTCCTGGTTCTGTTTGTTGATGGCTTTGGGTAGAATAAACATTTTAATAATAGTCATTTTTCTGATGCATGAGCATGGAATATTTTCTATTGTGTCTTTAATTTCGTTATCAATGCTTTATAGTTTCCTGAGTATAGGTCTTTCATGTCCTTGGTTAAATTTACTCCTAAATAGTTTGTTCTTTTTGATGGAGTTGTAAATGGGATTGTTTTCTTAATTTTTCTTTCTGATGGTTCACTAAGTGTATAGAAACAAAACTGATTTGTGCGTATTGATTCCGTGTTTTGCAACTTAATTTATTCTTTTAACATTTTTTTGAAGTAATGTGAAAACTTTTAATGCTAAAATCTCACTCTTTCTACTGCATCCCAGGTAATCCGCAGGACCGAAGACTTGGTAGCTACTAATATACTCCTCTCATGGTGTCTTTTTTCAAAAAAATTATTTATTTAATTTATTTTTGGCTGCGTTGGGTCTTCGTTGCTGTATGCAGGCTTTCTCTAGTTGCGGCGAGAGGGGGGCTACTCTTCGTTGCAGTACGCGGGCTTCTCATTGCCGTGGCTTCTCTTGCTGTGATGCATGGGCTCTAGAGCGCAGGCTCAGTAGTTGTGGCCAACGGGCTTAGTTGCTCCGCGGCCTGTGGGATCTTCCCGTTCCGGGGGTTGAACGTATGTTCCATGCATTGGCAGACGGATTCTTAACCACTGCGCCACCAGGGAAGTCCCTCCCTCTGTGCCTCTTAATACCATGTGGACTCCTACAAAGGAAATACCAGTCACAATTTTGGTTGAACTTTGTCTGGGTAAGTCTTGGCCTCTATAACAAAGTTTGTTGACTGTCTTATCTGATTTTCTGACATGGTACTCACATGGTTGTTTTGAAAAGTAATTTACTTTCCAGTAATTGAAAATGTACAGAAAAGGTTCAGTAATGGCAAAAGTACTCACATTTGCCACTTCACACAAAATGCTCACAAAACCATGACTCGTTCTGGAGAAGCCATGGGATAGGGAGAGGGACAGTCTCCTGAGGAATCAACACATAACCCCTAAATGAGGAAACCATGATGTCTACATTAGAATTTAATACTCAGACCCACTTCAAGTTTCGCCTGTTGTCCCAACTGTATGAAAATATCCTATTCCATCCCGATCCAGTTTTCTCTTTCTGGACCCATGACTGAGTTTTTCCCTCATATGGACAACCTTGATCAGACAAGATGAGTATGGGATGTGGGTGGCCTTTTCTCTATGGCTTTTTTCACCAAGGATGTTTTTAATGTTCATTTACGTTGTAAGAAATGTCAGCACTACACTTTTGTTTCTTTGTCATTAAAAATACAAAACGTGCCATTTACCATTTAATTCATTTTACGTATACAGTTTTGTGGTATTAATTACCTTCATATAGTTGCACAAACAAGTGAACTAACATGTGTACCTCCTGTGTGCATGGGAGATACCCAGGAAATTAAGTTACACCCTGACATGGCCCAAGACATCACCTTAAATACCATCTTCATCTAAAAGGAAAAAAAAAGGAAAGGTATAGTTGTTCCTGTCTACATTCATTGGATTGCATATGGTTTCCAATTGATTGTCGTATGACTAGTTTTGGAGAAGTCATGGGATAGTTGGCTTCATTTCAGTTTGAATTTCCAAATTTAGTGGATTCTGCAGGCTTGATACAAGGTTTACAAACGTGATATTGGATCAGGACATCCCATGGTGTAATAGGTATTAATGGTTTGTTCAACAGTTAAAGTTCTGTGTGATATGAGTACAAACTGGAGTAATCCTGGTTAGTTTCTATCTGTTATACATTTGTCCCAGGATGAAAGGACAAGGGAAATAAGGCCTGCTTTAGAAAAGTGACTTCAAATTAATTGATGGTATAATCTCAACCTAATTTTTTAAAAATTTATTTCATTGAAGTATAGTTGACTTACAATGCTGTGTCAATTTCTGCTGTACAGCAAAGTGATTCATATATATATATATATATATACACACACACATTTGCTGTTTATTACATATATACATATGGTTTATTACAGGGTACTGAATATAGTTTCCTGTGCTGTACAGTAAGACCTTGTTGTTTATCCATCCTATATATAATGGTTTGCATCTGCTAATCCCAAACTCCCAATCCATCCCTCCCCTGTCTTCCCCTTGGCCACCACAAGTCTGTTTTCTATCGCTGTAAGTCTGTTTCTGTTTTGTAGATTCATTTGTGTCTTATTTTAGATTTCACATATAAATGATATATGTTCCTTGTCGTTCTCTGTCTGACTTCACTTAATATGATAACTTCTAGGTCCATCCATGTAGATGCAAATGACATTATTTCACTCTGTTTTATGGCTGAGCAATATCCCATTGTATATATTTATCACATCTTCTTTATCCATTCATCTGTTGATGACATACGGGTTGCTTTCATATCTTGGCTATTGTGAATAGTGGTGCTATGAACGTAGTGGTGCATGTATGTTTTCGAATTATAGTTTTGTCTGGATATGTGCCCAGGAGTGGGATTTCTGGTTCATATGACAATTCTATTTTTATTTTATTTATATTTTTATAAATTTATTTATTTTATTTTTTATTTTTGGCTGCATTGGGTCTTTGTTGCTGTGCATGGGCTTTCTCTGGTTACGGCAAGTGGGGGCTACTCTTGGTTGCAGTGTGTGGGCTTCTCATTGCGTTAGCTTCTCTTGCTGGGAGCACGGGCTCTAGGCACTCAGGCTTCAGTAGTTGTGGCATGTGGGCTCCGTAGTTGTGGTTCGTGGGCTCTACAGCGCAGGCTCAGTAGTTGTGGCATGTGGGCTCCGTAGTTGTGGTTCGTGGGCTCTAGAGCGCAGGCTCAGTAGTTATGGCACATGGGCTTTGTTACTCCGCAGCATGTGGGATCTTCCTGGGCCAGGGCTCGAACCTGTGTCCCATGCATTGGCAGGCGGATTCTTAACCACTGTGCCACTAGGGAAGCCCCAGCAACTCTATTTTTAGTTTTTTTAGGAACCTCCATACTGCTTTTAATAGTGGCTGCACCAATTTACATTCCAACCAACAGCGTAGCAGGGTTTCCTTTACTCCACACCCCCTCCAGCATTTATTTGTAGACTTTTTATTGATGACCATCTTGCCTGCTATGAGGTGATACCTCATTGTAGTTTTGATTTGCATTGTTCTAATAATTAGCGATGTGGAGCATCTTTTCATGTGCCTATTGGCCATCTGTATGTCTTCTTTGGAGAAATGTCTATTTAGACCTTCTGCCCACTTTCTGATTTTTTTTTCAGTTGTATGAGCTGTTTGTATATTAGGCCCTTGTTGGTCACATCATCTTCAAATATCTTCTCCCAAACAATTAGCACAGGTGCTGGGACAGCTGGATACCCACACGCAGAAGAATAAAGTCGGACCCTTACCTCCCCCCCGATCCCGTATACAAAATCAACACAAAATGGATCAAAAGCCTAGATGCAAGAACCAAAATTATAAAACTCTTAGAAGAAAACATGAGAGTAAATCTTCATGACCTTGGATTTGGTCATGATTTCTTAGATCTGCTACCAAAAGCACAAGCAACAAAAGACAAAATAGATGCATTGGACTTCCTCAAGATGAAAAACAGTTGTGTATAAAAGGAGCAAGGAATACAATAATCCACCATCCAAAATGGCCCAAGATGTTTGCAAACCATGTATCTGATAAAGGACTGTAGCCCAGCAGCCAAGCCCCCGGTGGTCCAGGGGAGTGTCTGTGCAGCCCCTCCCGTCCTCAGTGATCAGGGGATTTCAGGCCCCACAGAACCCGAGGGGTGGACACGGGTCATCCTCAGCACCCTCAGGGAGTGAGAGCTGGATGGTTTTGAGCCCAGATGCACTCCCATTACTGCCCTCAAAGGCTGAAGGCTTCAGCATGCCTCCAGAAGGACACGGAGTATTTGCAAGTCTATGAGAACCAAGAGAACTGTCTTAACTTTTCTGAAAAGGGCATCTTATTATTTCACAACATGACCATTCTCAATCTGGCTCTCAGGGTGCCCTCCCAACTTCTTGATTTCTCTGAGAGTGGCCATGGGGGTTTGGCTGTCCCCAGTCCCCACACCAGGTGACAAGGCCAGTGGGGCCAGACCCTGGTGGTCCTTAGCTTCCTTGGAGACTAACTCAGACTCTCAGCCTGCGATTGAACGTGGACGCCACTGCTTCTCCCCGTCACCGATTCTCATCTCCTCCTCTGTCTCTCTTCCTCTTGCTTCTCAGTCTCAGATTTACCTGCTGGTCACCACTCACAGCTCCTGCAGAGCCCAGAGATTTCTCCTTGAAGGAAAGGTTCTGGAAAATCAGAGGGAAAATAAAGGACACAGCTGATTCCCACCTGTGCTGATGCCCAAGAGGGTGATGAGAATGAGTGTTTTCATTAGAATTTTAAATCCTCCAAGTAATAGATCATTGGGCGGGCATGCTGTGTCTTTCTGCTCATTCTAATAATGTCATTCCTGAATTTTAATGTGGCAAATAATTTATATTATAAATATGCTAGGGGGAGATCAGTTTTAAAAATGTTAAAGGTAACTCTAAGAGTTTTTACAACAAACAAGGACACAGAACTCTGTGTCCAGACACTGGCTGAGCGATTCCTACCCTGAGCCTCAGTCCCCTGGCAGGCAGAGTGGCCATGACCCTCCTCCTGCAGGTGAGCCTACTCAGGCACATCCCACATGGGACCACTGCATCGCAGAATCTTAGAGTGGCCAATGGCAGGCAGCTGGCTAGAGATGCGGACAAGAGAACACTGCCCAGCAGCCTGGGACAACCCCGGGGTGAGGCCTTAGTAAGGGCCAGCATCAGGTCATTAGTTATGGCCAGCATATCAGGGCTGGAGTTAGGACCAGTGTCAGGGCATTAGTGAGGAATATAATTAGGGTGTTAGTTAGGTAAGGAGTCAGGTCATTAGTTACAGGTAGAGGCTTCATCAAGGCCTTAGTTAAGAAGAACATTGGGGCTTCAGTTAGGGCCAGCATCAGGACGTTAGTTAGGGCCAGCAACCAGGCCTTAGTTAGGGATAGTGTCAGGACCTCAGAAAACTTGAGGGCCTTAGTATAAGACAGTTCAGGCCGTTAGTTAAGGACACATCAGAGACTTTCTTAGGGACATATTCAGGGCCTTGGTAATGGTCAGGATCAGAACATTATTTAGTGACAGTATATGCTATGAGGGACAGCGTCAGGGCCTCAGTCAGAGATAACTTACGGCCTTAGTAAGAGAGAGTTCAGGCCGTTAGTGAGAGATATCGTAAGAGACTTTCCTAGGGACATATTCAGGGCCTTAGTTATGGACAGGATCAGGGTGATAGTGTCGGATATCTCAGTCTATTAGGGTCACCGTCAGGGACTTAGAAATAGTTCACGCTGTTCCTTAGGTATATTCTCATGGACTTAACGCCAGAATCAGAGCTGTAGGTAAGGCCAGTGTCAGGGTGTTATTGTGGGTTGTCCGCAGCTATTAGGGCCATTGTCAAGGCATTAGTTAGGGGCAGCTTCAGGGCCTTAGTAAGGGACAGCATCAGGGCCTCTGCTAGAGAAAACTTGAGACCCCTAGTAAGAGACAGTACAGGTGTTAGGGACACTGTCAGGGCCTTAGTTAGGGACAGTGTCAGGGACTTAGGGATAGCGTCAGGGCATTAGTTATTGACAGTATCAGGGCCTACGTTAGGGACAGTGTCAGTGTCTATTTAGGGACATGTCAAGGCCTTAGGGCCAGTGTCATAGCGTAATTAGGGAAAAAGTTAGGCCATTAGTTAAAGACAGACTTAGGGAATTAGAGACAGTGTCATGGCCTTAGTTAGGACCAGTGTCAGGACATTAGCTAGGGATAGTGTCAGGACCTTAGTTATTGACAGCATCAGGGCCTACATTAGGGACAGCATCAGCGTCTAGTTAGGGTCAGCATCAGGGCCTTAGTTAGGGACAGTGCCTCAGCCATTATGAGAATAAAACATTCTGATGTTTATAAACTACCAAGTCTCTGGTATTTCATTTTAGCAGCCAAAGAGCTGGCTGAGGATAAATGTCTCTGAGCTTGAGTACCTGTCAAGAGAAAACTTCAAATCTCAAAACAAAAGAGAAAATGGGCTGGAAAGAAACCAACAGAACAAAATAATAATTGTGGAACAACTAAAAATGCTATAACATACACATAATGGGTACAGCAAGAGAAAAATAAAGATGGAAAATGGAAAAAAAATATATTTTTTTGTGGTACGTGGGCCTCTCACTGTTGTGGTCTCTCCCGTTGCAGAGCGCAGGCTCAGCGGCCGTGGCTCACAGGCCCAGCTGCTCCACGGCATGTGGGATCTTCCCAGACTGGGACATGAACCCATGTGCCCTGCATCGGCAGGCGGACTCTCAACCACTGCGCCACCAGGGAAGCCCAAGAAAATATTTTTTAAATGACTGAGAATTTCCTCAAATGAATGTCTGACACCAAAAACACAATGTGGGAACTTAGACAAAAATGTGAATAGTAAAGAAAACTACTGACTAATATCTCTCCGGAACTTAGATGCAAAACTCCTCAAAAAAGTATTAACGAATAGAATCCAATAATGTTTTGACAGAATTGTATACCATGAATGAGAAGGATTTACCCCAGGTATGTAAGGCCTGTTCCGCATTCTAAAATCAAATAATTACAGCCATCATATTAACAACCTAAAGAAGAAAACTATATTATCATATCAATAGATGCAGAAGACTTTTTTAAAAAGTTCAGCACTCATTCTTCATGAAAACTCTCAGTAAAATAGAAATAAATAGGAGTTTTCTCAAGTTGATAACAAAAATCTACAAAAACTTTCACCTCACATTGTGCTTAGTGGTAAAAAATATGAAACTTTCCCACTAAATTCAGTTAAAAATCAAGGATATCCCTTGCTCATGCAATAAGGCAAGAAAAGAAATAAAATACAGATTGGGTATGAAAGAAGAAAAGCAGCTCAGTGTAAAAGTGGACCAAAAAAAAAAAAAGTGGACCAACACAATTTAAAGCCACCTCACCAGAGAATACACACACTTTGCATGTAAGTATATGGAAGAATAATCCAGATTACATGCTGTCATTAAAATGCAAATAAAAAATACAATGATACACCACTACGTAACTCTTAGACTGGCCAAAATGTGGAACAATGACAGCAACAAATGCTGTAGAGGATGTGGAGCAATAGGAACTCTCGTTTGTTGCTGGTGGAAATGAAAATAGATCTACTTTGGAAGACAGATTGACACTTTCTACAACATTGAACATACTCTTACTGTACAATCCAGAAAGTGTTCTAATGGATGTATACTGAAAGGAGTTAAAAACATTTGTCCACGCAAAATCTGAATATGGATATTTTTAGCACATTGATTCAATATTGCCAAAATGTGAATGAAGCCAAGGTGTCCTTCAGTAGATAAATGGAAAAATATACTCTAGTATATTCTGGGAATGAAATAATATTCAGCACTAAAGCAGTAAGCTATCAAGCCATAAAAATATATGGGAAATTGTTCTCTCTCTTTTGAAGTATAAATGATTTAAAATAATGTTAGTTTCTGTTGTACAGCATGCTGATTTTTTTTTGCAGGTTATAGTCCATTATAGGTTATTATAAGGTATTGAATAAAATTCCCTGTGCTATACAGTAAATCCTTGTTGCTTATCTATGTTAAGTATAATAGTTTGTATATGTTAATTCCATACCCTAATTTGTTCCTTTTCCCCTCCCTTTCCCCTTTGGTAACCATAAGTTTGTTTTATCTGTCTGTGAGTGTGTTTTTCTTTTGTACATAAATTTATGTATTATTTTTTTAGATTCCACCTATAAGTGATCATACAGTATTTGTATTCCTCTGTCTTATTTCATTAAGCATAATGTCCACTAGGTCCATCCATGTTGCTTTAAATAGCATTATTTTATTATTTTTTATGGCTGAGTAATATTCCATTATACATGTACATACACCACATCTTTTTTTTCTTAACATCTTTATTGGAGTATAATTGCTTTACAATGGTGTGTTCGTTTCTGCTTTATAACAAAGTGAATCAGATATACATATACATATATCCCCATGTCTCTTCCCTCTTGCGTTTCCTTCCCTCCCACTCTCCCAATCCCACCCCTCTAGGTGGTCACAAAGCACTGAGCTGATCTCCCTGTGCTATGTGGCTACTTCCCACTAGCTATCTATTTTACGTTTGGTAGTGTATATATGTCCATGCCACTCTCTCACTTTGTCACAGCTTACCCTTCCCCCTCCCCATATCCTCAAGTCCATTCTCTAGTAGGTCTGTGTCTTTATTCCTGTCTTGCCCTTAGGTTCTTCATGACCATTTTTTTAGATTCCATATATATGTGTTAGCATATGGTATTTGTTTTTCTTTTTCTGACTTACTTCACTCTGTATGACAGGCTCTAGGTCCATCCACCTCACTACAAATAACTCAATTTCGTTTCATTTTATGGCTGAGTAATATTCCATTGTATATATGTGCCACATCTTCTTTATCTATTCATCCGATGATGGACACATAGGTTGCTTCCATGTCCTGCCTATTGTAAATAGAGCTGCAATGAACATTTTGGTACGTGACTCTTTGAATTATGGTTTTCTCGGGGTATATGCCCAGTAGTGGGATTGCTGGGTCATATGGTAGTTCTATTTGTAGTTTTTTAAGGAACCTCCATACTGTTCTCCATAGTGGCTGTACCAATTCACATTCCCACCAGCAGGGCAGGAGTGTTCCCTTTTCTCCACACCCTCTCCAGCATTTATTGTTTCTAGATTTTTTGATGATGGCCATTCTGACTGGTGTGAGATGATATCTCATTGTAGTTTTGATTTGCATTTCTCTAATGATTAATGATGTTGAGCATTCTTTCATGTGTTTGTTGGCAGTCTGTATATCTTCTTTGGAGAAATGTCTATTTAGGTCTTCTGCCCATTTTTGGATTGGTTTTTTTTTTTATATTAAGCTGCATGAGCTGCTTGTAAATTTTGGAGATTAATCCTCTGTCAGTTGCTTCTATTGCAAATACTTTCTCCCATTCTGAGGGTTGTCTTTTGGTCTTGTTTATGGTTTCCTTTGCTGTGCAAAAGCTTTGAAGTTTCATTAGGTCCCATTTGTTTATTTTTGTTTTTATGTCCATTTCTCTAGGAGGTGGATCAAAAAGGATCTTGCTGTGATTGATGTCATACAGTGTTCTGCCTATGTTTTCCTCTAAGAGTTTCTGGCCTTACATTTAGGTCTTTAATGCATTTTGCGTTTATTTTCTATATGGTGTTAGGGAGTGTTCTAATTTCATTCTTTTACATGTAGCTGTCCAGTTTTCCCAGCACCACTTATTGAAGAGGCTTTCTTTTCTGCACTGTATATTATTGCCTCCTTTATCAAAGATAAGGTGACCATATGTGTGTGGGTTTATGTCTGGGCTTTCTATCCTGTTCCATTGATCTATATTTCTGTTTTTGTGCCAGTACCATACTGTCTTGATTACTGTAGCTTTGTAGTATAGTCTGAAGTCAGGGAGCCTGATTCCTCCAGCTCCGTTTTTCTTTTTCTCAAGATTGCTTTGGCTATTCGGGGTCTTTTGTGTTTCCATACAAATTGTGAATTTTTTTGTTTTAATTCTGTGAAAAATTACAGTGGTAGTTCGATAGGGATTGCATTGAATCTGTAGATTGCTTTGGGTAGTAGAGTCATATTCACAATGTTTATTCTTCCAATCCAAGAACATGGTATATCTCTCCATCTGTTTGTATCATCTTTAATTTCTCTCATCAGTGTCTTATAATTTTCTTCATTTAGGTCTTTTGTCTCCTTAGGTTTATTCCTAGATATTTTATTCTTTTTTTTTTTTTTTGCAATGGTAAATGGGAGTGTTTTCTTAATTTCACTTTCAGATTTTTCATCATTAGTGTATAGGAATGCCAGAGATTTCTGTGCATTAATTTTGTATCCTGCTACGTTACCAAATTCATTGATTAGCTCTAGTAGTTTTCTGGAAGGATCTTTAGGATTCTCTATGTATAGTATCATGTCATCTGCAAACAGTGAGAGCTTTATTTCTTTTTTTCCAATCTGGATTCTTTTCATTTCTTTTTCTTCTCTGATTGCTGTGGCTAAAACTTTCAAAACTATGTAGAGGGGCTTCCCTGGTGGCGCAGTGGTTGAGAGTCCGCCTGCCAATGCAGGAGACATGGGTTGGTGCCACGGTTCGGGAAGATCCCACATGCCGCGGAGCAGCTGGGCCCATGAGCCATGGCCACTGAGCCTGCACGTCTGGAGCCTGTGCTCTGCAACGGGAGAGGCCACAGCAGTGAGAGGCCCGTTTACCCACACCCCTCCCCAAAAAGCTATGTAGAATAATAGTGGTGAGAGTGGGCAACCTTGTCTTGTTCCTGATCTTAGTGGAAATTTTTTCAGTTTTTCACCATTGAGGACAATGTTGGCTGTGGATTTGTCATATATGGCGTTTATTATTTTGAGGAAAGTTCCCTGTTTGCCTACTTTCTGGAGAGTTTTTATAAATGGGTGTTGAATTCTGTTGAAAGCTTTCTCTGCAACTACTGAGATGATCATATGATTTTTCTCCTTCAATTTGTTATTATGGTGTATCATGTTGATTGATTTGCGTATATTGAAGAATCCTTTCATTCCTGGGATAAACCCTACTTGATCATGGTGTATGATCCTTTTAATGTGCTGTTGGATTCTGTTTACTAGTATTTTGTTGAGGATTTTTGCATCCATATTTATCAGTGATATTGGACTGTAGTTTTCTTTGTGACATCTTTGTCTGGTTTTGGTATCAGGGTGATGGTGGCCTCATAGAAAGAGTTTGGGAGTGTTCCTCCCTCTGCTATATTTTGGAAGAGTTTGAGAAGGACAAGTGTTAGCTCTTCTCTTAATATTTGATAGAATTCGCCTGTGAAGACATCTGGTGCTGGGCTTTTGTTTGTTGGAAGATTTTTAATCAGTTTCAATTTCAGTGCTTGTGATTGGTCTGTTTATATTTTCTATTTCTTCCTGGTTCAGTCTCAGAAAGTTGTGCATTTCTAAGAATTTGTCCATTTCTTCCAGGTTGTCCATTTTATTGGCATAGAGTTGCTTGTAGTAATCTCTCATGATCCTTTGTATTTCTGCAGTGTCAGTTGTTACTTCTCCTTTTTCATTTCTAATTCTGTTGATTTGAGTATTCTCCCTTTTTTTCTTGCTTAGTCTGGCTAATGGTTTATCAACATTGTTTATCTTCTCAAAGAACCAGCTTATAGATTTATTGACCTTTGCTATCCTTTCCTTCATTTCTTTTTCATTTGTTTCTGATCTGATTTTTATGATGTCTTTCCTTCTGCTAACTTTGGAGATTTTTTGTCCTCCTTTCTCTAATTGCTTTAGGTGTAAGGTTAGGTTGTTTATTTTAGATGTTTCTTGTTTCTTAAGATAACATTGTATTGCTATAAACTTCCCT